>NC_089517.1:39204427-39529427 GCF_963924715.1 Thunnus thynnus
AAAAACAGATTTTTATTACTCCAGCTGAAGCCAGCCAAAATTCACACACTTTAAATCATATTCAGTACCGTGTCCAAACTTTTGACTGGTCCTGTCCAATAAAACAAGTAAAGACTTGTATCCAAGTTCAACTCAATCTTCAGTTGAATCCACTTGGAATCACAGAGTATTGGATCATACAACTCCAACTAAATATGAGAATCTGAATCTTTATTGATCAAGTATGTTTATGCATAGGAGGAATTTGACTCTGGTTTAGTGGCTCTCAATGTACTTACACAAAATAATAACACAACAGAAATAGAACGGGAGTATTGAAGACCGTACTAATAAACAAAAAAATAAGAAATACTAGAGAGTGCATCATGGTGCTATCTTGGTTTGACATAGATTAAACTGTCCTGTACATAGAGGCAAGCTGACCTCACACAAGCCTGTCAGTGTCATGGCTGATCATCTGGAGCAACAACTGAAATGGCAATGAAATCAGCACTTAAATATTAATAAAATGATGACTCTCAGCTCTCCTCTCAGCGCTCTGTCAAAGGTAGACTGCCTCACCCCGCTAACACACACACACACACACCTATAGATCCTAAACACAGATCTAGACAACGATGAACAAGCAGGTCTAAACGTGGAACACTTCCCTGATATCTACATTTAATATTCCTAACCATTCTACACTGCAGACCACAAGTCTGTGGAGACACAGCAGACTCATTAAATTTTAACATCCTCTGACTGTTCATAATTTGGTCACACAAGCTGTGATCCCTTGTGTGACCAAATTATGAACCAACTGAGGTGGCATAATACAGTGATAACAACCTGGTATCATAATAACCTCTCCTCAGCTGTGGAGAAGTCTAAATATGACACAACTGTTGGATTAAAAAGAAAAACATGGTACATGAGGTGTTTTGTGCTTGTGTGGTTTAAACACAGTCAGCGCTGAGGCTTGTGAGAGTGATCAGTGTTTGGTAGAGAAACACAAAGTGCACAAGCACTCCCCCACTAATCACCTGGTTATCAGTTTGACAGATACATGGTCAAGATGAAAAATAACACTGCTGCTACAGTATTTCCACATTCAATTACAGTTGAGGAATGGAGCTTTTTGTTCATTGATCCATTAAGAAATAGTGTCATTTGTTATTAGGGTGAATGTTTTTCAAACAACTTGAGGAGATGTCGTCTAAAATTCCAGGTCTGATGATTATATAGAGACTGATTATTGACAAGGCAATAAGTGCGCTGTTATGATAGAGAGTGACAGAGCAGGATATGAGAGATACTTGACCTGATGATTGTACAACACTCAACTTCAAGCAGCAGCAGCAGCAGCAGCAGCAGCAGCCGGGGGGGGGGGGGGGGGGGGGTAACTTCACTGGACAAAAACTAAGATGGTTTGAAATTGAATTTCAGGTGTCAGGTGTTGTTAGCTCAGACTTGCTGTCTAATTAAACAACTTCATTTCTGTTCCTAAAGCAAATGAAGACATCTGGTCTTTTTTAAAGAAGAACTAAAGTGTCAGTAACAGTTCAGCTTAATTAATAACAATGATCCAAACATTCATCTTTGAAATAAGTGGGAGAAATATTTACTATTTAATACCATCTCTCCCCTTTTCTGTGAGTGTATCAAGAACATAGTGATTACTGCATATGTGTCATTAAGACATGAACATTATTTATAAGCTCAATTCTCCACAGCTTGTCCTGCAGAACTATTTGTGACTGTCAGCATCATCTTGAGCAGCAGAGACACAGAGGTGAGCTGCAGCCTTTCAGGTGAGCTCTGATGTCATTGTGAAAGATCCAAGTTCAGGAGTTGAATGAAAAATAATACTAAGAGAAGTTTTTGAGATGATTTAAAGGTAAAGGCGTCAGTGTGGCTCTGTCATGGAGCTCTTGAATTGTCTCGCCCACGTCTACAAACTGAAAGGACAGAATCTCAGGTGAGGTTTGAATGACAACGATGTTTTTCACAGTGTCTTTAGCCGTATTATGCTGAGAGTCTCTACCACGTTATGGTCACGCTAGCTTCTCTTGTCTTCTGCTCTCTGCACACACACGGAGCAGAGGGGAGACAGACAGCGGTGGACACAGTGAACCAAGTGAAGATAACATGTTACTCCAGTTGATGACGATGCTCGTTGCTTTAAGTGCAATAAAAGCTTCCTAAGTAAAAAGCAAATAAAAGTAATTCATCCATCCCATGCTTTGTCTGCAGTCTCCTGGTATGTTTTACACAACCACAGCGTGCTGGTCAGGCTAACAGCTGGAACTGTAATGAACAAGCTAAAACCAAAGCTGTCTGTATGTAGTCAGACTGATTTAGTTTGTCATGTATAGGCAGTGTTTCCCCCATTATTGTACAGGCCAACAATAACCCCCACCAGGCCAAAATATATTGCAACCCTAGTCACATATATCAAAACTAGTCAAATTCTTGTAAAATCACCTACTGGCTGATACGGCAGCCCCTCCTCCCTCTACCAGCCGTACCTGCAGCAGTGAATAAGACCATGGTATAAATGAAACATGAGATAAATGATAGATAAAGATAAATGCTCCACAGCCAAAACTTAACTGCATTCATTAATGAATGTATTAATTCGTACATGGTACAGTCTCCTGTCTGTATGAGAATAGCTCCACTGTGTAAGTATTAACGTCATGTCTCCAGCGGTGGAGAACAGCCTCTCTGAGCTGCATGCATCCCATCAACTTCAGCTACACTCAAAATGAAACTCTCCAGATATTCTGCGTGGGAGGCGTTTAAGGAGCATTGGCAAATTGCAGCGTCTAACCGATAGCCTGCATGTGAGGTGTTTAGGGAACATGTGTAAATTATAGCGTCTACTGATAGTCTGTATGAGAGGCATTTAAGGGACGGGCATTATAGTCTCTAGGTACTGAGAAATCAGCGCCCGTTCCCGAACAGGCACGTTTTGAACGAGCACTGCACTAGTCTCGTTCAAAATTCCACTGATTTTTTGCGATAATGCAAATGACTAAAACCCTGGACCATAGCCCATGGCTCATATTTAAAATAATTCCATCCAAAGTCTGACTAAAACTGAAACTAAAACAAAGTAGCCTGTAAAAGTCTAATAAATCAGTTTCCATTGCTGAGCATTTGTTTATGAAGAAGAGTTTCACTCTGTCTGTCTCTCACTGCGCTGTCAGACTGCTCCCAACACACACACACACAAACACACACACACACACACACACACACACACACACACACACACACACAAAAAAAACCCTGATCCACTGCGGGTTACCACTACTATGTAAACGCATGCCTTAATTACCTCTGTAATCTGGTTATGTAAGTGCATGTAAACGCACTGATGGATGTTGGAAAGATGACATCAGGAGAGAGAGATATCTTGTATTTAGAAGAAACCAAGTTACAAGGAGCTGTAGTTTATTTTATACACTAACAAATCAATCGTTGTTGAACTTCTAATAACAAGCTCTGCAGTAGATAGCATCCATTCAGTCATTTATCTTAGAATATGGATAGTGAACCAAAGGAACACACTCATTTATCAGAAAGGCAATAAAAACAAAATACTGAGTGAGAGATTGTATTGAGTTAGAAAAGCTAGTTGAACAACAGCTCTCTATACTCCTTCCTGGTCAGAAAGACTGCACACTCACATAAGGACACAGTGTTTCCATATGTCTGCCAACAGTGGCAACTCCATTGTATAACAAGGTTACTAGTTGCCCAGGTAGCCATGGCTGTGGTGTGTGTGTGTGACTCACCTGGGGAAAGCATCAAAGCAGTAGGTCTTGCGTGTATCAGGGAAGGCCACTCGTAGTCCTGACATGAGTGGGGAGTGTAGGATGACAGCTGCACATTCGTAGCGAGCAGCCAGGTCGATGGTGGGCACAGTGCCGATGCTCTGACCGTACAGGATGATGTTCTCAGGTGTTACACCGTACCTGTTCAACACAGAGACCAGCCACGTTCAATAAGATCTCACATAGGAATAACAGGACGGTGTATGTTCAGTGTTTTTAGAGCGTTTGTGTGTCGATGCGGTTAGCTGGTCTCACCAGTTTTATTACATTTTGTTGATTTTGAGAGTTAAACTAATATTATACTGTTGGCTTTTACCTATTAACACAATCTGTGAACTGGGACCAGGGCTTTCCACAAAGATATGTAGCAGCCAGCTGGAAGGAAAAGGTAGCCAGCTAGAATATTAATGAGCATTCCTGCCCGACTGTAAACATGTAGTGAATTATTGTAAATGAGAATTAAGCTTCTTGTGTGTTTTAGCCCACACAGCCTGTAAATAGCTATATTATTATTTTATGGGGGAACATGTTTTTAATTCCATGTCTTATCTAGTCTATGTATTGGTTTTAAATCAAATTATTTATACAATAAACCAAGGCCAAAAAACATGTGAATCACTTGACTCAAATCATGTGAATCTACAACTTCACTTCTAGTCATCTTTGTCTTCATTTTTATCTTCACTATCATCCTGAGTGTGAGGCTGAGTCACAGTCTACACTTTCCTCACATGACACAGGCCTCTTACTTTGACAACACTGCCTGTTTTAGTGTGTTTGCAGAAAGGATGATTCTTCCTCTCAGGAACACAGCCTACACTATCAAATTCAACTTGATACATTAGACATCACAGGTATCACAACATCAGATCTCTTGAAGATTTCTAACTGTGATAGGGATGGGAACTGAGAACCGCTTCCAAGACCCGGTGCTGACCCAGTACTGTGACCAGGCCAGGCGATAGGAAGAGCTGCTGTTCTGTCAGTCTGTTGCTGGAGCTAACAGAGCTAATGGAGCTAACTAACGGACAGAGGACCGTCAGCTGTTACCAACTGGGGCTGACGGGCTAGCTGATAGGCTACTGACTCACCATGCTGCAGTGCAGTAATACTGAGGGTGATCTGCAGCATGCTACTCCACTTCTACACCATGTTCAGACTCAGAGATAATAAAATAGTTGCATTGACGCTGAAAACCTGTGTAGGCCTACTTTTTTTGCACACAGAAAAATGATGAGGAATCAATAAGGGAACTGATGAAGAATTGGACCTTTAAGCAGAATCCATAATGGCATACCAATAAAGTCTCAGAGTTTCCCCTATAATCATACTGGCGTGCTGCCAGGCCAAAAAATATATCTTTTTAATGCCAAACGTCATGACGACGTGAGTCAACTCTTGGTAGCGTAGCTCCTTTTAAGGAAAAAGGGTAGTGCGTAATGTGTGTGCATAGCGAGTGAGTGGTTAAGTGAGAGAGCCAGCGGCAGAAAAATGAAGGGGAAAGCCAGTGGAACAGAGAAAAAGGTTATCAGTGAGTTGTCAATCTGGCAGTAAATGTACAGTAGAGACTACAGCGTGTCAATTAATAAATGCTGCAGCTTCTCAAGACCAAGAAAGTCTCGTCTGTTGTCCCCAACTGCTGGTAAAGTGAAGGGGCTTATCAGATTTGCTGAGATGGTTGGAGCTGACGTGGACGTGACTGTTCATGAAAATGGGATCCAGGATCGGCTGTTGTATATAACTTTACACATGACAACTGCACTCTCAGAGAGAATAGTTTGACTTTGAATCATCTATAATCAAGATCCACTTCCTTGGCTTTTCTGGAGCTTTCAACTGCAGCTTAAGGCCTTTGGTGGACGGCTAATAAACTCCATAAAACCTGAGCAAACTCCACTGACTGATAAAGACTTTGAGATGAAAAATTCAATAAGTGAACCTTGAATAAAGATTACTTTGTCAAAAACAAGTGTAACATCTTTGGACACTTTTTTCTCACTATTTTTTTTTAGTCTATTTTAAACATATCTGACATTTTATTCACCAACAGTTGTTTAGATTTCTCTCAATCCATCTTTCCTTACAGGATTTCTTCAGAGTGCACTTGAACAATCTTGTAGCAGCCGGGGGGGGGGATATGTGTGTGGTGTCAGGAGTGCACTGGGTGGTGTACAGAGGCATGGTTTTCCCCAGCTATTTTGCTGAAGTACTGCAGGATAAGAGGCAGCACTGACAGAGACAGGCCTGTGTGTACAGTCTGTCAGGGAGAGAGCCGGGATAGAATGTTACCTTGCCAAAAGTCTCAATCTGGGGAGGAAGCTTTAAGCAAACCCTCCCATCTCAATGCAGGAGGAGGCATGCACACGCACGGCCACACACACACACACACACACACACACACACACACACACACAAGGATTAGACCCTTGTGTAACAGACAGCCATGACAAAGGATTGGGACAAGAGGGTTGTATGTGCCCTATGAAGTGATGCCATCATAACAGCTCTTCAGATAACAGCTAGGGTGTGACTAATCTGTTGGCTTGTACAAATCCTGCCTCCGATAAGCAGCGACTGAACTGAGCAGTTGTCCTGATAGCAGATTATGACCCCCACATATGGATGGACGAAGCGCCCACAGGTTGCCAGCTGACTCACAAGACACTGGACTTTGGTGCGTCTGACAGCACGGTTTTGACAAGAGGCTTATTAGACGACTTGGTGATTACAACCATAGTTTTGCAATGGTGACAGTCAGTATCAGTTGTTCTGGTGAAGGGGCGGTTTAAGACTCCAAGTATCATGATCATACTGACACCATTATAATCATTTCTAACATGTTATTTATGGGGATACCAGCGCTCTGGTTTCCCCCAAAATGTAAAATCTGATACAAGTTAATCTGTTAGATATGTGTAAACTAGCAACAGACTACTTACTCTAAGTGGAGACATACTTGCAGATGCCACTTCGGACCCAATAGATGCTAGTTTGGTCGTTGCTCTTCAAAATCCTTGTTAGCGACACACTGTCTGTCCATGACTTGTACTTACAGCAGTTTATTTACTTTGTTTCCAGTGAGACATTAAATTTTGCAGTTAATCCGCAGTTCACATGTGTGCCGAAGCGTTGGGGGCGATCTGTACAGATAAACTACGTTCCGTTACACCGCTACTATTTTATGGTTGCAACACCATCCCACTAAATCAACATAAATACAGGTTGGTGATGGCAGCTGTACTGTATCATCAGCTTTATCCACATTAAAAATGAGTGATCTGAAAAAGTTAGAAACAACAGAAAGTTGTCCTCTCAACTTATACACTGAAATGTCAAGCCAGTGTGTTAAGATTTATACACTCTGGAGGCTGTTTTGGGCAAGAAAAAGACAGTTTTAGTCTGGACAGAGGACTGAAAAAGATGTGATTACACATTTACTTAGCACAGCAAGGACACACTCACAGTTCCCCTAAATTCTGAGCAGCTCTCTATTTAGACTGCAGATTTATTGTATGAAATTACTGCCATGTATCAAACCAAATGTTCCAAATTTTTCAATAAGCTGTATCAGGAAATGGCAAGTGTGTGTTACACCATGTGATCAACTGTGCACAGCAAGAGGGGGAAGATACAGTGAAAAAAAAAGCTTTGCAGGAGCAACAAAACAGTCAGAACCAAAGAATAATGGTGATAGTGAGATAGTTACCAACACGCCTGATAGGTAGGGCTCCAGACTAACTTTTTTCACCACCATCCCGGAACCATCCCGAAAAACTATTTTAACCATCCAATGTATGTAAACCATCCCATAATCAAAATGTTGTTTCTTTACTTTGTAAAGCAGGGACCCCCAAATCACTAAATCCCACCCGTTGATGTACGAGTGTTTCATTTAAAGATTTACTTTAAAGATTAGGGATGCTGCTTTCAGTCATTGTAAACGTTTCCATGGTGAACTGGGCCTTTGCTATACAGTTTTATATTTATGTAGCCTACCCTGTACGCTGCCTGCAGCTGTGCTGCTTCTGCTTTCTGATAACCCACGCAGTCTGGACAGACTGTAGCGTACCAAGTGCACCAATTTCTCCAGCAGTCTCTCTTGTATAATAGTATAAACAGTTGTTATTAGTGTCTGTATATTTCTTAGTATCCTCCCTTGTTAGTTTGCTTAGTTGTGAGCAGGGATGGGAATTGAGAACCGGTTCCAGATCGTATTGTTAGAGCACTACTCCTCCCGCTCATTTTGTTATCCTCATACTGACAGGAGACTGTACAATGCTTTCAAATTAATTAATTCATTAATTAATGCAGTCAACTTTTGGTTGTGGACCATTTATCTCAGGGTTCCACATTAACCATGGCCCGAACAAAAAGTTACTCTTTGGCCACCAAATATTCCAGGTAGGTGTTCCCCTGTGTCCACCAAGTTTTATCCCCATGCTGCCAGCCTTCGCCAACACAACTGGGAATCCACACAGGAAGCCAGACGTGAGCGATACGGTAACTGTTCAGTCCACACTTACTCCGACCTGAGTTCAGCATCTCTGACCACAGAAACAGTTGTCTGACCAGTGGCCAGCTAACCCGCCTTCACCAGGCTGACTGACAGCAGAAATGAACTAAACCAAAATAGTTTCATGTCGGTTCCATGGGAAGAACAGTGTTAGTATTTATTGATTCATTGATTTTATTTCCCCACCCACTGTAGCGAGTGAATATGCCTGTAGTGAAACAGGCAGCTCACAGACAGACTGCGAGCCTTAATCAATCAATGTAGATACCGTTAATACGCTCAAAACACATACGCAGCGGGATATTGCACACATAGTTTAAGTCAAGTTTAATCACCATTCTAAATTCATCCACTACCCAACCTGTAACCATAGCAACATTAAAAGAGCACTGCTGTGAAAGCTTACATGTTATGAAGTTCTGCAGAATGGGACGCGGCAGAGGAAAAAGAAATGGAGAAGAAAAGAAGGAAACCAAGCAAAGAACAGCACAAGGAAGTGACACCTGAAGAGCTTTAAATGATAAAGAAAGAGAATGAGATGAATACAAAAAAGGCAAGAAAATGGGCAGTTAATATACTACCAAAAACAAAAGAACACTGATTTTACTCTGTGGTTATGCTTAATGACACCTTACATGAATTCTATACCTTGGTTCAGGCTGGCAGTGAGTACAGTGTGGCAAGTTGTCATGACAACGGTAAACTCTTGTATCATAACCTTTCGATTTTGAGTGTAAAACATTCACCAGACAGCTTGCAAGTCATCACCACCAACAACAAGGAGAACTTGCTGCACATAACGTGCCCCAGTGACAACACTCACACACATACCAGGACAATCCACACACACACACTCCAAAATGTAGACTTGTCTAAGGACAATTAATATCATATGTTCATATGTGTGTATATCATATGTGTGTTATGTGCTTTAGACTTTTATTCCACTGCCTTTAGGCCAAGAAATGTACCAAGAACAGAATTCCATTATCCTTGATAAAACTAACATCATGTTTAGTACCATTCTGCTTGTTTCACTCTGAAACTATCAAAAATGCTAAATTAGGAATCATGCAATTGTTGAATTGTAAATACTTTGAGCAAAAGAATAACCACATTCAGAAGTTGCACTGGCCTGTCCATGGACAGAAGGGATTGTGCTGGGACTGGCCAGGACGCACCTTTTGGGCGAGCAGACCGTAAATTAAAAAAAAGTCTCTTATCTGAGACCCTTGGCTGGTTTTTCTTGCTGGTTTCTTCTTCTTCTTCTTTTGTCTTTGTCTTCTTGCTTTCTGCCATGCCGGTTGAAAGCTTTTAGTCTGAAGATGTGATTCAACAAGAACAATAGGGGGTGAAACCTCAGAATCCAGAGTCATGAGTTAAGAATCAAGACTAGGAGAGCCTGGTCACTCAGATCCTTACGCTTACCCATTTTTCCTGCTTCCAACACATCAACTTCAAGAACTGACTGTTCATTTGCTGCCTAATATATCCCATCCCTAGACAGGTGCCATTTTAATGAGATAATCAATGTAATTCACTTCACCTTTCAGTGGTTTTAATATTTTGTGTAATTGGTGTGTATACACAGGAGGGTCCAAGGATGGGGTATACTGTATCGATCTCACCTTCTTGCAATGTATTATAGTCTAATCTACCCTCATCTCACTTAAGTTACTCTATAATATCACATGGGCAAGTACATATTCCTCAAATTTTAAACTGTTTATAGTTCATAAGAAAGGTATTAGATAAGCTTCCTCCTCTCAGTGTCATCAATCATCAGCTACACTGATGGTACCTCATTCATTCATATTCTAGACAGTCTGACCATATTTCTTTGTGTTTTCTTGAATTTGCATATTGCTTATTGTCCAACACTAATCATCTTTACTTGCTTTACTTGCAACAACTGGAATTAAAAATGATTGTATCCACCTATCCAGTCTTTGTACAAGCTTTTATCTTCCTACCTCTCCTGCCAAAGCCTTTCTTTACTTTCAACTCATATATATTATATTATATAAAAGTGTGTTTTTATACATTTATAATATGTGAATGTCTTTGTGTAAAAATCATATTATATAGGTATATAGGTATCTATTTTTAAACCCTCACCAACTTCAGTGTAACAGGACCAGAAGATAGAAAAAAGATACAAAAGAAAAAAAAATGAAGTTATTAAATGATCCCTAAGAAGCTCACCAATACCCCTATAATTACAATAACTGAAACTATTTAATGGATAAATCAGTTTAGTTTCTAATGAAATTATTGTAACACAATTACATATGACTTAATCCATTATTTCCCAGTGTGTGGTGATGGAGACAGTCTGTAAAACAAGACAGGCAGACAGCTTTGGGTATAATCATGTCCTCATAAATATGTGATGACAAACACAGTACCAAAGCCTCAAGGTCAATACAGTGGGGTCAATTAGACAAGTAATTCCCCAGCTGCTTTATAGCTCTCTGAGAAAGACAGTTGTACACTGTACACAATGACTGCCAGAACGACTGGCTGCTGATGGGAAGAGAGCTTCCATGAAGAGACCTCAAAACAGAAGAAAGAGGAAAAACAGAGTGATGAAGCGAACAGCCTGTTTGACCACAGATCCAGCTGAAGTGATTTAGCTCCTTCATCTATTACCATTGGCCACACTGTACTAAAACAACATTATCCAAAACCAAGTGTCAGCCGTTTTTTCCAAAAGAAAGTCAGAGGGTTGGTAGTTAAAAAGTTTCCAGTGTTGACTCAAGCTCATTCAGAGCCAAATGTAATGTTCAGCTCATCTGTTTTTTCATACTGTTTTACATTAGTCCTCTGCCTAATAAGAGTATCAATAAGTATCGGTATCAATAAGCAGTATCAGTATCCTTATATAAGGCTGCAGTCAACCAAAGAAAATCTTGGTCGACTGAAATTGTACATGCTCTTTCTCCATTCTCTATTTTTATTTCTCAGGAAAGAATGGATTAATCCTGGAGGACTATTGATGTAGCACTTTTCTCCTTAGGAAAGTAACAGTGATTATTCGACTAATGAGAATTGGTCAGACAAGAGCATATCAACCAACTAGACCAGGAGACTACAGCCCTATCGGTATCGATAAAATCCTAACGAGATCCCAGTGTACACGGTATCGACTCTGATCATGTCTTATGTCACAATCATTGCGGGTAAAACAGTGTGTTATAAGGAGAAGAATGTCAACTGTGAGGTGAAAAGAATCAATGTTAGGAACAAGTTAAAGGAAAAGGAGAACAAGGAGCTTTTTTTGATGTGTGTACACAGTATCAACTGTCAAATAGTCAACAAAAAGAAAGAAAAAAGTTATGACAGGGGAATTGAAGCCGAAATTATTTCAAAAAAATCACTCATCTACAGGATTTTATATTAAATTATATTTAAATTTATTATTCATATATATTAAATAAAATACAGAGTAAATATGTTAAACATTTATTTTTTGTTACCCAGTTGGCTACAGAAGATTGGTGTGAAGTGAAGTGAAGTGAAGTTCCTATGTGTTAATAATAATTAAGGGCTGAGAGACCCCCTTAAATCCCCATATTTTGCTCACTGGTGTTTTCATTTCATGAAGGCATCAAAATGAACCTGACTGTTTGTCTTAAGGTTGTCGTTTCCACGTGTGTTTATTTGCATGAACCTTTTTCAACTCCCCACACAGTGTCACTGGCCATCTTCTGAGTGTCTGAGTAAGGATGGGCAGTACCACTATTTTTTTCAGGAATCAATTCGCAATTAATGATATGCTGTCATATCTCTAGCACTGGAACAGGCTGTAATAAGGCATCTTTGGTTAAGGGTCAACAGACTAGGGCTGTAGTCAACCAAAGAAAATCTTGGTCGACTGAAAGCATACATTATCATCAACTAATCGATTAGTCGGGGTGGGGGGGTGGTGGGTCCATGAATCAGACTAACATACCTTGATTTTCACAAAAAAGGTGCTAATACCACAGAGATGGCATACTGCCCTGTTGAGCCACCCTGAATCACCGCAGGGAAAATTACTTCACCACGACAGCCCTAGTTGAATGAGAGAGGAAGACCCAATGAACATATGTGTAAAGGGCTACAACTTCAAATGAGAGGCTATAAGGAAATCCACCTCTTTTAATGCTTAAAGATCCCTCAAGACATATATTAAGACATTAAAAAATACTCGGTATTGTGAAATGTTTCTAAGTCTGAGAGTCTGAGTCTAAGAATATTCAAATATTGTTTCATTTAAGTTTAACTGCTGGACACAAGATGTGTCTAACTTCACCAAAGTCCATTCTCAGTGTATGTGCACTGGAGGTTTCCACATCACACTTGTGCAAGTTGAATACTGGATGAAGATTGGTTTCAAAAGTAGTTGTGATGTCACAAATCATACTTGTAGGCTCAACCCTTAAAATTGGATTTTCAATGAGCACAGAGAAACTTTCCACTTTCAGCCTTCTATAGTGTCAAACTCAAGGAACAAGAAGAAAAATATATTTTTGAGTGGAGGGTGACTAACTCTTAAAACTCCCAGTTTAAGGAGTGGCATCATTTGGAATGAAGGGAAACAGAAACACTATGTTTAATGAAAACATTTCTCCAAGCACTTGAGACTGTGAATGGAATGCTGCTTCTAAAGAAATAAAGATGGAGGGATTAAAATGGGCTTAAAATCTCACAAAACCAATCATGTTTCAAAAAAGGAGACAAACAAGAGCTCAACATCTTTGAATGGTCTGGCAGGTCTTTCATCTCAGTAAACTATCATTTGTTGATAATGATATAAAAAGCATCAGGTGTGGTTCAGCAGGACCGGAGCTCAAATGTCTCGATTATTATTTTTGGCAGGCCAGTCTCTCTGGAAGGACACAGGAAACACATTACAGAGTCCTTTCAGATGAGAATGAATTCAGCAGACATTATGTCACTTGTTTCCTGAACAGCACTGATAAAAATCAGAGCTGTGTTGTTTAGGTTGGATTGTGCTACTTCATTAAAGCCTTATGGGGAAACTGTATGAAAAAGGATTTAGTAGAAAAGTGGCAACCAGCATTACAAATCAGTTTTGACTACAATTAGTAAATAGTCCTAGCTGGTGGGCATGCCCTGACTGATGCCTGAGGCATTCAGGTGGATTGCCAGCGGCAATATTATGAAGGTTGAAAACAAAATCCATATTTTGAGATGTGAAGCACAGTGCAAATTGATTTCAAACCATCCTGTATGAAAATACAGTCATTAACAAAACACTTCCAACAGCTCATCATTGCTCACAAAGGGGAATGGAAGGAGAATGCAAACAACATCACACCAAAGACACTCTTTGGGAAGCTCTCCAAGAGCTAGAATTATTTGGATTCTGCTAAATTTACCACTGATGACAGTGTTTAAGTTGTCAACAAGGTAAATAATTGATGGAAACGTATGAACATAATTATGTAATTACATAATTTTTTATGAGCAAAATTATGTACGAGTAAGATGAATCAAGATTTTTGTAGTAGCAAACAAACCTTTGTGCCCCACTCTGTATCTGCTGCCGAACACACAAAGTTTAATGGTATTTGATTCTGTATGAAAGTTACAACTTTTTATGAGTTTGAGAGTTATAGCCTATGCTCCTTTATGAAAATCAGCGTCCACTGTCAAGACCTGTCCCACTTACTCAGAGAAAAGTTGAACTGTAGGAAACCTAATCTAGCACTGTTCTTTTTGCAAAGCTACAGCAGGATTTCTGTCAGTGTTTTGCAAGATGTTTTCTAAACTAAAAAGTGTTTTACAAGTAGCGTAGATCTTTTATGGACAGCAAAACATAAGTGGTGGTTTCCTGAGAGCTGAGAAACTATAAGAAGAAAGACTGCAAAGCATAAAATACTCAGCAATCTTCTGAAAGGTAACTTTCTTTGGTAAATGGACTGCATTTATAGAGCGCCTTTCTAGTCTTCCGACCGAAAATTCACCCATTCACACACAAATTGATTCTCTGATGGCAAGGGCTGCCATGCAATGTGCCAGCCTGCTCATCAGGAGGAATATTTAATGCATTCATACAGACTCACACACCGATGGCACAGCCTTCCGGAGCAATCTAGGGTTCAGTATCTTGCCCAAGGACACTTTAACATGCGGACTGGAGGAGGCGGGGATCAGACTGCCCATCTTCCGATTAGTAGACGACGCACTCTGCTTTGCAGCTTCTCGCTAACAGCTATGTGTATTTACAGCAGAGTGCAGGAGGGAGGACAGACACCTCACTCTGCTACTCTGTGCTGCCACTCTGCTGCTGCTGTGGATGGACACGGAGCAAACACTTTCAGTTTATAACTGTAGCGTCCAACTAAATATTGATAACATGCTTAGTATTGTACAAATTAGAGTTTTTTTTATTTGATGACGTGAAAATGACTCTCTAAACACAATCACTGAACAACTGTTCAGGCATTTCTAGTTGATTATTTATTTTTAGTTTTTTGCTTGCCATGCCCAATATTTCCATAAGTATTTGTCCTAATCCGTCAAATTTCTAACCTGCAAACATGTATTAGGCCGTTGAAGGTAATGCTGCAAGTAAGGGGCAGTCAATATATCGAATTCATTCTAAATTTTTGTTTTGCAGAATAGAGTCTGTGCAAATATGTGCTTTCTCTTTTGTCTGTCAAACAATACCAGTGCTACAAAGTGATATAAAAAGTGACAGAAATAGTGGTGTTATGAATGAAAAAGGAGAGCTAAAGAGACGTTCCTGACTCCTTTCTCACTGGAAACAGAAAGTTACAAAAATGGCCCTGCACAGCCCTGCCCAATCTGCTGTCAGAAAGATATGTATGCATGTGTGGTGGTGGTGGTGGTGGGGGGGCTTTCCAAAGCCATTCCACCATCTGACAGGCACATCCGAAGGAGTATACTGACCCTCTACACATGGCATGACAATGACAGAGCCAGTGTCTCCCTGCTAGCAGAGAGATGCTAATGAAGAGGGTGAACCTCAGGATTGTCTTGGGGCATCTGAGCCACCGTGCAAGGCTGAGGCGGTGTCTGAGAAGAACAAAACTCTAAGAGGCATCTTCAGGAACAAAGTGGCAGCAGCCTTCTTCTGCCGTCAACTTACTGGTCTCCTGACACAGACCCCACATCAAGGCTGGAAAATGCATTCAAACAACTTCCCAAGATTGAGTAATTTGACAGGAAAATACATCAATCCCTGCAGCAAGTAACCCCTCAGAGAGACTCTTTGTGCCAAGCCAGAGATAGGTAGATAGGTTTCTCAGCAGGAAGACAACTTGTGACAGAATACTGTGTGACAGCGCTTTTCTCATTTAGCTTCTTCAAATCAGATACAGCCTCAGACATTTGTTCAAAAATGTGCACATAGCCGACAGTCCTGTGCTGTTATTCTGTTGTTCATGCACAAATAACTTTTTTTTTCCACCAGAGATATCCCAGCCAGGGTACTTTAAATGTTTTTATTTTCTCTCAAAAACTATTTTCTGTTATTGTTGCACAGCTACACTCTTCAACATTGCTATAAAACAGCCTACTAGAAACCTCTCCTACTCAACAAAAAGCAAGGTGCAAGTTGTGCTGCTCTTTTGTTACTGTAACACTGTCATTACTCATCTTTTCTCCAAACAAAGGTACTTACATTTATTTAGAATTCATATTTTAATTTAGCAAATACTGCACAGTAGCATCCTTGCAAGTGGTTATTTGGTCATTGTTGCACAGCTGATCTTAATGTATATTGTTCACTTTATATGTTTAAACTATGTAAAAGGAAAATAACCTTCAAAGAAGTGCTTTGGTTTATTTTTTTTGGTCTTGTACATGTGGGACTAGTACAGTGGAAACCTGCATCATTTTAAAAAACAAAAGGATGATCAGTGAGTAAGGATGCTGTATAGCAATACTGGATTTAACCTCTTCCACTCCCGCCCCCCTACCATAGACCCATTTTTGGGGGGAACAGGGGATGTTTAGGGGGAGATAGCAGGTCAACAGTATATGCCACATAGAAATGGTTTACATCATCTGAAAGCTGGGAGCCTGAAGATCAATTTGAAATGCAGTTCAGCACTTTTCTGGTAATAAATCTGTAATGAACATTGTGTTTTGGTTAGGCACCTATTCAAGTTTTCAGAGTTTAGAGTGTATAAAGGCTTGGAACATTATAATGGTAGTATATGATGGCCATTCCCATGCTCAATTATGTCTCATAAGTTGTTGCAGCAGTTTTTGAGTTGATACCATTTATTACACAGATTTGGTGCAAAACTGAACCATTTTTGAAGACTCAAGAATTGATAAAAATGATCAAAAATCATTTACAAAATACCACATTAAAAACAGATAAGTCCTTAAACACCATAGAAAAATTCATGCTGTGATTTGGTATCAAAATCTTTTGACATTTGGAGATTTCTGTAAGAATTGCATTTTTCAGCAGCATTATGGCTAACTGCATAGGGAACTACATCATCTATGTCTGAGGCTGTAGATAACTCAGTGTCTGTTCATGCTAAAGAAGTAATAACTTAGTAGATAAGTAAAATGGTTCGTGCCTGCAAGTTTCCAAGCTGTAAGGATAAAATGACAAGATACACACTGTGTAGTTTTCATGGACTTAAATACTGTAATTCCTCGCACAGTTACGTGTTGTAAATGTGTGGAGCTGCACATTTGATCCGGCTGGCCTCACTCTTTGCAATTCCGATTGTGCTTTGGAGCAGTTTTTTTTTACAAGTGGGTCCCCATCTTGTTTTTCTTGTGCCACATGCTCAAGGACGAGCTGCCAATGGCTTCACACTATTACACTGACCTTCAGCTGGCTGTAATGCTCCAGGAAATGCAGCGGCATGCCAAGAAAGGAATGTGTTTGTGAATGAAGGATTTAAAATAAAAGGATGTTAAAAAAATAGGCTTTGCAAATATTTTTTGAGCAAAGAAATGTATTCAGCATGTGTCTTAGACCTCAAAGATACACACAATTAATTTTGGTAATTGGCACTCTATGTAAAATTAACTTTTGTTTGTTTACAGGAAAACTCAACAAGGCATCTTTAAAGAACTCAGTAATGGCACTGCCCCACCATACTCTACTTTGGCACCATAGTTCCAAAGTAAGGTGTTTAATGCACATTCTCATTCAATGAAGCACATAATATATGGGAAAAATAGTGAAATACGCTGCAGCATGGGTACTTTATCACCGTAACTTGGTTTTGTCCTCTTCCCCGACACTTTCTTCTCAAGTCATCAATTCAGGGTCATGCTGCCTGTTCTTCCAACCCTCGCCACATCAGACACCATGCAATGACAAGCATGGGCAGAATGAAGCCTGAAGCTCAAAGGCAAAAGATTTCCATGGTTCATTTTTACATCTCAATAAAACCAGAGGGAGCTCAGCCCGGGCTGCTTTCAAAAACCAACAACAAAGCCCACATTCACAGCGATGTGATGAGGTTTCTGCAAGGCTAAAAACGATGCTCATTTAAATTGGCTTATTGGAACGTGGTTAATGAAAATGGTGATACTTATTTCTTTTAGAACACACTCCCTAATTTGTTATTGCAATCTAAATCCCCAAATTTCTTTCCAGCTCACATTGATGTTCTGAAACAGTCTGTGTGAGTGAAGACATCATTGGCCAGTACAACAACATCAGGGAGTCTATCTTCAAAGCCTGGTGGAAGGACTGTCATTTCAAAGAGGAAGAACAAGTGTAATAAACTCATTTAACGATTATCAAACAGTCAAGCCAACTGATCTTCGCAAACAAATATTTATCTTCAAAGTCTTTCTTGCTGCTCCAATTCAGCTGAGCCCTGAAGGCTGAGTAATACAACTATGAAGTCAAATTAATGTTTAAGGGCAAATTCTTAATGATTTTCCACAAAATGTAATTAAAAAGATATTGAATAAACATAAACCTCCTCCTCAGGTGCTTAGCACCCGTAAGGAGAGCCTAATGATTAACACTGTTTTATGCTTGGGCAGGTCACTCTCGGTCAGGGAACAATGAGAGGTTTTATTTTTATTGCTAGGAGGTGAAGAGACGCTCTTGGTTTCCTTTTAGTGGCATTTAGACTATGTGTCAGATGGAACATTAATCAGAGGCATGTATATTTTATATGGAGTAATAAGCAGCCTTTGGCTTATATTATAATATCAGACCTGCCAACCCTGGATCAATTTTTTGAGTACCACTTCGGCGACGTAGATGCGTCAGATGCAAATAACTGCTGTTTGCACAATGAATTTATTGTACATTATTTGCATATGCATACATACAGAGAACAGTACATCATTTGCACACATGCAGCAGTCAAACAGACAAAAAAGTGAGGGATCCATTGATAAGAAAATGACTAGTACTGTTAGTTGATCATTTATGAATATGTTTGTCACTTGCCCTGACATAGCTTACCAAGAAAATAAGGATGTGAGTTTCGGTTCATTGTGCTTTTCATAGACCAACACCCATTAACAAACCAGTTCATTTTTAAGATAGATTGTGATGTAACGTTTTGTTTGTGAAAGCTGTCCAGCAGTCGGTGGTCAGAGCTAGCCTGTCTGCCCTGGCTAGCTTGACTTTTAGCTCATCCTTCTTCATCAAGTTGTTTTTCAATGCTTTCAGTCACAGTAGCTCTCAATGGTATAACACACTCAGGGTAGAGGAACAGAGCTAGCTCTTTCAATCCCTCGCCCTTTACTACACTGCTTGGCAGCATATCGGTCTCAATCATTTGGCACACTGACTGGGTGATGGCCTCAGACCAGCATGCACTGCACCCCCCCCAGCTAGTAGTGACGTGATGTTTGGCTGCAACTACGAGCCGTCCTCAGACATGGCAGTCGGTTGCTTGTCCTTAATGTGGTACAGCATAGTGCTGAATATAAGGTCACCCTGATAATATAAGACAAACAGTGAATGTTTACGAGGTAGGGACACGACAGTCATTCTGGCGCAACTGTTGTGGAACTTCGGCGTTTCAACCTACCATCACACTTGTGCCATCACTGCCCAGCCCAACGACCCGAGCCATAGCTACACCACAGCCCAAACAATTCAACAAATTTTAAGATACTTCACTGAATGTTCGTTGAGAGCTTGTACCGTCTCCCGTACTGATAGAGTTTATTGCACTTATGGCAGTGAGCAGTCGTAGTCAACTCAAATAAAAAATGACTTAAAAGTCAGTTTATAGGTGTGTGTGTGACAGACAGCAGAGGAGAGAGAGAGAGACAGAGAGGCAAAACTCCAACTCTCTCACCACAAGCTCCATTCAGCTGCTCAAAGCGGGGGAAGTGTGGTTTGCGTTTGTTGTGATTATTGTGTACAATGTGAAATTTCAGCGGTGGCACAAACACGGAGGACACGCAAGTGAGGGAAGCGAGGAAGCACATTAGCTGAATGAAAAGCACCTCATCAGTGCTGTACACCAGCTGTGACTACAGCTTGGGTGCTTTTCATTTGGCTGATGTGTCTCCTCGCTTCCCTCACTTGTATCCCATCCCTGGATCCCGGCTCTTCCCAGTGAGGATGCAAGAGAAAGATGCCAATAAGAGAAAGTAATTCATCAAAGTGGACGTCCCCGTTCACTCCAGCGTCAGTTTGACAAGATGACAACTACTCATGACGCACAGCACCTCAACTGTCAAATATGAAGAAATCAGATATCAATATGTAGAAATTACTAAAAGACCCCATGAGTTGAAAAATATATTTTCCCAGTTTGTTAATGGTTCATTTATCTCTTGTTATATGCCAAATATATCAAAAAAATCACTATCAGAGTATTTTTACATTAAAAATCTTTTCTTTTCCTGTAAAATGCTTTCAAATGTTTGATGACTCATCCTCAGGGCTGTTTACAACAGTTCATCCAATCACATGTGACTTTGGGCGACTAGCTAGCCACAGCCATCATATAAGACCGTACTGCACCTTTGGCTCTAGTAGCTAACAGACAGACAGAGATGTATATTTGGACATCACTGGGCAAAAACTTCGTTTTCATTTCCATGGGGCCTTTAAGTAACAATTTAAACTCTAAAGTTTAAACTTAAAATTCATGTACAATTAATTAAGACTTTAAACTGTTACATAGTGATAGCTGGAAGGAAAACACCTGATAACTGCTCCAGTTTTTTGAACATATGATTATCTATAGCAGCGTCTGGCTGTCACAGAATGAGACAAATAGACAGCTGTAGAATGCAGAATATGTCTAAATAAAATAATGCTTATTTCATTTGTCAAAGTCTGACTTCCTTTTCAGGCTCAGGATGATTTTATAGGAGACGCACAACTGTGCGTCATCATATTTCCTGAAGGAGCTGAGACGTACTTGAAACGGAAAAGAAGACATGAGTAGCCCCGTTGGATTACAAAGAATGATGTGCTGTATTACAACAGCAGCCTGACTGTTTATTGTTCCGTCAGATCAGCTGACCATTCAAGAAAGACATTGGATCAAAGGGGTGTTGCTGTCCGGGAAAAAACGTCTGCAGAGGATACAGCTGTGGTTCCTCCCTCTAAGGCTCCAGACTGCCACCATTTAGTCACAGTTTGCCACCATTTCTGGAGACAGTGCTGCTAAATTTTATAACTATTCAATTGTGAACAGTGGTTTATTGATCAGAGCATTTGCTAACTTTGCTAATCTTGCTAAGTTTAATAAATACTGTTATATCTTAAAGAGAAGTTCTTTTGTCATTATTGTGTTTAACATATTGTGAAAAAAGGCTGATTGAAGGAGTCAGAGCTTGAATTCAAACCTTTCTGTGTTCACCTGTGAATATTGATATCCCTCAGATATTAATATTCTAGGTGAACTCTTTTATGAGACTACCTTGTTTGGTTATTGATCTGCCCCATATTTATTCATTCATATTCATAATTCTATTCATTTTCATAATTTATAATTATCTCTGATAATTATTGTGTGTGTGTGTGTGTGTGTGTGTCGGTGCAAGCATACATGAATGAATACATGAATGAATACTGTCTAATAGAAGAGTAACTAAAAAGAGGAAATGAATGAGTGTAAAGGGGATTATGTGATAGTTTTATGGCGGCTTTGTACTGTTCATATTGTTAAAGAACTAACTGTCTGTCTGTCTGTCTGTCTGTCTGTCTGTCTGTCTGTACATGAAGTAGCACAGCAGCCTGCTCCACATTAGCTTCACTGTGTTTTGGTTATTTATGACGGTTAAACAAGATGTTTTGATGCCTGGAATTTGGATTTACTGCTCACTAGGGCTGTTTTTTCAGGAGTTGAATATAATTTGAAAAGTAAAAAAAAAAATAATTCTAATCAAATGCTGAAATTATTTTTCAAATGTGTATTTTTTAAAAATGTTTATAAATGTGTTGGCTAACATTAGTGAATCTGGCCGTTCTGGTCTTGGCCTACCTTCAGATGAAAATGAAACGCTTTTGTCACATGTGATAAAACACAATCTCACGTTCAATGTGCTGATGTTAACCTCCAACGTTACAATACCAGAAATGGCAGAAAGCAATGCAACCACAGAGATCACCACTCCTGACATAAACCAATCAACAGACGAGTCTTTTCTTGATCTTAAGGAACTGACACGCTGTAGTCTGTACTCTACATTTACTGCTAACCTTTTCCTCTGCTGCACTCACATCCACCCTCACTTTTATGCTGTTTGCTCAACCACACACTCCCTAAGCACACATCACACACTGTTCTAAGATGAGATGAGGTCACATGACATGAGATAAAATGAGAAATAAGATCAAATGAGGTGAAAGCAGATGAGGGTAGATTATATCGATGAACTGAGTGCAGATGAGAGCAATAAAAGAGAGAGAGAAGATGTGGTTAGATTAGAGAAGTGAAATAGAAGAGGTGATAACAGAGGAGAAAAAGACAAAGGCTAGATAAGAGAGAGGGGATAATATTTGATAGATGAGAGGAAATAAGAGATTATATAAGAGCAGAGCAAATGAGATAAAATGACAAATTGTAAGATAAGATGCACATGAGCTTAAATCAGATGAGGTATGAGGTAAGATGAGGGGAGATTATATAAAATGAAACGAGAAGAGGAACGAAGATGAGCTGCCATAAGAGGAGAGAAGAGAAGCTGGGATGAGATGAGACAGGGGAGTTGAAGAGAAATTAAAGGTGAGATGAAAAACAGGAGATGAATTGTGGTAAAATAAGCAAAAAAGAAAAAATGAGTTGAGAAATGATGAGGTAGTTTCAGATGAGATGAGGTAAAAGTGGAGCAAATGGGATAAAAAATGCTGACATCAAATATGATGATAGATGAGATGCGGGAGAATGGATTTGAGGAGATAAAATGAGATGAGAAATGAGATAAAATGAGATTAGATTCAATAAAATAAGACAAATGAGTTGAGATGAAAGCGCTGCATCAGATGGACTGACTTCCACATTGGACAACAGACTTGGCGTGCTCTCTGTCCCGCTCTCTACAAGGCCAGCGCCAGTGATGTCAATGTTAACACTGTTAATAATCTTCAAGATTCTCAGACAGGTAATGCTAACGTTATTAAGGTGAAGCAGCGGTCCAAAGACAAGTTTCAGGCTAACTGGCTCAAACTTAACGGTGAAATGAGCTGCTCAATTTGTAAAATGTACGGTGCTGCACCTTTTGTGTTGTTACAAAACGTCAACTTTAAGTCAGAGCTCAGATGGCGTTTCTCATACAGCAGCCTTGAAGAGAACCCATGAAGCAGATTCAGCGAAGAACGTGATGGCTAATGCAGCTGCAGTGTGAGGAGGAAACTAAGGGGCTTCTCAAAACCGCCTACCTCATAGCTGAAAACAAACTGGCCAACTCAAAATTTGGTCATCTGGTTAAATTCATGAAAGACATGGAGTGTCCTTCTTTTAAAAAGCTGAAAGGTCTGTAAGAAATGCACCAAGCTATTGCAAGTAAACTTGTGGATGATGTTGACAAGGCTGTGCTAAGAAGTCCTGTGTTTTCCTTAGTACTGGATGAGTCCACACCCATAAGGAACAGTAAGCAACTCATTACACATGTCAGGCACATAGATGACAACAAGACTAAAACAAAACTGTTCAGGAACTCTGAAATCATAGATGGAAGAGCACCATTTTTGAGGATGTGAAGAAATTGCTGACAGAGAAGAATTTAGATGGGGGGGGGGAAACTTGCAGCAGTTTGTAGAGAGAGGAACTCAGTGGTGTGTAGATCAGTGAAAGCCCTGAGAGATGTCCTAGACCACATGGCTGCCTCCAACACTCAGGATTCTGACAAAGTCAAGGCTCTACTGACAGCTGTCAGACACTTCAACTGTGTGGCCCTCGGTCACATGATGAAGTCTATCTCTCAAAACATTTTCAAAGAGAAGATCTGGACTTCTCCACAGTCCCACCAATGGTTGAAGGTACCAAAGAGGCCCTGAGAGAAATAATAGTCCACCCTGGCCCTGCAGAGGAGGAGTTCTTTAGCTATCTTAATAGCAACAAGTTTAAATGTGACAAGCCTTTTGACTTTCAGACTCAAAAACCAGCCTTTGATGACATGAAAAGTGTCAGTTATTAAGTGAAAAGAGATGAAGCAGAGGAGACAAGTGTACAGAGAAAGTATAGATGATGAAGATGAAAGAAGAGGGATCCACCGAAACAAAGACTAAGGACACTGATGCAGCTCAAAGAGGAGAGAGAGAAAGAGACAACAAATCACAGCAATGTATATAGTTCAGAGACTCAGGAGAGCGACAGAATGCAATCTGAGGTAAGAATGGGACAAGGTAAGACCTGTAGTTAAGCTCACAAGTAGTATCCCCCACAAAGTGTAGAAATCCCCCTATTGAAAGCATTTAAGGGGGGATTTGCTGTTATCTCCGGTTGCACCACTAGGTAGAGCTTCTTACTGTTTAATAAGATGGTAATTTTAAAACAAACGCACCTCCCTGCTATCTAAGGAGGAAAAGACACAGTGGCCTAACTCCGCTCACAGAGGCAGTCTTGTTGATGTACACTGCAGCATAAAGTTACTGTCTGGTGACTGTCCGCTTTAACTAGCTATCTGAGCTTTAGTTAATGCTAAACTATCATCTTCAACAGAAACAGCGAGCAGGTCGGGACAACCAGGACTGTAATTACACGTTTCCAACAAAATCAACACAAACGTGATGAACTGTATAAGTTACACTCCCCCTTCTTTGAGTATAAATGCATTTTAGTGCTGGCAATAGGTCTAAAAGCTTTCCTGGATTGATAAAATAGGACCTCTATAGCAGCTGAGCAGCACTCACTCCTTCATGTAGATCAGGTAAGAGTATTATTTCATATAAAATCAGGGAGATGAGGGTTACCTGTTTTACATTGATTTAATAACGTTGCAGGTTATTTACTGTTCAAGGCTGCAGAAATTTTGATTAAATGTTAATTGATTGAATTGTTGAATAGACAGTGACAGATGGGAGTGAGCACTCTGTAATTTTTAAATGAAATCATAATTTTATATTATTTATCATTCAGGTAAACTTAATGTTTACTTGACCTGTTCTTTGAACTCCTAATGTACTCTGAGTTTGCGTCAAACACACGTCACGTCAGTGGTTTCAATGGTTTTATAATGGAAAAAACTCACCACCGTACGTCATAAATTATTAATGTTTAATCGATAATCAGTTGTTAATGCTGCGGCCTTGTGAGATAGCGGAAAATACTCACAGCAAAGGAGTATAACGTTACATAATATTTGACAGTACTATTCCACAGAAACTATTACTATCTGACACAGCGCTTTCTAAATCCGAGTTATTTATTCAGCTTCAAACTATTTTGGATTAGGCCACCAGTATGTGACAGCTTCCTGTGCAACTGTATATTATGATTGTATGAAAGGAGGAACATTTCCAAGCATATTTTAGGCTGAGCTTACATGCTTAACACCTGTCTGCTGATCCACAACACAGTCCTGGTTCATACTCACTTGTTCCTCAGGACCTGCCAGGCCGCCTCGATGTCCGCATACAGGTTCTTCTCAGACGGCTTGCCGGTGCTGACTCCGTAGCCGGAGTAATCATAGGAGAACACGTTGCAGTTGATCCTGGAGCCGAGGCCGATGTAAAAACTACACATCTGCCCCAGATCCACGGCGTTACCGTGTGAAAACAGCAGCGTGTACCGACTATTCGGGGCGCAGCGAACAAACATGCAGCCGACCCGGTTACCCCGGCTGCTTCTGGTGCTGAACATCTCCACCGCATCGAGCTCTCGCTGGGAGTACTGCCAGTCCGCCCGTTCCGTTAAATGCAAGCTAGTTACCCCGTTAGCATCGGTGTGCACCGAGTACGTGGGTTCCGGTGGGAGAAAAGCTAGCTTGGCCGCGATGCGACTGGGACAGGGCGGACAACAGAACAGCCAGCACAGTTCGCCGAGAGAAAACCCATTCATCCTGGGGCCTTGCTCGGGCATTTAGGCGCGGGATAACCCGGGCAATTAACGTCTACAGAGCCAAAAAGACAGTTCTGTTCTGGTCTGAGGTCCTACTTGTTTCCCATCAGCAGGCTGCAGGTTATACTTTCGGGACGACAGGTGTCTCGGTCTCTCAGCTTTGTAGCTAACGCGCTAGCCGACTGGCAGGTAGCTAACAACAAAACTCAGACTTCATGTAGGTTACAGATGAACTAAAACGATGCATTTAAGTTCATACTATTTAACAGCAAAAATGAGTGCAGCGACTGGTCTCAGTTGAATTATTCCGCCCTTCTAACACATTACTTACTAAACGCCAAGGTTGTTGCTAACGTAGTGAAAGAAAGAGAACGGCCATTCCTCTGTTCTAGAGACAAGCCGGTCTTCCGGTACAACCGGATATCCTCTTCGACAATTATTTCGTTTGTTTGGGATTTTTTTATGCCAATTTGTTTGTACTGGGTGGATTTTGGATATTCATTGTTTATTAAATCAAGTAGAGTTGCCAAGTGCTGCTTATATTTAAGCATACTATGCAAAATTGAACTAGAATAAGAAAATTAATAATACTTGTATTTATTGTTTCTCGCGCGCGCGCGCACACACATACACACACACACATTGGGATTACAGGCTGTCACTATGCTGTCTTGGTTGAGAATATTTTGAGAATGACAGCCCACTTTGACATTATGGAATAGTTGCAAAGTGGGCTGAGCAGCAGGTTCTGGTGATATTTTTCCTACTGCTTTTCATTACAAACCAAATCTGGTGCACATGGTGTCATGTTTCTGCTGATGATGGATATCATGCAGTTTGATTGATGTGATTTATTTCACACTTCATCTATAGGATACCTATAGTGTATGGAGCCAGAACAGTGACAGTTACATTTTGGTAGCAAAAATAAAATTTGGTATTGAAAACAAAACCTGAACTGAAAAAGGAAACATTGGTATTGAAACACTTGTATTGGAAAAAGTTGTATTGGCACTGAAAAAAGTTCCACTGAAAACTAAAACATGGACATTAAAAAATTACAATCAACAATCTTATTATCTTATTTTATTTTGATATTTTACAATGTGTTTTTCAATTTCAATCTTCAGATTATTTCTTCATGTCTGTCTTTTTTCAGTGTAACTGTTTTTTTTCAGTGTCAATGGTTTTCAGTTTCAACTGTCTCTTTTTCAGTTTTTAACTTTCTGCTACCGTTTTGGCGTAGAAAGGAGGTCCCTTGCTGGGCCTACATTACCCAGTATCACTTGCGGTGCCACGAAAAGTGGATATCCACAGGCGATGGCATCATGGCAGAGATTTTGAGCAAGACTGTTGTAATTTTCGCTCTAAGACTGTTAAACTTAAACATTAATTACTAAACTATGTGACCATTTACAAGATGAGAAAAACTACGTTAGAGTTATGGCTGAAATAGTGTCAGTCCGATCATGACTATTATGTCATCTAAAGCTGGAAATCCCTCCATTTCAAAACTCATTCCTGCGCTACCGTCCTCAACACACCTACCTGACTGAACTGTGACAAAATAATCTCAACTCAAAGCTCCACTAACACTTTTTTTCTCACAAAAAAGTAGTAGGGAGTAGTTTCCTCATAATAAAATGAGCATTATTTGTGGTAAATTGACCCACTTGACCTCTCTCTGGCCTTGTTTAGTACTCCAAAGCTGCAATAACCTTGCTCTACATAGGCAAGCTCTACAACTCTACAGAGCTCTACAGATCCTTAGTAGCACCTGACAAATTTATAAAATTAGACAAATGACCGTTACGTACCTGTCAAGTTAACATAAGAGACTGATAGTGACTTCCTGGAAAGAGTATCTGCAATAGGAATGTCCTTGCCTGGTCTGTGGATGATGGTAAAATTGTACTTCTGTAGTTGAAATATCATCCTCTGTAGCCTTGGAGACGCTGCTGCAAGTGGTTTTCGCATGATGGACTCAAGTGGCTTGTGGTCACTTTCTACAATGACATGACAGCCATAGACATACTGGTGAAACATTTGCATCCATACAAAATGGCATACAAGTCATACCAATATATTCTATGTGAATACAAATAGGCATTTATTTGGATAAACAGACCATATATTGGAAATCAACATGGTTACTTTCACACCTGAAAAAATATGTAATCTAAATAAAGTGACATATTAACAGTCCTAGAGCAAAAATTACAACAGTCTGGCTCAAAATCTCTGCTATGATGCCATCGCCCTTGGATACCCAATCTTTGTCGTACCGCAAGGCATAATGGGTAATGTAGGCCCAGCAAGGGCCCTCCTCTGTACACCAAAATGTCACTGAAAAAAAAAGATAATAAGATTGTAAGATTGTAATTTTTTAATGTCCATGTTTTAGTTTTCAGTGGAACTTTGTTCAGTGCCAATACTTGTTTCAGTGCCAATACAACTTTTTCCAATACAAGTGTCTCAATGCCAATGTTTCCTTTTTCAGTTCAGGTATCGTTTTCAATGCCAAATTTTATTTTTGAGGCCAAAATGTAACTGTCACTGTTCTGGCTCCATAAACACACAGATCTACCTTTTAGTTGGCTATAATTGCTACACTAGCTCATTGCTCATTTACATAAAGTTGAACTCTGCTCGGCTTTTGTCATGTCCCCAAATCGCTGAGAGCAATTGTGTGAGCACATGATCATACTGAATATTCCATTACCCTAAAAAGTACAAAACACTTTAAAATGATCCCCATGAAAATTTTAAGAGGAGGAAAACACACAGTCATTCAGGTTTTTGAGTTTTATATAAATTCTTTAGTTGAATAGGACATTCTGGACATTCTGGACACAGAGAATTGAATCAAGGTTAAATGCCATGCCTCATATAATGTAAAAATGATTGCATTAAATGTAATCTGGGGTTTAGCAGTGTCATCCAATATCAACACTATGCACAGCAGTCCTAGGAGGTCAAGTACAAAGCACAGGACTCTTATACCAGAGACTGGTTTTTGCATTCTGTGTCGCACATGTTGTTAGGGACTTTTTAAATATTTAACCAAGGCCATCATCTATTCCTTTACATCAAAGGTAAGTCTGGTGATATTCTACTTTTTTCTTAATGTCATCAAATACCCCATCCACATTCAAACCAACAATGAACTGATCCTTGAACATATTGTGTGTGTATCTAATCCTGATATATCTTATTCCTCTGTGCCATAGATCTCCACTGTTCAATGAGCCGCACTGTTGCACTGGGTGACATGTTCCTTACAATAAACACACACACACTGTAGTTTGTTTTGATTCTATCCCACACACACCATCCTGCTGCCTAAAATACTCAATAGAACACCAAATGTGGATTAAAGGCCCCCTTTACACTGTGCAATTTTGTGCTGTCTGAGATGAAATTTGACAATCGTGAGAGAAACGTGGTAAAATCTTTCGTCAATCCAAAAAGGTCATAGATCACACTGTGAGACATGGCCACTGACAACCAATGTGGAGCTTTGGTGACCACAGCAACCTGAGGCAAAACCCTGATACTGTCAGAAATTTAAGACCAAATTCTCCCACTGTGAATGCCGCTACGACCCACATCTACAAACAAACAAATCAGAATACAACATTAAATGACACAGAACACTGGGCGGCATGACATTTTATAATTGAAGTTTTTTTAATAAAGTTTAGGGAGAAAACACACTTGTTCTCCTTAATATATTCATGGCACACGACTAAAACGATGGAAGTGAAACAAAAAAGAACTTTGAGTGACTTTGCTGCATTTTCAGTGGTGCAGATGGATGAATAGCTGATGATGTGCCTCTGCTTTCATTTTTTTTTTCTATATATATTGTAGCATTAAAATTCACCACACATTCAGCGCACAATATGTTGTCTCACAATCTAAAGGTGCCTTAATATGCCACTGAAAATAATCCCAAACAAAGGCCTCCTCCTATGTGTGTAAAGTTTGCTAAAAACTAGAGCAACCAGCTGTTTTAGGACATTTATGTTTTTTTAAAAAAAAGGCAATATGCTTGTCAGCTGTTTTTGTCTACTGTCTTCACTAGAAACCAATGGGCTTGGGGCTGAGTGCAACAAGCCCTCCAAATCAAATGAAAAGAATTTGTTGTCAGTCAATGCACTCCAGCACTCTGAGCACTAATCAGCAGGACCACATCATTTGTCTGTGCTTTCCAAAACTGTCACAAATCACTGTTAAAAAATAAATATGTTTCATGATGTGACAATGCTGTGGTTAAGGTCTGGTTAGGTTTGGGCACAAAAACCACTTGGTTAGGTTTAGAGAACGATCATGGTTTGGGTTCAAACTATTAAGGTAAGGGAAACATCGTGGTCATGTTTTTTTAAAAAACATGTTGACTTGCTGTTGGAAACAAACAGTGATCTCCCTTGTAATAGTATAGATATTTTGTTGACCAATCCATCCCCCCTGACTTCCTCCCTACACACAGTTTGTTGCTATATAATAACATCACCTTATTTCTAAACATATGTTGTTTTGGTGCACTTTCTTACCGGACTGATTCTGTCATTTCTCTTGAGAGGACAGTGTCACTGAGAGTCATACACACTTATCCTACAACCAAGTGCTTTTAATTGCACAAATAAAATTATTAATCATGCTTTAGTTGCCATAAGCATATACTTGTACACTGACAGCAACATTTTTTTAGATATGGTCTGTGTAACAATTTCTTTATGCTGATAGAAAAAATAATCCTGGCAGCATCATGTTACCTACAAAACATATTTGTGAATGCAAATTAGTTGTACATGAAGACTGTGTTTCGTCACAACATTTGACACTCCTATCTGATAAACTCATACACCAACAAATATACGACAGGCAGTACACTCACAACGCAGAACATAAGATATCATTATTATAGTACATCACAACTGACGAGTGCAGTAAACCATAAGAGACACTTCAGATCCAGTGACAGCAGATACATGTGTCCTTAGATAGCTGAGGCACTTCAAACACACCTGAGATGGAGAGAAGAGGAGGATTGGCTACACGCACACTTTTCAGCACTGTCACTAATAACCATATGGAGACAGGAGCCGGCTGCATTTGTCATAGCCTGGAGGAGGAAAGCCATTACTAGATAGTCTAATGTGTTAGAATCCAACAGACTGCAGAGATGGAGTCTGGCCCAAGCATCCAATACAAACACAGCAAAAATAAGTGCCATTTCCTCAACACCATGTCTAATTTTTGGAACAGATATGTAAAAGTAAATTTTTTTCCAAGCATAAGTAGAATATTTATGAGTCTGACACCTAACCTTAAATGTCTCACTCATACAAATGTATTCTATGGCAGAGTCTGGAACAAAGCCTCTGTACAGACACATTTCTGGGCCTGTTGGACACATTATTTATTTAGAGGAAAACAAGACAATATGGGATCATGAACCTGCCAACTTGAAACATCTCAAGTCCAATTAAATTCAACCCTTCACCTTATAATCTGATGATTAATTTAAATGTAGATATGAAGCGTTTGTTCTCTTTCTTGCCCCCATTGCGTCCATGCAAGTGTAGCTAAAAACAAAATGATTTGTAAAGATGACAAGTATGAAAAAGGTCACTCCTTCTTGCCTGACATAAACACAAGACAAAAGTGAACCCTGATTTTCAATGTATTTCAGCTTGTTTGAGTTTGAAAATTATATACAGCATCACTTTACTACTACTTTATTGTACTATGAACTGACTCTGGTCTAAATCTTGAGTGTTAATTGCAACAGCAATTCTTCGCCTGTCTTAAAGATAACTGAGTATTAGTGCACTCCAGACCATAAAAAAGATAATAAAATGGTAATTGAATCCCCTAGAAGCTGGTTTGCCTGCTGGTTTGCCAATGGACAACTTTTAATGTGCTTTCCCTTTGTCACCAGCACAGACACACATGTTTAGCCAATTAGTTTAGAGGAAGACATGGCTGGGTTTGACAGAGGAGACCACTGCAGGTTGGCTGCATTTGGCTCTGCATCCAGGAAGGAGCTACTTTGCTGTGAGGACACAGTGGAAATGTGTATGTTCACAGTTTGGCACGTTTCAGCTCGATTAAAGCAGGCTAAACTGGGCCTGTGGAAAAACAGTATAGAAGCCCTGACAGCAGAAGCATTCTTACCTTTGTGGCTTAATCTTGACCTTAGAAGGAATAAAGAAGAAAGCATCAAGAATCCATTAAATGATAAGGCGGGTGTTATTCTATATTTTCTAATTGTCAGTTAATCACATGTACAGAGCCAACAATGAACTGATCTACTAACAAGCACTGTGTGTGTATCCAAAGTCTGATATATCTTATTCTTCTGTGCCATATGGCTCCATTGTTGTCCAGAAACTATTAAAAACACATCAGTGAGCCATACTGTTGCACTGGGTGACATGTTCCTTCATTACCATGAACACACACACACACAATCCTGCTGCCAGAAATACTCAGTAGAGCTCCAAATGTGGATTCATTCACTGCTGTAAATCCACTATTTTCTCCTGTTTGAGTAACATTTACTAAAAACTACAGTTACCAGCTTTTCTAGGGAATTACTGAAATTTTTATCATTTTTGAGCAGTTTTAAAAGATTTATGTCTTCAGTGGAAACCAATGGTCTTGGGGCTGAGAGCCACAGGCTGAGATAGTAAAGAGAGCCAGTCAAAAACATTGTTGGTTTTGGTCTTTTCATGGGAAACTAAGACAACAATAGGGACAGTCTTATCCTTTACCCTTTGACAGCTGTATAACTAGGCACAAGGCCTTGAAGAGCTTTGAAAGTTATCAATAAAATTCAGGTTTGGGTGGGGAGTGCAGGCATGTATGATCTGCTGATGAACCCTGCTGAATCCTCCTATCTCCAGCAGGAAGGGTCATGACATGAACTTGGTTCCAGCACCCGAGGGTTGATATGATATCAGTCCACTGACAGATCTCAGGCCTGTTTGGGCTCATCCATTTCAGGGTGTTTCCCCTCAGGCTCTGACTGAGTGTCAGTCTGTAAATAAAACAGTATTTGAAGAGAATGTTTTTGGAGATTAGATCTGGCTAAGGACATTTCCCAGGCGGGACAGTGGGAGGCAGGATGCTGGGCTCCCTGCATACTGGTTTATCTAGAGGCAAGGACAACTGAAAGCTGGAGGCCAACAGCAAGCCAATGACTCCAGCTATGAGACACTACATGTGAAGCCTCCTGTGAGCCTCACATCTAAACTGGCCTTTAAATGGGACCATATCAGAGAGCAAGTTTGTGCTTAAATTATGATCATCTGCTGGAGGAGTGTGACTGTCTGCACTGAAACACATTCAGAGAAAGTCTATTCTGAAATGGCACAAATTCATAGAAATTCATCAGTTGTGTTTAAAAAAAAAAAACAAAAAAAAAACCTCTGGACTTTCAACAACATATCTTTACAATACTGTATTATTAAACATGACAGGATAATAACAGATAAAATAACATGTTCATTCGCTTCTAATAACCAATTGAGTTTGATTGCTTTACACATTGCTAATTTCATGATGTCATAATGACAATGTAAAAGTGTTGAATTTCTGGTGAAGCAAGAATTTATGTAGTCATGTTTGTGTCCATCTTATAAATGTTAGTTCAATATTCACTCTCCTTTAAGCTCTGGTTTGTCCTCCACCGATTCCTGAGGGAAATATCTGGCTCATAAGCTGCTAAATGCTTCACCAGCTAGTCTCTAACTTTGCTGTTTGGTGCTGAGCAGGAAAAACTGCTGCCTACTGCTGCTGTAATCAAGACTGATGAAAACAAAGTTTGTGGGCTGAGAAGCAACAATCAGCAAGGCCCCATTTACACCTTGGATTAACATGTGATCTGTATCTGGATAATGACATCCAATCTATGAGCCTTTGCATTTACACTTGGTATTAATAAGAACTCTTGTTATTGTGAAGCTACCCACATAGTGATCTAAATATGCAAATTAGCTGGGTGGGCTGATGGACTTGACAACAAACATGGTGCAGCCCACGTCAGGGAAAGCAAAGCTGTGGATGGATGTCACTGATTTTCTGTGAGGAAAACATAGCCTCGCTCTCCTATTTCTTACACTTGTAGATTCTCTCTTCCTTCAAACACTTTGCACACACATTGCACTTCTTCATGCTCTACAAGTCCTCCTTCCACTAATAATGTACAAATCTCTTAGCTAGAAGCTTAATTTTAGGCAAATCAATTTTTCCTTAACAAAATATCATTTTGTGCTGTGTGTTTTAGAGATCCTCCACTGGCTCTGTGGTTAAGCCCTGGTAATGGTCAGTTTTCCCTGTCATATAAGCAAGGTTTGATACCGGCTCATGGCAGTGCTCCTCATAAGATTGCTCTTATGAACAAAGTTGTGACCACAGCTCCCCTTATCATTATAAGAATCTCAGAGCTACATATTTAGAGCTTTCTAAATATGAAAATCTGATCTTGCTTACTGTTAGCTGTGTGACATGTTATCTTAGTGCATAGCATGCTGTCTTGCAAACATAGTCATAGATTCAATCTCACCTGCAGGCAACATTAGGCTTGGTAGATTTTTAATACTCTTCAGCCTCAAGCAATGCAATCCAAATCAGCTTTCAGCAATGACACACAATTTCTTCAGAAATTGCATTTTCTAGTTGCGCCTTATAATCAGAGTCTGTGACTCCATTGCTCTGTATGTTTCCTTTCTTATTCTTATGGATGTTTTTTGGCTGGACCGGCCGTGGACCAGCCCTATAACCATGGTTGTCCGTGAGTGCCTGAGTGAGTGGAGTGATGAAGGTACACCTGTGGTCGGCTGGCCCAGTGTTGGAGTTTCCTCATTGGCCGTTGCTCTTTCAAAATGAATCAGCACACGATGATGGAAGCAGCGTGACACAGGGAGACTGTGTTTCCTGCTCCAAGCCCAGACCCTCTCAGCTCTGGTGTTAAATGCTGCAAAGTCAGCTAAATGCATGCACAGTTAAAGTACCCCAAATAACAATCACTCTGACAAAACACTCAATGCAGAATGAAAAATGAGAGACATCTGCAGAGTGAAACAGATGAAAGAGCAGGGGGAGTTAATAGATAATTAGAATAGTTATGATTAGAATTAAAATATGTTCTCTTTAACATCCCAAGATATGAGTGGAAAGTATTGTTTCTTGCAACTGTTTTGTTTTGGGTTTTTTTGACTCAAACATAGCCTAACCATGTCATGTGATATGCTACTTCAGTACACTGTACTAGCAAATATTACCGGGACCACAACAGAAAATTATAGACACTACCACTGACTAACCCTGTAACAAATTGGCCACAATTTCACACACTGACCATACACAGTCCAGCCACATACTAGGTTTTGACCTAGTCTTTTTGTTTCTGGCTCTCTCTTGAACCAGAGATCATGAACTCAACTCATCTGATGAAATAAAGGCTGAAATCAAAAGAAACATTCACCATATAAAATATCTGCCTGGACAGCCATTGACTCAATCCATATAAGTAATATACATTTCCTTGCAAGTAACAAAAGTTTCCCCAAAAATTTAAATTCAGTTTCATCTAGGTCTAATGTCCTCTTATTAACATTAAGAAGAAGAAGGGATGGATGAGCATTTATATTCCGATGGAAGATTAAATTGAGTTCCACAGAGATACCATCCTAAAAAAATTTAAGTATAGGTTGAGACCAAAAACAATGTATATAAGAGGCAATGTGGACATTTTATGCACAATGGAGAGACCTGGGAATTGAAGATGTAAAGTGGAGGCTATGAAAAACCTTAAACTTTGTTCTAGTAGCCTATTATAGATAAATACAGAATTAAATGAGTTTATGGCTTCATACCAATCATCCTCATTCAAATCAATTTCCAAGTCTCTTTTCCACGCTGATTTGGTTTTTTTTCAATAGTTTCTGTGGCAAGGGAACACAGCATTTTATAACAGGTTTCTCTCTTTTTGTTAACAGGAATTTCTCCATATTGTGTAAAGGAGGCATTTTACTTAAAGGTTCTATATATAAGAATAACTCCAGTCCATCCTGTCTCATAATATCACTTTGTATCTCAAGAAGCGATAGTGAGTCATTGTAGTGTCCAGTCTGCCCTCAGTCTAACATGAGAGGATGAAGAAGCCTACTCTTTACAGTGAACCTGCGCTATGGCATCGTCAGGATATGAAAATGCCAAAATCTAATGCAGACATTAAAGCCAGCGGTAAATTACCAAAGAGCTGCACAGATCAGTTCATCAGATCATGTTCTCCCCAGTATGATGATATGTTGACAGGTCGATCATCTCAGGAGTCTAGCTGCTAGAGGCCAAGATTACTGGCTGGTCTCACCTGACCAGCAGCTCCTCACATCTCCAAAAACGTCAGAGCAAATTTGAAAACAGGCATTATTTCGATAAACTGAGCACGTATTGGGAATCTAAATGGTTACTTTCTTGCCTGAAAAAATATTAAACTTAATAAAGTAACATAATAATGGACTTGATCAAAAACTAAAACAGCTTTGCTCAGGGCAGCGCTACTTCTTCATTCTCATGTTGGACTGAGGGTGGACTGGACACTACAGTGACTCACTATCATGTCTTGAGGTACAAAATGGTCTAAACTTGCCAAAGATGTCAGCCCACCAAACCAAAACAGAAGACATCTGGAGATATTGGGAAAGAGGTGGAATACCACATACACGCACTTAGTGCAGAGATGCCCATTCACATGTGTGTGAATCTGAGTGGGCGTCACATAGCACAGAGACTCCCACTCAAATTTGATTCAAGATAAGTGAATTTGAGAAGCATCCCACCATTCTTCTATAGAATTTGGCATTGCCAAAGAGTCTAGCAAAACTGGATGAGACTTGTCACACAACACGAATACATACACACACATAGCCTGTCTTCAGTATAAAAAGCATGTCACATTCTGTAATGTTGGAATTCTGTCTGTCTACATTGTTGGCGAGCTGTTGTGAAATAAAAGAGATTCCCCATCTGACACCTGTGTCTCGACCATCTGATTGCTCTGTCGTCCACCTCTTTCTGCCACAACATAACTGCCATAACGTAATTGGTGACCCTGACGTGATCGAGTTTGGATCCCGGGCTGAGAGGGAGGGGAGGATGTAAGATGCAGGCAGGAACAGCGTACATTGAACGCCATAACCAAGTGGCTGGCATAGTGTACAGGAACATCTGCACTGAGTATGGGCTGGAAGTCCCAAGGTCAGAATGGAAGACATCTCCTAAAGTGGTTGAGAATGACCAGGCCAAGATCCTGTGGAACTTCACCAGCTTGTCAGATCCAGACTGACAAGCTGGTGATGGCTAACCAACCGGACATCATGTTGATCGACAACAGAAGAAGGCAGTGGTGACAGACGTAGCAATCCCAAGCGACCGCAAACATCAGGAAGAAGGAACACGGGAAGCTACCAAGGGCTGAAAGAGGAGCTAGAAAAGATGTGTGGAGTAAAGGCAACAGTGGTGCCAGTGGTAATCGGAGCACTGGGGGCTGTGATCCACAAACACTAATTTCACAAGCCCCAATGTACCCTCTCAATGAACCTAACAGTTCATTTCAACAAAGAAAGCGTGATTAGCATACCAGTAGCATCCCTGCAGTTAGCTACAGTGAAGCTATCCCTGCCGTTTATCCATGCTCTCCCTACAATGCCTTGTGTACATTAGGCAGCAGCCCCCAGCCGAACCATCACACAAAACTTGCTCCTCCTTTCTTTAGTACTTCCTCTCAATGATGCCTAGCAACCTCAGCACTATTTTTTCCTTCTTTAGTTATTTGCAAAAGTTATATTCTTTGCTTTCTTCCTTTTTAAATGTTACACTGTTAACTTTGACTTGACAGATATTCCATATATAGTCTGAATCTGATGAAATGAGAAACTATTCTCTGTAATAAATCATTAATGATCATAATTCCTTTATTGTACCACTGATTAAACATAGTGCCCTCCATACCTGGTAACAATTCAACATTTACTATTATAGGGATAAGGAGAGACACCTTGTTATATTTACCATGGTATTTTGTAATCATGCCAGGAACATATAGTACTACTTATTCACGGATGCAAACTCATCAGAAAAATGTGGATATAGGGAAAATGTAATGAGGGACTGCAGGACAAATTAACCCAGGGCTGAAGGCAGAACAGCAGGACTTGACCAGATGAAGGGCAGGAAACAGGGGCCGGAGGCAGAGCAGGTGAGACTGGAGGGGAGATGAGACAGGTCTGGAAACAGGCTGATCAAAAAAATGCAATTTGCAAAGACGCAAAGATGCTTGAAATGTAGCAGCACTAACTGGTAGCAGAGATTATGATCTGGCAGGATTGAAGTAGCAAGTCTTGATTATTGAGATGAGGTGCGGCTGGTGTGGCTCTGTTCTGACTCACCACACCTGCAGATAATCACACGATGATGATGATGATGATGATGATGTATCAGAAAAACTCACCTTAGAATTAATTTAATCTTCCTGTTACAAAAGTAATGTAAGGGGGACATCAGTTCAGGGCTGACAGTCAGGAGAGTGCAAAGCCGGGCCTAAAATTGTATTAAAGTGCATCGGAGGAGGTAAGCCACTGCACAACAGTTATGGCATGATTAGAATGATGGAATTTTTGAGTCTTGTACACTGCAGACTGAAAATTACATTTTTTTTAATTTGCAGAAGAGTGATTTTGACAAAGTTGCTCAGACCTTTCTTGAGGATTTTTCTGACTATCCAGAGGTGTGCAATTACTTCAAGAAGTACTGGGAACCAATCAGTCATACATGGGCTGATTTTGGACAATGCTATGACCATGGGGATTCATAGACCAACAACTTGCTGGAAAGGTAATTTCTTTATTTAAAAAAAAAGCATAATTCCAACCTATATAACATTCCCAACAAATAGAATAGAAATAAGAAATAAGACATTTTACTTCAAATGTACACTTGCATATTATAGCACTATTTTCCTGAAGGTTCAGATGGTTTATTTGTACTGTATGTTTTTAAAAGTTTAAATGCCTTATCTCCTATTAAACTTGTGTCAATAATGCTGTATCAATATATTGATAGAGAGAGAGAGAGAGAGAGAGACATAGACATATTTTTATAATCTTTAACACTGATCTCCTGTTTTTTAGGTTCTTTCATCGGCTCAAATATCAGTTTTTATCTGAAGTAAGAAATCGTCATATGGATGACTTACTGACTGTTCCTCTCTGCAAAACAGAGACTTATTTTCAGATTATAAAAAACCTGCAATTAGCCGGAAGGACGGCTAACAGGGTCAAAAGAAAATCTGAAGAAACACTTAACAAAGCAGCTGGACTTTTGGCAAAGGGTTGGATCATTTTTCACTAAAAGGAATCTATAAGAATCACAGATGTTTGTGTGACTTACAATGGTAAACAAGTCAGTATTAAAGGATAAGTCTGATGTATTTTTTATTGTTTATATTTTTGTTATTGTCAGCATGGCCTCTCAAATGAATAAGTATGCTTTAACTATCCAGAAAAACTACAGTGTTCCTGTTCATTTTATTGATGAATTAGTCTGACCACAGTAAAATTAGGGCTCTTTTATTATCTTTACCCTTTATTGTTGGTGAACAATATTCTAGCTAACCCTGCAGTAGCTCACACAGCTACAGCTGTGGTAGGTACTAGTCTGTAAAGATAAATATTAAATATTAAAGACATGCAGTTAAGGATTTTGTTCAATTTTCTGACTATTAATAAATTAATAAATTGATAGATTAGGAAAACTTAGCTTACCTCTGAAGAAAAGAAACACAACTGTCTCTGGCTGTCTCTGGGGCCACAAAGAATTTTTGAGAGAAGCACAGAAGGAGCACAGTGATGATGTCAGAGGGCTGTGATTGGTTGATCACAATGCTGATCCAGGACCGCAATGTGGATGTTCATCCAGGAACACGTCCTACTTGGCTAAATCACGTCGTGTGTGTGAGTGTATTTATGTGTGTGTGCAGAATGCAGTAGCGTGGTGAGAAACTCTGTCCCAGTAATAATTTCCTCCCCTCACTGTCCACAACTACGGCCAATCATCCTTTAGCACTCCTCCTTTTGTAATTGTATTGTTGTATTGTAAAGTATTTTTACATTTTTCAACCATTTTAAACAAATTAGATTTAACAAATGTCCTGTTTTAATATCTTGTTAATTCTACTTAATACATTTTGTAATCTTGGGGGAATTCCTCATCTCTGTCCAACATTTATTGTCATATGTATCATTATAAAGGATCTGTGGCTTTAAGCTGGTTTGAGTTCAGTATTTAAGGGTCAGTGTAACCTATATTTAAAACCAAATCTGGGCCTTGCCACGGCCCAGCCACATCAGGTTTGGTGAAGAAGACAGAGTGGTCCACCTTCTCCCAAACCATAGGGAAAACTTTTGTCTCCAGATCTCTGGTGCTGGAGGCTTTCCATCCGCCTCTGCGCCTTTCTGCAGAGGCTGAGAGGGTTCACAGTTTGTGCCCAGTGAGAGCCCTCAGGTGCTACGTCAACCGCACTAGGTCCTTACACTTCTTAGACAGGCTTTTTGTCTTAGGTTACTTAGAAATATTAGGTTACTTAAAATACTTGTCTTGGGTGTTTTAGGTTTGTCCTACATTAGGCAGGCCTTTGACGAAGCAGCAACATTCAAATCGTATGTGGCTGCATGATGTGTCCAACCACAGACACACAGACAATTATATCTTTATTACTTATAATAAGTTCTGATATCATTTTCATAAATGTAATGATTTGTTGTTAGGTCTGAGGAATTTAATTACCACTAAACCAGCTACTAACAGGCCACAACATACACTGAATGCCACTGAATGCGGTTGCCAATAAGGAAAGATTTCAGGACTTCCCGTTGCTACCCTAATCATGTTGTGGTAGGGGGCTGGCCCAGTCCTGTCCTCTTCTCATCTTAACAACTGTGTGCTGAGATTGCTATTTGTTTCAGTTTAATCAGGACAACAAACACAGAGACGGCAACAAAATCAAAATATTTGTTGATCACAGTATCACCAAAAGTTGCTCACATCTCTACTCCCTCTCTCTCATCTGCCCTCTGACAGGGTCATATTTGGTAAAATCATTTATCAAATTATCAAATTATCGTTGTCAGTTTTAAATGACAACCTGTTACCATGGTGATACAATACCACAAGAAAAAGACAAGAATTGGCCTTTTCATTTCCTGAGGAGGACCATCACTGACTGTGAGCTCAGGCTGCTGGTAGAAAGGGCTTCATGATCCTCCTTCAAATGAAATGCAAACAGTGTCCATTTAAAGAAAATGTGTGGGCTGACTAGAAGAAGCCATTAACTGTGGTATTTGAAAAAAGGACAAGGCATTAGTATCACATCTTTACACGTAGAAAGCTCCAGTAGCACTCACGAAATACACTGACATGGCGATCCAGAGCTCTAAAAGTTAACATGACAACAAGATGAGCATTTTTACCTGTAATCAGCTTAATAGGAAGAGTAGGTTGTTTAGCAAATAGAATTACTTTTGGTACTGTAACAGGTAACTGAGTTCTAATTATACAGCATGTCCATTACTCCCATTAGACAGCATATACTTGACGTCTGTGGTCCAGACTGTGTGAGCATACAGTTTAAACATAAACATAATGGAATTCACCCATGAGCCATGAATAAGACAGATTGATACAGCCATTGTGTTATCAGAATAGGATGAGTCTTTGAGGAGGGAGGTGTGGGGGATATTGCCTTAAGCACCAGTCCACATGTGAGGACAGAGTGAGATCCACTCTGCCTCCAGCTGGTGCATCATCCACAGAGACTCATGAGCCGGAACCACAACCACTGGTCAGTTTCATCGGGTTGGGGGTGGGGGTTCAAAATCTGAACAAGAAAAATGTTCTTTTGACATTCTCACCATTCCTGCTCCAGCAAGCCGTCAACAAAGAGCCACACTACAGTGAAGCTGATGACAGGAGTCAGGAACACTGAGTGTAATTGGAGTCCTGGGGAGTAGTCAGCTGAACAAAGAGTCCCAGAGCTTTAAAGTATGCGTCAGAGTAAAGTGAGCGCGGCAAGGTTTTGTTACTTTTTCTTCTTAGAAACCATCAGTGCTCTGACAAGGTGGCTATTAATCACAACCAATTAGCTCTTAAAGCTCTGGGGACGAAGAGAGAAACAAGCAACCAGTGATGTTTTATGATGGTTTCAGTCTACATGTTCTCGACTGCTGCACTACATTAGCTGTACTTTGTAATAACATAATTGCAGTAGAGGCCTGTTGAACACTGCATGTGTCGTCAGAGGACTCCCAGGCTTTTCATTTTTTACCACAGTTTTCACTGGTGAATGATTGCTGCTGAAGGTAGAAAATAATGAGAACTGTTGACAGTAAGGTTTTACATATGTATCTTTTTTTTTATTCTTTGAGCACCACAAACTAATTCCATATTAGGGTGGAGGTAGAAGTGTTAGCAGCAGAGATCATATAACCACAGTGATGAAGCCAAAACTAGACACCACTTGAGAGGAATATGTTCGTTATTTGGGTGACTGATCCTTTTATATATTATGTTAAATGGTTGTCTTGAGCTAGTGAAGGACCATCTGCTAGCCAATCAGAACCAAGAAATTTTGGAGAATAATCATGGTCGACTAGCTTTTTCTATCAAGTTTTTTCTTTTTCAGCAAATGGCAGTCATATATGTATGGAAGGCCAGACATGAGATAAGAAGATTACAAGACCCTGGACTGAGTGGACTCTAGAAACTAGGGCTGTGCAATATGATGATACATATCGTGTGACAATAGAAAAACATCTATCATTTCTCATTTGTGCTCTATTGTTTATTTCATTATGTCGCAAATCATACTTTACAGCAATATTTTCATCATTTGGAGTGCGTCCATCTTGTGTGTCAACTCGAGTACTTCATGCGGTTCACTGTCTCTCCTCTGCTCTGATGTGTGTGCAGCACACACACACACAGAGGGCTCAGCTCCGCCCTCACTGAACCACAGAGAGCAGAGGAGAGTAGCACGGCCAGAAATGACAGCAAAATGCAGAAGAGACAATGTTTACTTATGTTATTTACCTAATTTATGTGCACTGTTTCATTTCAGCTCAGTGTGAGAGTCTCTACTGCGTTTTGCTGTCATTTATGGTGATGCTAGTCTCCTCTGCTCTCTGTGGTTCACTGCAGGCGGAGCTAAGGCCACACACACACACACACACAGCAGAACAGAAGAGAGACAGTGAACCGGGTGAAGTACTCAACTACATTCATTACGTTACTGTGAGTGCAAGAAAAGCTTTGTGAGTAAAAAGCCAAGAAGAGTAATTTATTAATGTAATCTGCACAAAAGATGGACAGATGACGGGGGAGGAGGGTTGGGTGGATGGTGCAGAGTCGATGATGATGCAGCAACAACATCAAATACTATTGCAACATGCAATATTATTGACAGAAAAGATGAGACTATAATACAGCTTAAAAATAAAAAACTTTAGAGGAAAACAGACTTCAGGTCACGTTTACATGTATATAGTGCGAGTGAGATGTGAGCCATTACATGGCCCGTGTTGACAGTTGTGTTGATTAAAATAGAAGTGTATAACGTTATCTTTCCTTATCATGGTTGTTGTTATTCTAGCAAACCTTGCCTTGTTTAAACTTTACACTTTTTTTTCTTTTCTTGTTAGTGTTCATGAATAAACTACCTTACGAAGGAGGTCCCCTCACAGGGTCTTGAACTAGAGTCTCTCAGATCATAGACAACTGCTCTGACTACTGAGCTAAATCTTTATTCATTACCTCATTGCAGACAGACCTCTACTTATTTATACACCCAAAACACAGAGACAGCACACCGTGTAACATGTAGGGAAGAACTTCAAAGGCAATTCTTGCTTTGCACTTTTCATTTATCGCCTATTTTTTACAACCTAACTTTATGGAAAGGAGAAGAAGAAGAACAACAGGTTATGGAGAGTCCCTTGCGAGCACTTCACGTGTCAGTAGCTCAGCTTTATCTCTTGGGAACACCCCCAACTCCGAGAGTGATGTAAAAATTAGGAAATGTGCGTCATGCAGCAGGTGGATGTGATTCCCCTCGTTAAGACCTGCTGATAGACGTAACAGTGGAGCAGAGGAGAGAGATTGAGATGCACACTGGTATTAGACATCGTTTTTTTCTTCTTCCCGGAAACAAATCATTTTAAAAATATTTGTATGAAACAAATATCCATAAAAACCCACTATTTGTGCTTTGCCGAATAACATATTTGTATTCGGGCACTCTCCTGTATACAGTATTCTTTTCAATTTTATTAGGCTAACTACCTTATTTCCATTGTTCAGAACAGAAAAGTTTGTCATGTACTTTGGGTAACCAAAAAACTGGCTTCAAAACATTTTGTTGTCTGTACAGCTCTCATTGTTCAATAATAGCTTGAAAGAGAGTATTGGGCCCCCATTGTTGAATCATGTTGGTACAAAATAAATATACAAATCAGAACATGTTCCATGTCTGGATGTATTCCTTAAATTGATACCATCAGACCAGAGACTTTCTGCAAAGCTGCATTCTCATCATTCAACCTGTGTATTTTATCAGATAATAAAAAGATAAAATTTTATGTGAAATAAATTTGACTAAGATGACAAAAAATTATTGCTTTTGGAAAGACTAGATTGACTGAAATGTTCGATATGATCTGATGGCTGAAAAAGACTAAAACTATAATAAAATAGTTACAGTTTTCTTTGACTTAGATAAGACTAAAATGTGCTGACTTTTAGTCAACAAAAACATGAATTAAAAAACAGGATGTGGTTGACTAAATATGATAAAACCCAACAAGGACATTTGACACTAAGACTAAGAGTAAATAAAAACATAGCTGACAAAATTAACACTAAAGCTAGTAAACGGACCATTAACTTGAGGGCTACTATGACATAAAGGACAAAACTCCTGCCAAAGTAAACCCTCTTAAATATTGTTATTGCTACTGTTATGTGTGTTGTTGAAGTCTGAGAGAGCAGTGCCTGTGGTGCTGGTAAGTTTTATAAAGCAACAAGAGGAGGAGGGGAGAAACAGAGAGTTTACAGATGTCTTTGCTGGCATTGTTGGTGGGATCAAAACTGAGTTTCTTGTCAACCTTTTCAACTGCTTTACTGTGGGTGGAGATGGAGGTGGTGCGTGGGTGGTGGTCAGACCATTGCCAATGACCAGTTCTTTTGTTTTGTTGACATCCAGCTGAAGGTAGTTACTGTATTTATACACTGTTGTGTGAGGAGAGAGATGGAGTGTTGATAGGCTGTAACAGTTATTTTCAATGAGTAGTATAACGCCCTTTTTGGTAACATTGCTGGCTTCATGAAGCTGTTAAAGTGATGCTTTTTGTCTTTCAGATTTAGGTAACTTTTAGGTTAATGTTCCTTACAGCTTTATTCAGATGTGACAGGACATGTCTGGAAAGAGACGATGTTTGCATGATATTTGGCACATGGTGCACAAAGGGGAGCATAAAGAGGGAGGTGAGTTTAAAATGTTCTGATAGCAAAGAATTTTTTTTGTTTATTCACAGGCTGCACTGATGGAATTTAAAAGTGTTTTGCTGTTTAAGTCTTAAGTAATGATCATCGCAAGTGCAAGGGACATTAACCACTGCTTCTCTCAATGAGTCCACTGATAGATTTTCATTTTCATTAAATGTTATTGGAGAGAAAATTCTGCTGCTGTTACTCTTTGACCTGATTCAGATATTCAACTTATTATAGTGGTGTTGGAAGATGAGACAAGATGCGCATTTCTCTCTCTACATGTTTGACTGTACGCTGTTGTGTTTTTTTATGTTTATCTGACAGCATGTAGTTCAGACTTGTGTCGTGTTGACAGTGATACAGAAATGTTTACAGGTTACCTGGTAAAAGTGACTTGGGTGCTTATTTAGACATGATACCAACATGTTAAATTGCCAACAGATTAACATAAAGGGCTGCATGTCTGAAAAGGGCTTTTATATGGAAGTGTCATAATATGTGTATTAGTCAATGGTGTTAAAACATCTGGAACTATAATGTGTTTTAGTAGTTTTAATGCCTTATGAATGTGAGATTAGATGAACTCAATAATGAAAAAACTGTGTAACCAACTGTTGAAGAGGAAACACACAAACAAAAACAGTGTTTGTGTGTTATGAGACATTTAGAGAAGAAGGACGGTGTGTAGTTGTCCTGGGGTCTATTTGTTGTTGACTTGTGGCACCACTTCATTCCTCACAGCACCTGCATGATCACCAGAGGAAATGTGGTCAGACAGATTACACTCAGTTTTCATATCCAGTCCCATATGCACACTGCAAACACAGAGTGCTGCCCAAGCATGATGGGAATATGAAGGGAGGACAGGGCTGGGTGGAAAATAATAAAGTTGTGTTGGGCTGGAGTGTGTAGCCGTAGGTAAACAGGCAGCAATGTTGATGGGCACAGTGGGTTGTGTGTGTGTGTGTGTGTGTGTGTGTGTGTGTGTGTGTTTGTTTCTCTCTCTCTCCAAACACTCTGTTGTCAGAGTGTTTGGAGGAGATTCATGGCAGCATGATTTAAGATAGACCTGTCAGCATGGAGACACACTGACTGCAGACAAGCATGCAGCTATGCTCCGCCAACCACAATGCACGCACACATACATACACACACTGCATAACATCTCAGTGGCTTATGCAAATTGAACACTATCTTACACATACACACTCTGACACTTACAGCACAGCAGAGGTTCCAAGCGATGGTTTCGGGGGCCTGAGGCGAGACGCTGTAAAGAGAGACCAGATGCCATTTGAACACTATTTACAACACTTGAGTTGGGACTTTTTCCAAATAAACACCATCTCTGCAGTTATCAGCTAATGACAATCAGGCAGGAGATGTGGAGTGTAGCCAGACGACAGCAGCATGTAGATGCAGAATGAAGACATCCTGAGAATGAAATATTCCTCTCTTTCTCCTCCCTACCAGTCTATCACAAACGCTGCAGAGCTTAGCAGATGTCAGAGGGGAATTTAAGAGGCTAATCGGAGTGCATGTCATGTCAGGAAGGAATGTGGGAAACTATTTCTTTTCTAATCACCTTCCAGTTTGTTCAAGAGCCGATACTGAAGAAAGATGTTAAAGTGCCAAGTGGCAGTGATGCCAAGAGCTGCCAGTTTGTGTTTATGAGAAAACTGATCTGAGCTTTGGCATTCCACACATACTTGACAGGCTTTAGAAAACTTTTTCATGGCTTATGTGGAGCTGATACAGGCCGAGTGGGAAGATGAAATGCCACAGTACATTTTAAGTATATGAGCTGTGTTTTCACAACATCGGTGATGTTGTGCAGGTGTTGAGAAAATCAAAGTTCAAGAGCTAACATCTAGTATTTACTCACACATACACTTCACAGGTCTTCTCTTTATGTTACCAGTCATCTCTCAAGTCTCTCAGAACAACTTTCACTCTGTATGTTTTTCAGGTCTCTGGATGCTGACTATCAAAGCAGAACTGTATTACTAAGATCACAATCTTGCTCTTACTCAACTGAAATGATGAATTCATAAACGCAAAAAGCACCATTTCTCAATTTGATTTACACTCTGGTGTTTTGCTGCTACAGTCTTACTTGGTCTGGTATGATCAGTAGCTTATGGAGGCTATAGTTAGCTAATGTTAGCAAACTTTGGATAGATATTGTTGTGACACTGCTGAGTCAATTCGCTGACATTACAGCCCCTTTCAGACATGCACTCCTTTATGTTAATCTGGTGGAAATTTAAAAGACTGCCCTCCCAAGAAACACAACAGGATAAGTGTTTAGGGTTTGTCCAAATACACTTTTGCTAGTTTAACAGCAGAAAAATGGTCGCAGCGCCAGGTGCATGATACAAAAGGAATGTCCTTAGTCTCTTAATTAATCATGGGTGTGTTTTGTGCATAACATGCAATAAAACAATCAAGAGTGTCATCTTCCATTCCCTTTGAAAGCCAGGTGCGCTTGCACCTTGGCGGATTGCTATTATAGTGGCGCATTTGCCAAGTAGTAAGAGGGAACGCTTCTCTGCAGAGGAAACAGATCTGCTTGTGCACAAAGTGAAAGCGCATGATGCATAACGAGCACACTGGCCCCTGCTGCTACTGGACCCCCCCCCCCCTAATTAATTTTAATCATGTAAAAAATCATCATACACAGTTGTCAGGCGCTGATCAGCTGCTGGCAGCAGCTAGGAGCTGTGCAGATCTCTTTCTTTCTTTAGTTTAATCATTTTCACCTCATTTATTTCCTCATGTGTTCCTCATGTCCTCATGTATTGATGCAACAGGAAAGTCGATCTGATCTGTTTAAATATCTACGTTTTGCCACGATTTGGTCAAATAATTAGAAAATTGCATCCGTCATTACTGCAATTAGCTAATTCTGATAAGTATTATGACTAACCATTATTATTTATTTTTTAAAATATGTTGATGTACACAATAATAATCCATCACATTGTAATCCTTTTATTTGTAATTTTTTGCATGTTTGTGCGCTGCTGTGCGTCCATGTGTGTTCACACATTGTGCACCCACCTATGTAGACGTATATTACTATCTTGATAATGTGCCCTTAAAATAACAGTCAAACACTGCGCCACTGACTTCAGACCAGGTTTTTGTTGGTCAATTATGCAATTGCTTTCTGCTGCCTCAAGATAGCAACGTGCCAACTATGTGCCTGACCACACCCCATTTTAAGACCAACGCTATTTAAACAACATAGGCGCTGGACGGGAAAATGACAGCTTCATCGGTCTTAAATTACCAAAGACACTTCCGTCACGCTTGGCACCGCTTTGTGCTGAGTGTAAGATAGGGCCCCCAGTGACAGAAGGAAGACGTTATTATAGTGACAAAATCAGTTGGCCCTATTTTAACTGCACAAATGCAACAACAAGTGAAGCATGGTAGGTCTTGTGCGCACAGACAGTGAGGGCGTCCCCATGCGCATCTGCTGTGTAGTTGCCGTGTGCAGCATTGCAAAGTGCAAAAGGGCTGGATGAAGATGGATATAGATCAACAGATGTGGTGATTATTAAACACTCTCTCAGCCAGTCACATCACTGCCCTCATAGCTCTGAAACAGCTAAACCAAACACAGTTAAGCATGATGACAGCTCAACAAACGGAAAGCTTTTCTTCAGGGAATGTCAATCACAGCTGTCGATCAACGCACTACCCTGGAGTCAGGGAAAAGATAGCCAATCCAGTCTCAAAATTTACTACAACAGCAAGATGGCTGAAGTCACTTGACATGACCGAGCACATGGCATGCAGACAATATGGCTGACAAAGAGACCTACACAGAGAAGGTGTAGGTCTCTAGACCATGTGGTTTCTTGAGACCACGTGTGCTGCCAGAGGCAAAGTGTGCAAAGCTAGGTTATAAATCTCTTCACTATGTGGTTCTCTGTTTAAGGTCAATTGGTGTAGGCTAAAGGTGCCAAGTTAGGAAGAGGTTGGTTGCATGCAAGGCCTAGTCACTGGATGTAATGTGTGTTAAATATGCTAACGTTATCTTGGTAGTGTGACCGCTGTCACCAAGTGCTTGTTCATGGGGGAATTGTCGGGTCTCTGTAAATTAAAGAGTACGGTCTAGACCTGCTCTAGGTGAAAAGTGCCCTGAGATGACTTTTGTTGTGATTTGGTGCTATATAAATAGAAATTGATTGATTGATTGATTGATTGAATAGTTCACTGAATAATATTAGACAATCAATACATGTACAGTACAATGATTGAGTTAAACACTCTTGCTTAGCTGTGCTATGCTACACTATATTTTGCTAGGCTATGCCTAGTTGTTACAGAGTCCATGGAGAGAGAGAGATGCGCTGTGGTGTGCTGCTTTTTAGCTGGTGAATCCATGGATGAGTCAGGCTGAGAAGAGTTTGGCTCCAAGGCTGAAGGATGCAAGCTTTGCTGGGAGTCAGTGGTCCAGTCGTGCAGGTCAGAGGGCCCAGGTCACTCCTTTGTACAGTCCTTACAGAGCACCTTACCTGTGCTTGTTAAATCAGCCAGCAGACTAGTTTAGTAGCTGCTGGCACTGGATAGTAACTTAGTAACTGAGTCTTAGGCAGGCTCTCACATCTTCTGCCGTAAAGAATAGAGTTCCGTGTGAGTTTGCTGTGGGCAGGCCACACAAGAGAGCAGAGAGCTGAGCAGCAGAGCTGTGAGGGGAAAGAGAGGGAGAGGAGGGGAATCTCTAGTTTTGTTAACCTGGGTCCATAGGTGGGGTTCACACTTAGGTGCGAACAACCACAGACTCTGGAGAGATTGAGTTTCTTGAGGACTCGCTTTGTTTCTTTGAGTCTTGAAACGTAGTTGTTCAGTGAGACCCAACAGAAGCATATTCATTTTTCAACAGTGATTTGTTTTGGTTTTCAAAGGCACAGACAAATGATGTTGTCCTGCTGATAGAGGTGCAGATCAGAAAAATATTTGTGTCTTTCTGGAGTTCATGGACCAATGACATATTTTTGCCATTTTAATTGGAGGACTTGTCGTGATTTAACATGTTCGTCTCATGTCTGAAAAAGCATCTTTTTCACCACCCAGAGGGAGGAGGGTGGTACAAAACGGGGAGGCATATCAAATATTTTTCTAAGCACTGGGGAGAGACTTATATTTTTTATTTTGACTTAGGAGAGGAATATACAACTTTAAATGGTTGCATTATATGTTTATTTTAAATATGTTTTTTCTTTTCAAAATATGTGTTTTACCGCCGTTTGGTGACAGGACTCAAAAAACATTTCTGAGGAAATAAACCATTCAAACCTGCCTATTCAGTTTGTATTGCAATGTGAAGTGTTAAATGAAAGAAGCCCCTTTTGTCAGGCTATCAGAATTTCGCCCCTCCACAGTTGCCGGGAACAAAATGCTGCTTTCAGCTCTGTGATTGGTGGTCCAGCTATAATTTTACAGAGGGTCAAGTAATTCAAATGACAGTAAAATTGACCAATCATAACCACATCTTCCCTCTAAATGGGCAGGCTTTGTTGTCGCTATTTCATGACAAGTTCAGCCTGCTGTGCGCTATGAATGAGTATGCACCATTAACACACTGGTACACCTGTGATGCACTGAGTAGGCTGAATCTGCACACCATTGGACAGTTATCATAGCTGGCAGATAGGCCTGATCCGCCACCAAAATTCAGCGTTGAGAGCAGTGTTGACGTCACCATGACTACATGGCCCATATAAATAAAAACGAGTCAAGGAAGACTGATAAGACAAAGAACTGATGAATGTCATTTAGGCTTAGAAAATCATATTGTGAACATTACTGTCCATGCTGGCAATTATTTATCAGCTAGGAAAGCTACCATGGCTTTTGCTCTGTTGGCTTGGTTTTGTCAGCTCACAATTGTGTGGTTGCTGCTGCTGGCTGACAGATTGCACTCCATTCAAACACATAGTTTACACAGTTTTCCTGGCCTTCACCGTTAGATGAAGCGGTGCACCGGTTTTACAAATCAACTAGTTTTCTTGTTAACTGGTTATCTTTGTTGGGCATTTCTCATGGTGACAGCAGATGTTCCAATCATGGAGAGGAAATGTAGCTGACCTTGCAAATGGCCTGATTATGATTTATATCACTCATAATTTCATAGACTAGATTATCTTTCTTAGCTTATTGATGGTTTATAGAGCTTAGTGCAACTGTGGGATCAGAAATATTCTTTATCATAATATGACATTTTCTTCAAAGTAAAACTCCCCACCCTGATTTTAAGTCTAGAGGAAAATGTACAAAGAGCGTGCTACACCTTGTGCCCAAACACATAGCCTATTTTGAAGAGAACTATATATATTGTCTCTGGGGTCAAGTTATTAACTTGTGACCACTGTTATTACAGTGATAGCAACCACACAAGCCCAGTTTGTTGCACCTCTGAAGTTAAACATTTTCCAAAGATCAGAGGTTTTTATTTTCTCCAATACTACCTAACTTTGGTATGAATATAATAAAATATGGTTATTTATGGTGGAGGAAGGGTCATGCATTTTCCCCCAGTCACTCAGGGAGGCTCAAGGAAAAACATTGTAGCTCTGGGGAGGGTCAAGATAAAAAAAGAAAAACAAAGTCACCTCCCAGCCACCTCCTCCCTCTGATAAATAACAAACAGTCCCTTCCGTAAAAGTCACAACAGTTTTACAAGGTCAGACCTGAAACATTGTTGTATCACTTTCAACACAAATCTATCATAACTGAATGCTGTCAGATAAACATAAAGAACACAGCAGCACAAAGTTAAACATTCCACCTGCTAATATCACTGTAATACATCGTTTATCTCTATCTTCATCTCTTATGCACAAAGAAAATAAAATCAGAAGATCAGATGAAATTATATGAAAGACCCTGTTTTACATTGCTTACATTGCTGAACAGACTCTCCCACAATAATAATCTGACAGCACTCTCTCCCTATATATTTTCATTCATGCCAACCACATGGACTTATAAAATTGAATGAGGGAAATTATGTGAAAATGTATCAGTGGATTCACTGTGAGGAGCAGTGGAAAGTGTCACTTAATGCTCATGATGGTCATTACAGCTTTAACAGTAAAATAAGTTTTGAAATCCATCAGTGACGCAGCCTGTGAAGGAACGAAAAACAGTCTTTATTAATTGGATCTTTATTCATCTTAATTGGAAGATTTTTAACTCACTGCTGCTCTCTCTCTTTCTCTCTCTCTTGCACCAGGTGTAAGATATGGCACTTGCATGCAGCTATTTCCATCATCTCCTATTATGATGTTCATCACTCCACCCTAACTGCATGTGGCTTTTAGTAGTTAGACTGTTTTTGCGACAGGGTTTATGTGCATAGAAAGGGGCCAATTTTGCGCCAAATGTATGAATGTCATCGCATTTACATACATACATGGCCCCTTCCTATGCACATAAACTGTTGCATAGACAGTCTAATTCACAAAGACACTAATTGCTAATTGCTAATTGCCACACACAATTAGGGTCAATCAGTCAGACATTTTGGAGGGGGACATTCAGCTACTTAAAAATAAAAATGTCCTGACAGTGAGGGGCTGCTTTATTACAAACAATTCCACCATATAAAGCTGAAATGTGTGTGTAACAGCTGACCTGTGTAGATGTGTAGCAGAACGTAGAACATTAATTATCGTCAGATCCTGACCGATCCGGTGTTAATGAACTTACCATTACTGGGCCAGGTGTGTAAATGTGCACAGCCTCTTTCTCAGTTTGGAGACACACTTATGGTTTCAGCTGCTGTGTGATGCTGCAGCCAGCTGTGACACACAGCCAGCTGTGGGCAACAAACAGAACATCAGTACTGATGTTTCTGTGAAATCCCGGATACATTCAGTGACACCTGAACAACATTATTGTTAGATTCAGACATTAATCTAACACATTTAAGACCTGCCTGAATCACATTAATAACTGTAACCTATTTTGATGGACATTTCAGTAGATTATGTTATAGATGTGAAATATTACAGAAGTAAAAGAAACAAAATATATGAAAGTTTTTTGTGATTGTGGAGAACTGTGTGTGTGTGTGTGCATCTATGCTAATTAAAGACATGCAGTTTGTGTTGGCCAGTGTTATCTTCTTTGCTGTGGTGTCCTGAGGAGGTAGAGACATGTGCTGCCAACAAACTGGGCAAGATGCTGAGGAAGGCCAGCTTTGTGATGGGAATGGAACTGGACAGTGTGGAGGCAGTGACAGAGAAAAAGATGAGAGGGAGGCTGAAAGCTATCATGGACAACCCCTCTAATCCTCCTTATGCCGAGCTGAGGTGGCTAAGGAGCACGTTCAGCCACAGACTCCTCCAGCCACGTGCCTCAAAGCACATAGGTGGCTCAGCCATCAGACTCTACAATGCCACAGCACCCGGTACCTCCTACTTCCACTGATTGAGACTCAAAACCATACACCACTCACAGGCTTTCGGACGTTTCACATGTGATGCATTCAGGGGCACATGTGGTTTTCGGACGTTTCACGTGTGATACATTCAGGGCCCCGCAACATACGGACATTTCACATGTGATAGATTCAGGGTACATGCGGTTTTCAGACGTTTCACATGTGATGCATTCAGTGCACATGTAGTTTTCGGCCGTTTCACATGTGATGCATTCAGGGGCACATGTGGTTTTCAGACATTTCACATGTGGTACATTCAGTGCACATGTGGTTTTCGGACGTTTCACGTGTGATGCATTCAGGGGCACATGTGGTTTTCAGACATTTCACATGTGGTACATTCAGTGCACATGTGGTTTTCGGACGTTTCACGTGTGATGCATTCAGGGGCACATGTGGTTTTCTGACGTTTCACGTGTGAAGCATTCAAGGGCATGTGGTTTTCGGACATTTCACATGTGGTACATTCAGGGGCACACATTGACAAGTCCCTTATTTGATCTTTCCTCGCTCCTCAATCCTCACTTGAACCAGAAATTGTTCTGGTCTGCCATCTTGAAGGCCGTCTCAAGTCTCCTATCTCTCCTCTGAGATGCGAGGAGTGAGGAGGAGTTATAGGTGAGGAAACACAAGAGCAGCCTTCATGGAAGTCTTTTACCAGCTGATACACCCCCTTGTTAGATATCAGCTATTGACTGGACACTGCAGCCGGTTGGACTGATCTGATACATCACTGCAGTTTCATAACGGAGTGAAAACAGATAACAGAGTAAACTCAGATGTATCACTCCCAAGTTTTATATTTTATTTATCTAATGTTAATTGTCAGTCTGATCAACAAAAGAACCATAAACAACTTCATTCATTTATTAGAAAGATTTTTCTTTTCATGATCTGTTATTTCCCCCATTAACTGTTATTATAGATCAAATTAAAGTCAGGGAGAGTCTGTCTGTCAGCAAGAAAGTTTAAACACATTTATATTTGACATAATTTATCATCATTTCCATTCAGTCACATCTCAGGCTGAATATTCCTGAGCGTCTGGTTTGATATAAGTTACATAATTTCATTTTTCCCTGAAACATTTAGCCCAATAAACCATTTCCAGTGTTCGAAAGACACCCTGAGCATATTCTGGGTTATTAAATAATGAATTCACTATCAGGATACCAATAAACAATGAATAAATAATATAAACGCATTCTGCCAGTAAAAATGGTTCATGTGCCTCTGAGCAAGACACAGTACAGAGTATAAATACAGAAGCGTACAGAGTGTTTCCTCTGATGAGTTCAGTATTTAATCAAACCTCACTGTATGTTAGGTAATACCTCATGTTGATCTACAGCATCTCACATTATTTTGGAATGAAAGAAATCAATGACAAGTGGTACCAATGATGACACTGTGATTAAAGCATCTGTAGCAAGGTAACTATTGGTGAATTAAGCTTACCTCTGATTCTGGCTTTTAACCCTCAGGTCTTTAAGCCTCTGAGCCATGCAGGCCTTTATGTCTGTCTCTGCAGTGCCTGGAAAGTGTCCTTGCACTTGAGCTGTCAAAATAGAAAGACAAATATTGTAAGAGAGAAAATAAGATTCATATCACAAGAGGAAAGCACTGTAAATGGTTTCAGGATAATGATGATGCAGAGGTTTTGTATAAATACAAGGACAATTTCAATTCAAACCTCTACCTGAGACATGCCAGACTGGAGAAAAAAAAAATCTAAATCTAAATCTAAATGGAATATAGATCAAAGTATGTGCTGGTGAATCTTTGTCCTTTCAGCAAGTAACATTGCTTATATCATAGCTCTGAAAAGGCTGAACTCTCAACAAATGGACAAAAAGCTTCTCAGTGAGATTATATTATTGTCAGAATGAACACACGTCACAAATCTGCAGCCATAAGCAGACACTGTGAGATTAGTTATTTAGTTCAATGACAATAGAAAAAAAAAGAAAACAAAAATACTTTGTTAAAACCATTTATATGATTTTTATCAATCCTACCCTATTTCAATCATAATCCAACTGTATCTCACGTCATAAATGATCACGTTTGCCATCATGCATTTAAAAACTACAACATGTAACACCACCACTGGACAGGAAACAGGAAACAATGGCATGCAGGATTGATGAGCCCCAGTAATACAGGTTAATGGGCAGGACAAGGCACAAAATTAGCACCAACAACCAGCCAAAAAACAATGATAATCTATTGAGTGGCTGGTGAACAAAAAAGGTAATTTTGCACCCTGTTAACAGGTTACAGGTAATATGAGTTAACCGACCAGTTTAATGTGTGTAAAAGTATGTGTGATTATTTTGTAGCAGTCTTGTGTTATTGAATATAATAATATAAAATTATATAGCTAAACACAGTGGATGTTCATGCATAATGTCACTGCACTCTGGCACTGTACTTCTCTCTGCTGGCTGCAGAGTACTTAGTTAACATTTTAAGTCAGTTGTTCTGAAACTAGATTTCGATGTTTTCTGCACTTTCTGTACAAGGGGTTGTTTAGAGACACTGAGACCAAAGACTTTTAGCAACTGAAGTTAAAACCACTAAGGATGAGCTACATTGTTTATCACTGCACATCACAGCAGCTCGGCGCTGTTTGGCAGGTCTGTATCTGTACGAAGCGGCAACCTCTGGGGCTGAAAAATGAAGCCAATGTGGAGGTGCCAAAAACTGCAGTTCCTTGAATGGCCACTTGAGGCTGGCTCCAAAAGTGAGTCATTCCCCGTAGACCCCCATGTTAAAATGCCCAACTTTACAGCAGAAATAAACATATTTACAGCCTGGTACAAAAAACAGTTTTGAAGCTAATTTCCCTTTTAAGACAACTGTATAACTTACCCATTTAAATTTTATTAAATTTTATTAAGCCATAAAGCCATGGCTTGTTTCAGCCATTCGGCCCGCCTCTTTGCCCATTTTGGATTGGCTGGCAGTTAGGCAGCGTCATGCACTGCCAAGATGGCGACAGACGGTTAAGCTCTCTTTGCGCATCCAAACCGCTCTTTAGAAACCAGCGGGTGATGTCACGGTAACTCCGTCCATATTTTTCCAGTCTATGATCTGTACACAGCACCAGTAACACTACAGCAGGAACTACACAAACTACACAATAAATACTAATAAAGATTACCTTTTTGGGAGCCTCTTCCACGTTTTGGAGGAGCTCTCTGCTCCGGCCACCTCCTCTCCAAGGTTTTTATGTGAGCAGAGTCTTCTTTAATAAAAAGTGGAAGTATTGTGTTATACCTTAAATCTTTAAAATTCTTGGTTGACTGTTAAATGGCTTAATGAAAAGAGATGGCCTGGCCTATACTTTAACCTCAGTGTGGTGGGGCCTTATAAGATCTCTCCCTCCCTCTCTCCCAAAAGTAATCTGGCACTTTATTTCAACGTTAGTTTAATAGGGTGTATAAATTATATTAGTCAGTAACACTGAATACAATTCCCATCCCAATTTATCTCTCAACCTAACTTGGTTAGTATTTCACTCTATGCGTTCTGTCCCAGCTTTATCTACTTCTGAACTGCGACTGTAACATGGACTCACTGTATTCCGGTCATCACGGTATTCCGGACACTTGACCTTTTCCCACATATTCTGTAAATAAATACTTCCAGGTCATGAGCCATATATATATTCATCTTCATCATCCAGAGGCAGTCATTTAAGAGAAATAACGCGAGTTTCCATTGTGCACGTATGAACGTTCAGAAAATTGCGCGAGGGTCTTCCAGCATGACTCGACAGGGCAGGGAGAAGCATATGTACGGAAAGTACCGGTTTTAAAACATGATCACCCGTCAGCAAAATGACAGAAACATTCTTAAAATCTCATAGAATATTAAGGAGTTAGTTATTTTTAGTTTTTTGACTTTTTGAAGGGATAACTTACACACATTTACAGTCATTGTCCGACATGAATATGAGCACCAACGGCATCTCACCGCACCAAAACACACACTATTAAAATGGGTTATTTCAACACATCTGTAACATTATTAAAGTTAACTTTTCAAGCCATAACATTAACGTAACATTACTGTGTACTAACAACACATATTTAATAACTGTTAACACTAAGTGAACTTAACAATATAACGTTAACTTAACGTTAGTGTACCGTTAAAAACTGTTAAAATGTCAAATTCATATGTGGAGACCCAATAAAAAAGGAGTTTAAGTTAACTTTAAACTTAAAGGAACTCATTTAATTAAAACTAACAAACAACAGTTAAACAAACATGAACGTTAAAATTAAAATTACTAATACAAGTTAAAGTTAATTTAAATAAAACAATTTTAAAAATTAAGAAGACTGCTGGTCATGTGGCAGAGATAACAAAATTGAAATTCTGTTGCTCCCACCACACACAGCTCACATGCTTCAGCCACTGGACATAAGCATATTCAACCCCATGAAGGCTGTCTTTAGCACCCTGGCCAGTCGCATGGGCCTGGTGAGAGGAGACATGGTTACTGGAAAGAAGCATTTCTCCTCAGTGCTGAAGCACGCCCATGAGAGGGCTATCCAGTGCAGCTGCTGTACCCACCTCCTCTTCCTGCAGTGGTGCTCCAAGCACCTCCACTGCTCCAGAGGCCACTCTCTCCATGACTTACCGTTGCTGGGTATTTTCGCCATCCCCCCCTTGTTGGAGCCGTGCTCCACTAGCCTGATCATGTCAGGGTCATTCAGCATTTTCTTCTTTGATACACATTTTCCTTTAAATATACCAACTTGGTCGTCGTCTAACCGATAAATCACTGCATCCCGATCCATTTCTCTGTCTCCGTCTGTGGCGTTAATCTGCCTCCAACGGTCAAAGATGATGATTCATTCAAGTGCACCATCCAAGATTCGTTTTCATCAAGAGCTTGTCTCACATTTACTTACAGAGAATAATAGACATATTATGTAAAGTAATTTTTTGGTGCAGATTTTACTAACGTAATACGGATTAAATGAAATGAATTAATGAAATGAAAAAATAGGTCAGACATATAATTGATCAAATAATAACTACAGAATGTATGAACGGTATTACAAAAATAAACCTACCCTATTACTCCTTAGTAAACATCAGAAAAGGGATATGTTATTTACAGCCTATAAATGCGACACCTCATATTATAGTAATATATGCATTTTTGAGATCGTTGTTGTTCACGTTTATGATCATTTATGTATTACACTCGATAATTGTGATATTTCCGTGAGGTCCCAAAGGCAGCATGGCGAACCCAGAGTGTATAGGCGGGAAGCGCGAGCTCCGTGGCTCAATACTTTTATTCATACATTCAATACACTTAGGTGGCGGTAGTAAAATGTCCAGGAAGAGAACATTTTACAAAGAGTACCTTTTCGATCCAAAAATCAAAATTCCTCTTGAAACTTGAAACATGTCTTTTATAACATGCTAAATCATGTCACATGTGAAATATCTCAGTTTATATGGAAGAAAAAGCTCGAGTTTACATGTGAAATCAATCTATGAGATGTGTCAGGCCACATAGGAAATGTTGATTTTCACATATAAAAGTTTGCATTCAAAACGTCTTTTATCACATGAAATCACATCACGTGAATATTTCATTTCACGTGTGACTTTATCCCTTTCACATGCTAAGTTTGCATTCACATGTAAAACTAAAAACTTTTTTTTTTCACATGTGAATTTAAGATACACATGTGATTTCCAAATGTGAAACTTAGGTTCACATGTGAAACCACAACATCATGTGAAATGTTTCACTTCACATGTGACATTATCTTTTTCACAGGTAAAGTTTGCAATCACATGTAAAGCTGAAAACATGTTGCCTTTTTCACATGTGAATTTTATATACATACATACATATGATTTTCCAAATGTGAAACTTAGGTTCACATTTGAAAATGTTTCACTTTACATGTGACACTATCCTTTTCACATGTAAAGCTAAAAACATGTCTTTTTTCACATGTGAATTTTAAGATGCACATGTGATTTCCAAATGTGAATTTTAAGTTAACATGTGAAATCACAACACCACATGTGAAATGTCTCATTTCACATGTGAAAGACTGAATTTCACGTGCTTTTTTCGTAATGCAATCCAATACAACAGCTCTGCCATAAATTCTACATTTACAAAGCTTACATTTTCAGTTTTTGTTGAAAATGTCAGAAAGGTGATAATTCTACTTTATGTTTATTATTGAAGCTATACCATGCCAATATACACCGCATTCCAGAAAGCACACGGCCAGAGGAACAGCAGAGATAGGGTGACTGTGGCCGGACTCCTGACAGACCTTAAGATATGACTGTAAAAGTTACTGTTAGACCTGAGAATTTGTGCTACCTACCTGGACCCAGTGAACCTTTCTTTTCCCTCCATGTAGGCTCTCTTCTTTGTTTTTTTTCATGTTGAACTGGGTCCACATGGCCAGAGGACATAATGGGTGTAATGTTGCTGAAACTAAAGGGATATTTTAGACTAATTTGGGCTTGGAAAAGAAGATGTAGTCTATTCTAAATGAGTATGAATTTATTTCCCCACTGTCATTAGAGGTTTTGTACCCATTTATGAACTTTGCACATGGACAACAAATGAAAGTGGGAAAAACTGTCTTTTCATATAAAATAATGTTCTTTAACTGTTTATGAACACACTTCGTAGATTTTAAAATGCCACAAATTAGGTTGCTACAATAATTATTATTATTATTATTATTTTTATTTTTATTATTTTTATTTATTTATTTTTTTCAGTTAAAGGGATACATTTATGGAACAGTTGCCGTGAGCAACTGAAAACGCAGGTTTAAAAATAACTTGTTGAACATTTAACGTAAGGTGGCATAAAACGTTTTACTTTTCTGCTCTCTTCTGTTCCCTTAGAGTTTCATGTTCTAATGTGGGGCTTAAAAATAATTTATTGAACATTTAAATAATGTGGCATGTTTTCCGTCTTCTTTTCCCCCCCTTAGAATAATATTTAGGTTAAAGGGACCGTTGGGCCCCTGGCACTTTCGTGTTCGGGCCCTAATGAGTTAACGGTATTCGAGATCTATTTGACTGTATATACAAATTAGTCACAGAGATACATAGTGGGAGCGACTCTATATACTTGCATGCTGTTCACCACACAAATATGGGCAACTTTTGGTCCCATAATTACAGCCACATCCACCATCTTGTGGCAGGGGTTACTTAGTGATAAGCCCTTTTTCCACATACCGCGATAATGTTGAATATCTTTTGTAACAGTATAGAGGTTGCAGTAATTGGAAGCTTACCGTTAGGTGCTTTGTTTACGCCTTATGCTTTTTCTTTTGCACACAAGATTTTATATATGTTTTTTTCTCTGTTTAAAGACCTCTTACAAATATAAGGAAAAAAAGCTTAAATAACCCAATAAAAAGGAAGTGGATACTCCAAAAACTTAGGAAAGAAAGAGGAAAAATATTTTTTCCTCAGGAAACACACTTGAGCAAAGTGAAACATGCAAAATTGGAGCTATTAGCCTCAGCCCAAGTGTTTTCCTCCTCTCACACAACAGCTAAAAGAGGAGTGGTAGTTCTCATTAAAAATAATATCATGGTCAGTAGAGGAAAATTTATCAGCGATGAGGAAGGAAGTTACATGTTTGTAACTGAGGAAATAGAGGAACAACACATAACTCTTATTAATGTATACAATCTGCCTGGAAAAGGAACAGATTTTATGAAACGAATCCTATCCTTGCTAATGACAGATGTGAAGGGAACAATCATAATGAGGGGATAGTTCAACCTGGTGATGAACCAGAAAGTAGACACTCATAGTAGAATAAAACATAAGTCAAAACAAGCAGCAGTGTAACTGGGAAAAGCTTAGAGTCGGGACTACTGTCATTGTCTACACCCCCCAAAGAAGGCCTTCACCTGTTACTCCAACGCACATAAGATGAGACTAGATTAATACTTCATGTTTAAAAACAAGATTTCAAAGGTTATAAAATGTGAAATTTTACCCATAACTCTAGCAAACCATACACCAGTCATAATGGTATTAAACTTGAAGAGGAAACAAAGGGAAACTGTATGGAGGTTAAACAACTCCTTACTTGATGATCTGTGTTTCAAGGAGAAAATAAAACATAGCATGAAGTCTTATTTTGAAATGAATGATAATGGAAGAGAGATATCTACAATACCTTGGGAAGTGCAACGGCTACAATAGGAGGACAAATAATAGCATGTTCATCTTGGAAAAAGAGGCAAAGAGAAAGAGAAAAGACAGTATTGGGAAATAAAGTAAAGACAAATACAGGAAGAGCATAAAAAAAAGGATGAACAAAGATATACAGATACAATTGAATGCAGTTTAAAAAAGCACTGGAAACAACAGAAGTACACGAAATTGAAAAGAATATCATGCTCTGTAGGCAAACCTATTATAACAGTCCAAAAGCGCTGAAAACATTAGCAATTACATTAAAGAAACAGAGAGAAAAAACTGCGATAGCCACTATTATGGACAAAAACTCCACATGTAAGAGTAGGAAATCAAAAATAACATCATGTTTTAGGGATTAATATCAAAACTTCTATACTCCAGAAGTAGTAGATGTAGACACATAAAAAATTAACGAGTACCTAGAATTTTTAAACTCCCCACAGTGACCGATAAAAAAAATAACATCTTAATACAGCCAATAGTAGAAATGGAAATTCTAAAGTTTACCCAGAAATGTAAAACCAGATGGAGTCTTCATTATGAGTTACTGTACTCAAAGATTACGGCTCACCAAGGTTTAAAATGCTCAACACAAACCACAAGCACAGAAAGCCAAGCATCACGCATTAAGCCAGTGGAAAGCCAAAACAAAATTTAATTGCCTAAGATGAAATAAGACATGGTAAAATCTTATTTACCTCACTGAGAGATTTCACTATCAATTTGATAATAGCACAGCCAAGGTTTGTCTGTCTATATTACTTAATTTGCAGAAATAGTTGATATACTATCTGCCTCGCACGGGGCACCAATTATGTCGCGGTATTATTACTACATTTAGCATTAAATTTTGCACTCATAAGAAAACGGGGCACCACCCTTCAATTGAAGGGAAATACATAAACCAATTTAAGCAGTCTCATAACCAAAGTTGATCTATAGTCTCTGCTTTGAAGAAATATTCACAGACAAAAACTTGGCAATAAATCAAACATTTATTTATAGTTAAATCTCTATCAACAAATGAATAAATGAAGTAGTAATAATGAAACTAACAGAGAAAAAAAAAGAGGAGCCTGAGTGAACAATTACAGTTCCTCCAGGATACAGAGCGAGATTTGTTTAATTCCATTCATTGACTCAATGGAATGTGTATTCAGTCTCATATAAATAAACTCAAGTCTCTGAAAGTAATCCTTTTAGTTTATCTGTGTATTCAGACCTTTTCCTGTGGTTTGTAGTCAGATGAATCAAAGAAAGAGTCGTTAAGTGGTTCCAGTCCTGCTGTTAATCTTGTTATCCTGACAAGGCATAGCTCTCTCCCAGAGGCGGAGAGCCCCGGTGCTTAGCCTGGCAAGTGTCAGATTGACACTTTTTGCTATTGAGAGGTGAAAAGCCAGTTTAGATCAGGAGGAGTCTAAGCAAAACAAAGTTTATTCACCGCCCTGTGGAATTCCACAAAATGAAGAAGACAGTCCTCACTACTATACTGTTACAGTGGCAAACGTGTATAAACAGTACAGCGTAACAATTTGACTCATATAAATATAATGTATGTTTATCTTCATACCCACTTGTCTGTAGTCATATGTCTGGTTGTCTTTGCTTAGCTTTATTGTCTTTAGCAATATGTTCACATCTTTTCCTGTACATTTGTTCTCCACACTGTGTGTACACAGAGATGGTGAAAACTGGAATCAAATTCCTTGTACATGTCAACATACTCAGCCAAGAGTGTAGTGAATATGAACATTAAAGCTTCTCTGTTTAATAGTGCTTTTCAATCACTGAAACCAACTCTCTCTTATAAAGAGTTTGCAGTGGTAAACTGTCAGCTGATCAGGTCTCAGTTCTAATCATGTCTGAAGGCAGTCAGGTCTAACAAAAGAAAATAAATGAAGTGCAATATTTGTACACCTCTGTTATTGATGGGCCTTTACTTTATACACTGATCAGTCACAACATTACAACCATCTGCCTGATAGTGTGTAGGTCCCCCTTGTTCCACCAAAACAGCTCCGACCCATCGATGCATGGACTCCACAAGACCTCTGAAGGTGTTCTCTGGTATCTGGCACCAAGATGTTGGCAGCCGTCCTTTAAGTCCTGTACATTGCGAGGTGGGACTTCCATGGATCGGACTAGTTTTTCCAGCACATCCCACAGATGCTCAATCAGATTGAGATCTGGGGAATTTGGATGCCAAGGCAACACCTTGAACTCTGTCATGTTCCTCAAGCCATTCCTGAACAATTTTTGCAGTGTAGCAGGGTGTATTATCATGCTGAAAGAGGCTACTGTGAATGGCCTCTTTCAGAGAATACCGTTGCCATGAAGGGGTGTAATTGGTCTACAATAATGTTTAGGTAGGTGGTACATGTCAAAGTAAAATCTACATGAATGGCAGGACCCAAGGTTTCCCAGCCGAACATTGCGCAGAGCATCACACTGCCTCCACTTGCTTACGTTCTTCCCATGGTGCATCTTGGTGCCATCTCTTCCCCAGGTAAACGACACACACACACACCCGACCATCCACATGATATAAAAGAAAACACGTTTCATTTAATGGACTACCCTTCTGAGGTACTTTGTAGAGCTCCTTGAGTGTTTGTGTATGAGGATAGTTGGGAAAATCTGATTGTCTTTTTGGTTTGTTTCTGTTGGAGGGATTATTTGTATGAAGTTAATCATGTTTTCATTTTGTTGTGTTTGCAGTTAGTGGACCACTGCCTTGGTGTATCTTTTTTTTTGCTTATTTTGATTTAATTGTTATCTTTTTATTTTCAATTTCAATTTTCAATTTTATTTATATAGCACCAAATCATAACAAAAGTTATCTCAGAGTACTTTTCACATAGAGCAGGTCTAGACCGTACTCTTTAATTTACAGAGACCCAACAATTCCCCCATAAGCATGCACTTGGCAACAGCAGCAAGGAAAACTCCCATTTAACAGGAAGAGACCTCAAGCAGAACCCGGCTCTAGGTGGGCAGCCATCTGCCTTGACTGGTTGGGTTAAGCGAGAAAGAGGGAGGGAGAGGTAGAGGGGGGGAAGAGACACAGGGAAGCATATTAACAGCAATACTAACAATAACAACAACAATAATAATAGAGATCACTAGTAATAATAATAGCAATAATAGCCGGAGAAGGTGTCAAGGCCGGACCATGCTGTCATCACTCATGCTCTGGAGTTTCCTGTGAGACAAGAAAGCACAAAAACTCTGTGGAAGAAGCCAAGTTAGTAACATGCATAAATGATACATGAATGCATACAGATGGAGAGGAGGAGGAGACAGGAGCTTAGTACATCATGGGAAGTACCCCAATAGTCTAGGCCTGTAGTAGCATAACTAAGGGCTGATCCAAGGCGAGCCTGGCCGGCCCTAACTATAAGCTTTATTTAAGGAAAGTTTTAAGCCTACTCTTAAATGTAGAGAGGGTGTCTGCACCCTGAACCGAATCTGGAAGATGGTTCCACAGGAGAGGAGCCTGATAGTTGAAGACTCTGCCTCCCATTCTACTTTTGGTGACTATAGGAACCACCAGTAAGCCTGCATTCTGGGAGCACAGTGTTCTAGTGGGACAATAGGGTACTATGAGCTCTTCAAGATATGATGATATCTGACCATTAAGAGCTTTGTAGGTGAGGAGAAGGATTTTAAATTCTGGGGAGAGATTTTGGGAGAAATAGATCTCTTTTCCTAGTTTTAGTCAGTACACGTGCATCAGCATTCTGGACCAGCTGGAGAGTCTTTAGAGACTTGTTAGGGCAGCCTGATAATAAGGAATTGCAATAATCCAGCCTTCCTCTTTTTGAGACAGGATGTGCCTGATTTTTGCAATATTATGTAAGTGAAAAAAGGCAGTCCTTTAAATTTGTTTTATGTGGGAGTTAAAGGACATATCCTGATCAAAGATAACTCCCAGATTCCTTACAGTGGTGCTGGAGGCCAGGGTAATACTATCTAGAGTAGATATATCATTAGATAATGTGTTTCTAAGGTGTTTAGGGCCAAGCACAATAACCTCAGTTTTGTCTGAGTTTAGTAGCAGAAAATTGCAGGTCATCCAGGTCTTTATGTTCTTGACATGCTTGGAGTTTCTTAAACTGGGTTTAACTTGGTTTCATCTGGCTTCACTGATGAATATAATTGGGTATCGTCTGCATAACAGTCAAAATTTATGGAGTGTTTCCAAATAATATTACCTAAAGGAAGCATATATAAGACGAATACTATTCACCTTATATAGTATAAAGTATCTAACTTTTGTGTGCATGGAGGATTCATCATTAACCTGTACAAACTGAAATAGATCTGATAAATAGGATTTAACCCAGCTTAATGCAGTTCCTGTAATGCCAATTAAATGTTCCAGCCTCTGTAATAGGATGTGATGGTGAATGGTGTCAAATGCAGCACTAAGATCTAACAAGTACAGATAAGTCCTTTGTCTTTTGCAGTCAGGAGATCATTTGTAACTTTCACCAGTGCTGTCTCTGTGCTATGATGCGCTCAAAATCCTGACTGAAAATCCTCAAATAAACTATACTTATGTAGAAAGTCACATAACTGATTGGTGACTGCTTTCTCAAGGATCTTAGAGAGAAAGGGAAAGTTAGATATAGGTCTATAGTTGTCTAAAATGCCTGAATCAAGAGTAGAATTCTTAAGAAGGTTTAAGAAGAGGTTTAATTACAGCTACTTTATACATAACCTGTTACTAAAGACAGATTGATGATATCTAGTAAAGAAGTGCTAACTAAGGGTAACACTTCCTTAAGCAGCCTAGTTGGGATGGGGTCTAAGAGACAGGTTGATGGTTTAGAAGAAATCGTTGTAGTCAGTTCAGGAAGGTCAAATGGAGAAAAACTGTCTAAATATATATCAGGTATTACAGTTGTTTCTAAGGTTCCTGTGTTTGGGGATAAATCGATGCCTGTTGAAGGCAGGAGGTGATGAATTTTGTCTCTAATAGTTAGAATTTTATCATTAAAGAAGCTCATAAAGTCATTACTACTGAGAGCTATAGGAACACATGGCTCAATAGAGTTATGACTCTTTGTCAGCCTGGCCAAAGTGCTGAAAAGGAGCATAGCGCTGTTTTTATTCTCCTCTATTAATGATGAGTAATAGGCAGCTCTGGCATTACAGAGAGCCTTCCTATATGTTTTAAGACTATCTTGCCAGACTAAGGGAGATTCTTCTAGTTTGGTGGTGTGGGCCTCATACTCCATGTACATGAGACAGGCAAGCCTGCATGCAGTCACAAAGCCTGATAACAAGGAAGGGCACCAAGTCAAACAAAGGGAGTCCAAAACAGACTACATCTCCAAGCATGCTCTCCTCAGTTCACATCTTGGTGTGAACTCTGCAGGAAGTCCAGAACTCTCGTCTCTCATTGGCAGAGAGAGAGGAAGCTTTGCTTTCTCCATGAGCAAGTTTACTAAAGGAGTTAACCCCGGGCATATGTCCCCCTCACCAACTGAAAGATTCTCCCCTTGCTGGACGAGCTGAGACTTCAACCCGTGTTCACCCGAACACAATCACCGGATCTGAGAGCAGACCACTGCTGCAACCCAGTGCTCTCACTGCCTGCGGAAGGAAGAAAAGTATTTCCTCACAAAGATGCGGTTAACTTCTCTGCCCCACTCTTCTTCAACTGAGTCGACTCCGCTGTTTTCTCCACCACACCACCGAGGATCAGCTTGCCGTGAAACCTGGCGACAGAGCGTGAGGATGGCCCTGTCAGCATCCGAGCCGAGGAAGCGAGCCGAAACCCAAAGATGGACTGAAACACACACCTACTCACTATCTGAAGCCACCAAGTAAGAGGCTTAAGTAAGAGGGCAGAGATAAGTTATGAAGGTGTGTTATTTTCAGCTTCAGTGCTGTTGTTTGTTGTGCGAATCGATGGACCACCAAGTCCCTTTTTTGTTTGTCCCACTCAGGACTGCTGTGTTTGTGCCATCATGAGTGAGAAAGTAAGTTGTGTATCAAAAATCAGACAACGTGCATTGCAGACTGTCGTCCATACACGTGCTCTCTGTGGACAAAGCAACCGCGTCCCGCACCCGCCTGCATGTGTTTTCACTGTACATACATGTATGTTTGCTTAGGTAGAATTTAGATAGGATAGTGATTTATTGATCAAAGCATTGGCTAACTTTGTTAATTTTGTTATTGTTTAATAAACACTGTTATATCTTTAAAGAGAAGTTCTTTTGTCATTATTGTGTTTATATATTGTGAAAAGTGGCTGATTGAGAGAGTCAGAGCTTGAACTCAAACCTTTGTTCACCTGTGAATGTTGACATCCCTCAGATATTAGCATTCTAGGTGAACTCTTTTATGAGACTACCTTATTGTCAGGCTATTGGTTTCCGGGTGGTCCCCCATTATTATTATTTCATATTAATAATTTATTAATTTTAATAATTAATAATTATCTCAGATAATTATTAATTATTGCTAATAACCAGCTGTGCTCCTCCCAGATCCAACAGTGGAACGCCAAATCCTTTCAAATTTTCACGATGTTTGCTTTAATTTGCAAGTTTGGGAGTTATACCATGGAGCTAACCTCTTATGGTTTATTAACATCCTTTTCAAAGGGGCGATGGAGTCGAGTGTTATAGTCCCCTCCTCCTCCTCTCCATCTGTATGCATTCATGTACCATTAATTTATGTTAGTAACTTGGCTTCTTCCCCAGAGTTTTTTGTGCTTTGTCATCCTGCAGGAAACCCCGGGATACTGTGAGCCTTCGCCATGAGGATGGTGGCACGGTCCTGATGGTGTCCTTCAGCAGCTATTGCTGTTATTTGTTATTGCTGGTCATATCTCTATATATTATTATTGTTGTTATTGTTATTGGTCTGATAAAATAAGATTTTGTGGAAAAACTATTAAATGTTCAATTCCGATGCCATAAGTCAGAACAAGATTGAGGGTGTAGTTACGACAGTGAGTGGGTTTATTTACACTCAGAGAAGCCAATTGACTCTCATAATGAGATAAATGCAGTGCTAAGACTGTCATTATCGATGTCCACATGAATATTAAAAATCACCTACTATAATTACTTTATCTGTAATGAGGACTAAGTTTGATAAAAACTCAGAATTCAGATAAAAATTCAGAGTACAGGCCAGGAGGATGGAACACTATAACAAATAGAACTGGCTGTTTAGTTGGTGTGATAACCCTGTCGGCACTATAGAGCACACTGCACAGTATAGATTGTGAGCTCCTCTTGTACTAGTTTATGTGCTGTTTTGCTCTGTGAATCTGATCCGGATGTTGTTAGATGGGGTGCATGTGACCCTTAATGTATTACTGCACTGTTTGTGCTCAATGTAATTTTATGTAACCATATTTTAGAATAAAAAAGATTGGTATTTTTAATATAACATTGTTCCCTATTTGTCTTTGCCTTCACAGCATTTGAACCTGCTGTCTGTGGCTGGTGGGTACCACATTATTTATGTGTATTATTTATTAATGTGTCGTTTATGTACCAAATGAGAATAAAAATGTCCTGTTTTCAATACAGGATCCTTTGCTGAGTTCTATGAGTGGTTGGGTGAAATAAATTCAACATTGAATTACCACCATTTGGGGAATACCGAGAAGACTATGTATATAGGATCATTTGGGTGGGGAAGCAAACAGGGACAGGAAGTAAAATATTGGTATCAGGCAGAGAGGAGAGACATATTGCAGATATTGAAAATTTTGAAGGAAATATATGGGCAGCCCTCTTCCCTGACCAGGTTGCAAAAACAAGTTTTTGATAGGTGTGAAGAAGAATCCATCTGCACATTTGCACACACTTATGGCCATTATTGATGATATCAACCATTGTGATGTCAAGCAGACCTGATGCAGTGATTTTGCTCTACAGAATCAATTTGTGGAGAATGTTCAAGATTTCACTTCATGCAGGGAGTTAAAATGGGCTGTTTGGCAGAATTCTAAACTAACTCATTTATCTATGAAAGGAGGTGGTGATGTGGGAGGGTGTTGATGCCAGGGGTGGTCAGAAACGACAGGTAGTAAGCTTGTATGAAATTGAGGTGAAAGATGTTGAATCCAATGCAGGCTGCTCCTCCTAAATCTAACCCAGTTATGGTGGAAATTTTGCAAATTTTAAAGCAGCAGCAGGGCCTAGCTGAAAGCACATTGAAGCAACAGCAGGCCCAAATCTCTGATTTAGCACAGGAAGTGTCTGATTTATCAGACATAGGGGCAAGGCAAGCAGGAGATTGTGGGGAACAGCCAAGATTTGATGCTAATGGTCAGTCTATATGCTTTAAATGTCAGGTAGCTGGCCATATTGCATAACAAAAAGCAGCTTCTGCACTGCACACTGCAGTCTCTTGGGATAGGTCGGCCAATATAGCTGAGCAGCAGGAAAACTTTCTCCACCTGTGGTGATGAGCGCAGCTTCAGGTGAGGTTAAAGTGGACTCACACTTTTAGGTTTCAAATGTTGTTGAATATGAATGTTTAGTTGGCAAATGCCCAACTTTGGACGTTTTATTAGGTGATGTAAAGGTTAAATGCCTCCTGGATACTGGGTCAAATGTTTCAACTAATCCAGAGATATTTTCCGAGCAGCATTTCAATCCGACACTCACAAACTGAGTGGTTCTCCCTGTCTGCAGCCAATGGTTTTGGGCATTCCTTACCTGAGTTGCTTTGAGAGGGCTAGTTTGCAGAATCACAAAAGGTAGAGGAGTTTTTGTTGTCCTGGATTGCACAGATGCCGGAGCATTACATCATAAAAGAGCTGTTCCTTGCATATTGGGCATGAATGTGATAAAGATATTTTATGAGATGGAGCAGTTAGTATCAGGGTCTGAGCAGGATTCAAGCCCTCCGTCGGTCTTCTATGAAGCTTTGCCTATTCAGCTGTTCCTGTTAGTATTACAGCTGGATCAACGTGCTTTGTGCCAGTGTTGGTTCCACCTGGTCAGGTTTCTTCATGCTCATGAGTTGCTGGGAGCGGGGGAGGGGAGCCTTCCATGTGAGTTACTCGTCTCCAATGCATTAGTTCCAGTTAAGAACGGACATGTTGCTGTGCTGGTGGTAAATGTAGGTGGTGTAGATGTGCACCTTGAGCCTTAGACTCAGCTTGGCTCCTTGCATGTTGTGGATGTTGTGTCCTCTAATACTGCCCCTGTTGTGTTTGAGTGAGTAGGTCCTCAGGAAGAGCAGGTCTTGTTGTGTGGACAGGCTTGGGGTTGCCACCAGAGTTAGCTGCAAAGGAATTCCCAGGTCTTACTGTTGTCTAGAAAGTGAGGCAGTTTTTGAGTAAGCATTATGGAATTTTTTCAAAGTCAGATATGGATTTAGGATGTACCAGCATGATAGAGCATGAAATTCCAGTTCTAGATGAGGTGAATACCCCCAAGTCAGTATGAGGAAGTCAAGATACACATAGCACAGCTGTTGCTGAGATCAGAAAACATTCATGAATCATTTTTGCAACAGTTGTATGGGTCATTTTGGAAGCTGACAGGGAACCTATTTTATATTTAATTTAGGTATTAAGACATTATTATCTACCCACTACTCACTATTATCTACCCCACCCCCTTTCACATGAATGCACATTCTGGGTGCGGTCTATGTAAAACAAAAAATTAGTCACATACACGCACACAGGGTGTGGTCTATGTAGGTGCGTAGTACATGCACAGGACGCAGAGAATGCAGCCTCCTCTGCTCCTTCGATGCAAAGGAAGGGGGACAAAAGCTCAAGAGCTCAAAAGCCATAGGGCTATAGGCTGTAGGGAAATATGCCACATTTGGGTGCAACATAACCTTGAAGCCATCCAAGCACAAGAGGGATGCACAGATAAACCATGAAGGTCAAAGTGGGAAGCAGTGCAGTTTTGTATGAAAGAAATTTCATATCTGCAGACTCATTGGGCTCAAAGGGAGGCCCACAAAAGCACCAATGTTAAATCCCATGAGGGGACGCTGGATTTAACCACAGGTCTCAGATGGCAAACTTCCTTTAAGAAACGCAGAGTGAGACTTTTAGAGAGAGTTTTAACAAGGAAAATGAATGGGTTCCTCCCTGCTTGTTTAGGAAACAAGCAGTTTAGGAGTAGGAAACCACTGTTGTATTGTCTGTCCTGATCAGAACATACTGGCCTGTCAGAGCCAGACGAAAATACTTTAGAGCTAAGAAAGTCACCAATCGCTTCAGGTGGTTGATGTGGAACTTGCATTGTACCAACAACCAGTACCCTCTCACTGCTGCACCATCACACAGAGCCCATCACCCCCTCAGGGAGGCATCTATGGACACCATATTGTGAAAAGACACCCTCCTTATAGGGGTGCCCTTGTGTAGTTGGGGGTTCTCTAGGAACTCTAACCAATAACTCATAGTGAACCGTTCTCTCTACTCACTTAGAGGCTGCGCACGCACACCATTGAGAGAAGTGAACTGCTAGCCAACTGACCTGCAGCACTGTAGGGGAGGGGCTGTCATCCTCTGGCATGCCGGGGGGTACAACATCACCAGTCTGCCCTGGTTTATTTGATTTGCAGTGTTTTGAGTACAAAATCTACATTTCATTGGATTCAACAATTGAACATTCATGATGCTGGTAGCCCAAACTTGTGACTGGCACTTCCCTCTTGAGGGGAGCCGGTGGTATCGCAGGCTTGCGAGCGCTGCCTGGCACTTGGGTTTCACATCACATCTGGGGAAGATGCTGTATAGAGCTCCTGCCCGCTTCTTCCTCAGCTCAAACTTCACCTGAATAGCTTGAGTGAGTGCCCAAACAAACCCTCAGCAGACATTGGCTCATCCAAATGAATGGCCCTATCCCTATCTGGACATCAAAGAGAATCAGCCACAGGTGTCTCTATGCCACTTCTGTAGATGCCATCCCTCTGCCAAGGGAGAGCACTGGACAATCCCACAGCGGGACACACGAAGGACATAATCCATGACAACTGTGACCTTGTTGAGAAGAGGTGCCAGTGGACTGTCAGGTGCATCTGTTGTCCAAGCTCACACATGGCTCATGGCTTAATATGTCTGAAGTATGGTGACGGAGCTCAGTGCACGAGTGGTGCCTGCCTGCACCTGGTAAATCTTCTCAAGCTGACATGCAGAGAACCTGCAGTGCTTAGATGAAAGGGCTGTGGTGCCCCCCACCATGGTTGAGGGATCCGGCAAGATAAGCTGCTAGGGATGGCTCCATAGGCAGAGGATTGAACAGACCACTTTTTCAGCTCCATCCAGATGCAAATACTGTCCATAGCTGGGCACTGTGATGTGGGTAGACAGCGGTTTGTTCCATGTCAAGTCCAAGCCTGGAAACATGGGCAAGTGACCGTTGTCGACTCAGGGAGAAGGAAAAACCCTGTGAACGTGACGGTTTCTGAGCTGGAGGAGGAGAGGGCCACTCCACCTCCAGTTTCGTAGCTGCACATCGGTACAGTGAGAAGAAGGATGTATCATCCTGGCCTAACCGACAGCAGCAGAGGTGTACTGGCCAGACGATAAAGCCTCCTGTTCATCCTCTGATAAACCATGCATGTCCAAGCCAATGTTCAGCACATCATCGTCATCATGGCAAACGGCCATCAGGGCTCCGGCTCATACTTTTCCAACCCCTCAACATACTCCATGTGGTCAGCCCAGTTACCTCCTTGCTGTCAGACTCAGATGAAGCTGGGTCTCTCATCTCGGAGAGGTTACTGCCATTTGCCGTTTGGTAGTTTTTCCCAGCACTTTCTCCACGAATGTGACCTGCCTCTGCATGGTTGAGTGCCAGAGCTGCTGAAAAGACGCATCAGACTCAGGCTCAGTCAATGGTCTTCTGGTATGGACAATCCCCAGACAGACGGGACATGCCTTGTGCTCGTCTTTTTTGTTCAAAGAGAAGTTGCATCCCTGAGGACAGGGGCGGACAGAAGACTTCTTCTTTGCCTGTTTAGGCTTGATGCTCATACCGAGACACAAAGTCCATAGATAAAACACACACAAAAGTAGTGCTCCGCAGGTAGCCAGCAGCTAACATCAACAAGGGGTGTTAAGCTAACTTCGAGCTGGCAGTAGCCTACTACAGAAACAGAGCTAACTAGCTGTAGCTAGCTAGCCTGACTCAGCGGAGGTGTTCTTCGCAAGGTGAAGAGCGTAACAACTGAAGGATGGGCCTGAGGTGTCTTCAGTCAGGTCACACGGGGGCATGATATCCCATACTATATGAGTTGTACTGAGTGACTTGACTGAAAGAGAACCGAGTACAGTATTTGAATACATGTACTAAGTTATGTTTCACCACTAACAAACACACACATACACACACATTATCTGCTTTTACATCTCATTAAAATATGGCGTATGACTGTGAAAACTGTTTCTTATCTACGCTGATGCTTCTTTTGGTCAAAAATAAACACTCTTCAAAAATCTAAATGAAATCAAAATCAAAGTTCAAAATGTGAAACATGGCCAAACAATGGAGGACTAAAACTTTGAATGGAAGCCACGTAACCAATAAGAATTTATTGTCACAAGCACAATTTGTTACACAAAAATAATGGGTCACATTTACACAATTTATACAGGTCTAGAACTCAATGTACAATTGACAGACTAACTAAGTACCAATAGTTAAATATGTACTCACATTGCACACAATATTATTAAAACCTACACAAAAAACATGTACTGTGTGAAAGTAACACAAGTCGACATAAAAATCACATTATTTACAAAAAACATCAATTTGAGATCTTTAGCAAAAGGACTCCAATGTCTGTTCAAGGTTCTCCCATCCGCCTGTCAGAGACATTATACAGTCTAGAAAGTATTATTCAGTCTCTTAATAGTTGAAAAGATTATAAAGTAATAAAGTCAAGCAGCAAGAGCTGAAGAACACCAAATACACTAGTAAATACTGCGCTTTGCTAGGACGGTATGGCGGTTTTTCCCTTTTAAAGCAGGCTGGTGAGATTAGCAGTTAGCTTTATGAAGTGCACTTTAAGCCTTAGCTTAGCAACTGTCTGCAATGAGGTTTTTTTTTCTAATTTTGTTTAATTTATACACAGAATCCTTCCATCCTCGCATCAGGTTTTTCTCTAGAGTTATGGACATCACTACATATAGGTGAACTTTACACAGTAAGGTTGATGAGGACAGTGAGGACAGCAGCTTCTCCTCTCTTGCTGCTGTTTGGCAGAGTCAGTGATGGTGTGCAAGGGGCTGCATGAGGCAGATGGGGGTGTACATATTCAATGCTCACAGAAGTCTCACTGTGTGTCTGTGGGAACAGATGGTAGGGCTGTGATATGACCAAAACCTCATATGCTGATATAGAGGTCATTTCATATCCAGTTAACGATACATCTCACAATATAGCAGATTCACTGTAAAGTCAATGAATAAATAGTTTCTGGTCTGTCAAGATGGTCAGTCAGACTTTTCATTCCCAAACTGACAGAAGTAGCCCCTCTTTTAGGTACAAGCTCCTTGATTTGTCTTTGTCCATCTTTTGCATGGATTATACTAATAAATTACTCTTACTGGCTTTTTACCCGTGAAGCTTTTATTGCACTTACAGTAACATAAAGAGTGTAGTCATCTTCAACTCATGTACTTCACCTGGTTCACTGTCTCTCCTCTGCTGCGCTGTGTGTGCAGCACACACGAAAGGCTCGGCCCCACCCTCGCTGAACCACAGAGAGCAGAGGAGAGTAGTGCGCCCATAAATGACAGAAAAACGCAGTAGAGACTCTCACACTGAGCTGAAATAAAACAAGTGCCCATAAATTAGGTAAAGTAGTGCAGTGCCCGTTCAAAACATACCTGTTTGGAACAGGCTGATTGCTTATTATTTCTTGAGAACAACATATATATGTATCAATTAAAACGATGATAAATTCATAAATTAAATGGTTTTAATCCAGACAGAAACTTCACCAGTAAGACTAAACTGAGGTTGAACTGTAAAAACAATTTATGGCCTTCCATTGTTTGATTCTGTTGCCAGTCAAACATGTCTGTGCTCCTATTGGCTTGTTTTACTTCCTCTACCTGTTTTCTTCTCCTGTTTAACTAGTTTAGTTTTTAACTTAGTTTAACTGAGCAGGGCATATGCCTTTGTCCCGCTCAGCAAGTCAGAGCCCAGAAGCCCCGTCCCGCTGTTATGTGATGGTGTTTATATCAAACAGCCCCTGCTGCACTCAGAAATGGAGCTGAGTGGCTCACTGTTTGCTTGTTCGTTCTAAGTTTATTAAATGTCTCACGTGTCCAAATAACTTCACACTCGACACTGCCCTTCCTTGTGTCCTCAGCAGCACACCTGCCAAGTGTGAAGTCGAGTCTGAGCCCAGAAGCCCTGGCTCACTGTGATGCGACGTTGTTTATATCAAACAGCCCTCGATGCACTCAGACGTGGAGGTAAGCAGCTCGCTGTTTGCTTGTTCATTCAATATTTATTAATATTAAATGTGTTGCGTGTCCAAATTGCACCAAAAGAGCATCTGTCTTCACAGTAAATCACCTGTTGAGTGTTTGATGGTTGTTGTGCTTTAGAACATAACTGCCGTGAAACAATCAGGAAATAACGATTCACAGGCTTTCTCTCTCTCAGAGAAAACTTTCTAGCACTGTCTCTCAGTTCCCCCGCCATCTCTCTCTCTTTTTCTCGTCTTTTTTAAAATAAGTTGGGAAACCTGCAAAAAACCCAAACTTTTAACGCTATTAAACGAAGAATGTCATGCCCTCCTCACTCTAATGGCAGGGTTGTACAGCTCAGATCATGAGATGCAGTAGCAAAGCCCAGAGGCCCCGCCCTGCTGCTGCAGAGCAGAGCAGCTGATGGCTTGTTTATTTAGAGTTTAAATTTATTAATATTTATCATGGCGTGTGTCCAAATTGCACCAAATTCGACATGGCACTCCCTTTGTTCCCCAGCCATACACCCGCCAAGTGTGGAGTCAATTGGATAAACAGTTCAAGAGATACGCAAAGGACATACAGACAGAGAATCATTCCTTTAGTAGATAGATTACAAATAAATAAACATAGACTCTACTGCGTTTTGCTGTCATTTATGGTCGCTACTCTGACAGTGAACCAGGTGAAGTACTCGAGTTGACAACTACACTTGTTACTTTAATGTCAGTGCAATAAAAGCTTTGCGAGTAAAAAGCCCAGAAGAGTAATTTATTAATGTAATCCATACAAAAGATGGACAGACTCCAACTGACGAAAAATCTTGCCGTAAAGAGTTTGATTTGCGACACTGAAATAAACAATATAGTATAATAACGACAGACGTTTTTCTATCATCACACAATATGTATATATATATATATTGTCATATCGCACAGCCCTAACAGATAGTGTTGGGATTTCTTGGCATTTCCATCAGCATGATTCTCTTTCCAATCACTGCAGTTATTACCAGAGGAGATTGGTCATTTCCTACTGTACTGTGATATAAATGACGTCCTGTCTAGACTGACACCAAGGCCTGATGCATAAAGAAAGATACAAAAAATCTGTTTGCACACACAGCAGAACTATGCATACACAGCTTTATGATTCAGCTGAAGAGTGTGTGTCCACATTATTTTGTCTCAGTCATTGTGAAATAAATATACATCCTCTAATAACACTAGAGCAGTCACTGTGACATTATGTACTGACACATGTGAGCCACACCAGCCTTCTGACTGATGACACCAGCAGGTCAAACATGTGACCCAGTGTGGGTTATTGCCACATCACTGTACAAACTGGGTGACCATGTATGACAATACTACGATATAAAGTAATCATGCTTGGAGGTCGAGGACTGTCGGTGCGCACATCTAAACACCAACAGTTACTGTACGGAACTTCTGAGACTATAGTGAGACATACAGCAGGATGTGATGATGTGATGCTCACACTCAGTTCAGCTCATTCATTCTAGTCTCTGTAGGCCTCCAGTAAAATGTGCACATGTACATGAACTCTCTCAGGATCTTTTCATTTGAAAAATACCAGCAAGTTTCAATGTGCACAGGGCCAGCCAATGTTTTCTCCTCAGTGCTCCAATCACAGTTGAGCAAGATCTTTGACAACTTTGGGCAACTTCTCTGAAGTAGCTGAGGCCTAAATTCCTCAACAGTTAAGTAATGACTAATTGATGCAGTGTTACCGTCTCTTTATAGTTAAATGAAATGTGATACTGTGCAGAACTCCACGTCAGCTCTAAATCAGCACCATCACTGAGATTTAAATGTTAAATCATCTGAAAACATATTTCCTGTTCAGTCAACAGGAATATTTAGGTAAGATTTAGTGCAGTGTGTGTTCCAGAAACTGGAGTTAACTTAATCCAGTCAAATCTGAAAAGTAAAATCTATATAATACTGTATAACACTGGTACTAGTCCTTTACAATTACAGCTATGATGACATGACTGACCTCCTCTAGTCATACTGACACTGACTGTACAGAGCTTCACTCTGGATTCCTATCTCGACAATTTCAGTGACTTGAACATCACAGACTACACTTTTAACTTCATCTGCGTTTGTTCAGAGCTTGAGACAATGTCCATCACTGTGAAGACAAACAGCTGATACATGTTGACTGATGTAGCTTCCATCTGACAGCACGATTCCTCTTGCAGCAATGAGGTATGTGTATGTTCACAGATACATACTGCAGGCCTTGGAGCCTGAACATGAATGGATTGTGTGTGTGTGTGTGTTTGTATGTGTGCGTGAATGACAAGTGCACCCAGACATTCACAGTGCTGCACATCAGCTGTGTGTTGGTGATCCAGCAATATAGAAACATGAGACAGAACATAAGAGATGAAATGCAAATATCAGTCCAGTTCCTCCACTGTCTATGGTGGCCAGGGCAGACCAACAGGGTGGGGGGACGGAGAGGGGGGAGGGGTTACTCAGAGAATGGTGGGAACATGCCGAGGTCAGCGAAGTCCTCAATGTTGTAGTTGGCTGTTCCCTGTGTGGGATCTCCAGCCATGGGTAACATATCCTGCAGAGACACAAGGGGGGAGGGGGGTGGAGGGTGGGTCAGAGGTCTGGGGGTGTGCTGAGGACACACACCTCTTATCACACATATCAAACACACTCTCTGTGTAGACTGGTCAGCAGCCAGCAGCTGGAAGACACTGACACACAGAGGAGTCCAAAAGCAGCACAGCCTTAGTGTGAGAGTGTGTTACCTGGAAGACTTCAGTCTGGCTGGGGTTGGGGTGTGTGTGCTGCTCCCCGGCCTGCTGGGAGTGATGCTGGTTCTGCCACTGGGACCAGACCTCACTGGGACGACCTTGGAACTGGGCTCCACTCTGACTGCTCTCCCCTGACACATCTTGAAACAAACAGAAGGTTACACGCATACTTCAACCAGATGCACAAAAAAAGGTCTACTTAGTGTCTTCAGTGGCAGCAATACAGTTAGGCTGATTAAATAGTTATTGTAGAATGACTGTTATTTTGCTTATGAACACAGAAAAAATAGTGATTTCACTGATATTTCTCCATCCAAACCACATTCGACCAGGTCTAGATCAAAAAACACTTGTCAAATCTGGACTAGATTACCAAGGAGAATCCAGAGAGTCATTAAAACACAGTTTCAGATTTGTGAAACCTTTATTATATTTGTAAAAACACAAAAAAGGTAGATTTCACTGATCTTGCAGATAGAAATTCACAGCATGATTTCATGACACTCCATTTCATTGGTTATGGCCATGTAGAGCTTCTCTTTCTCACTTAAAAACAAAGGTAGAAAAGCCTTTTGAAATACAACCACACTATATGTTTAAAAGGTCAATTTTTTAAACTGTCTAATGTGGTCTGGATGGGGAAAAAGCAGTGACATTGTCAGGTTTCACAAATCTGAAACTGTGTTTTAATGAGTCTCTAGAGTCTCCTTGGTAATCTAGTCCAGATTTAACAGGTCTAAGTACAGTGGTTTTTGATCTAGACCTGGTCTAATGTGGTCTGGGTGGAGAAATAGCAGTGAAATCTCCCTTTCTTCTGTTTTCATAGGCAAAATAAAGGTTTCACAAATCTGACAGTGGGTTTAAACAGTGTTAAGGCTTTTGCTACGATGTCTAACACTTTTTCATAAGTGTAAGTGGTAAAAAACAGGGAATCAGCTGCTAAATATCATTATTTATGTTCCCCTTTGTTCTCTCAAGCATCTGCCTGTCTTTGACTGTGCAAGTGATCAAACCAAACAGCCAATCAATGGTCATGGTCAGTATTCTAATCAATCAAAGAAGCAGTCTGTGTATTCCATCCCTGCCTCCAAAGTCTCAAAAGTTAATTTGACAAGTTAGCGAGTGTTGAGCAGTTGCGCTGGTCTTAGGCCTGTACTCACAGGACCACATTTGTGCATGTGGAGCAGAAATGCTCTTTTACGAAGATGCTTTTCTGCTTGTGGATACTGTTCTGTGCACTTGTATCATATGCACGTGCCTGTTTTTTATGTCCACTCTGGTTTTGAAATGGATGAAATGCCATATACTCTGTAATGCAGATATTTGGTTAAACTCGACAAAGCTCCTCTAGAGCTACAGAAGACGTTATACAACTGTTTTCACAGGCTGATTAGGACTTATGACAAGTAAACTGATCTTCATGTGTAAAACTGGGTGGAATACTCCTTTAAAATCAATGCTCTTGCTGAATTAATGAAAGAACACAATTAGTTGAATTATCACTAAGCCAGTTTACAGAAAATTAATCAGCAACAATCTTGATGATAAACTGGAAGAGGACTCCTCTGTGACAGGCATTTTCACTATTTCCTGACATTTTATAATGAACTAATAGACTACAAAGAATAAATGATTAACTGGGTATTTAAAATAATAACCAAATAAAAAATAATATGTATTTGCAGGCCTAGATAGCTGTAGTGGTGGTAATAAATGCAGTCAGGTGTTCCACTTTGCCTTTTTCCCACTGAAGGATGTTGAACTACCATGAATGAAACTCTTGCTCTTTGAGTATTTTCATATTAAAGTCTTGCAGTCCTCCCTTTATAGGTAGGCTTTTAATCTGGAAAAATATTAGGACATGTTGAGCTTTGTTGAAGGCAGCTTAACATTGATAATAAATATGGCTAAGAAGTAATGACTGGAATAAACTGGAGTATGAAAATATTGTTTCTGTTCAAATGAAATAAAGTATATGATGTCTCTGTGTTACTGATGCAATTAGTGCTGTGGAAATGTACATTATACCAAATTTAACATGTGAGCTGTTGTAGTAGTAGGCTACAGGTAATTCCTGGCCTTTATTAGTAACTGCTTTTTATTCGTTTGTGTTGGCTACGCCCCCAGGTATTATTTGACACTCGGCCTAAGTGACTAAATGAGAATTTAGGGTAGTTTGGAGCATTCTTTAGTGTCAAATCTTATAACAATACTTGGTTAAAATGTTCACAACTCCAACAAACTGTCATGTACACATAACCTGAGTAACTGATAGATATAGTCAAATATTCATTCTCTTTTTAAAATGCTTATGAAGCTGACAGATGGTATTGAACTTCAGCAGACCAAAAGAGGGAGAGGAGGAGAGCATTAGCCAAGGTTAAGGAGGTTCTTCCTCCATGTTAGCAGATACACAAGCGGTTATTAGACTTTTTACATGCCTATTAGAAAAATCCCTTTCTGTGAAGGATGACATTTCTCTCTCATGCTCTGCTGGCTGTAGAGGGGCCAGAGTCTTCCCGCGCTCTTCATCTAATATTCTACTCTAGGTGCTGTTACTCTCACAATGAGAGCTTAACTTTGACCCAAAGTTCAAAACATTCCAACTTGCTACTAGTAACTATTATTCTGGATCTTAGTGGGAAGTATGGTGTGCTGTTATCTTAATGCTTTTTGCACTGTGAGAAGAATACAACTTGTGAGGTAGTGAGAAAATTCTCAGATAAGATGGACTGTATCAAGTAATGACCAAGTTATTCAAATAACAGCTGGGGCTTTTCAGAACAATCCTTTAAATTCCTGTAAAAGTAGCCAAGACATACCTGAAGTAAACTGAAAGCTGTTCTTGAACCATTAGGAGTACATGCATGGTTTTGGTGTCTTTTCAAAGCTAATACTCTGAAGTTTTTCCCCAATAGTCAGAATAACTCTAAGTGCTAGTGGCATTGAGTAACAGAAGTATAAGGGTTTTATTTCCACCTGAATATTTTTTTGCAAACAGATATCTGCAGATGACCTATAGCTGGGACTTAGGCCAGGTATTAACATGCATCTTGATCACAAGTGGACAGCTCTAAGTTCATCTGTTTACATCTGGCATTATACCATCTCCACATGCGTCGTGAGTGACCACTTGTGATCAGATGTCACTTCCCCGCTCTATGTGCAAATAAACACGGACATCATTTCCGTTTTCAAAGACCAAATCCGTTAGACCGGACTCAACTTGTTTGATAACAGGATAAATATTCAGGATATGTATAAATATTCATTCAATAATGAATCTAGTTTTACTTTGCAATTTTTTTTCATCAGTGTTAAGCTACTGTCAATAAAACTCAACACTTCCTGCAGGTGTTTTACATTAAAAGCTTACACAGAAGGGTGTAATTATATGCACATCACATAGATGCATGGCTGATATAAGACAGCACCAATGGAAAAAGAATAATGAAATAGAGTAAAGAGTAATCTTCAGAAGATCTGACTTGGATAAAAAAATTGTCCATTTTAATTAAAATTAAAACTGTGGCTTTGGAGTGAGTGTGTTACTCTTTATTGTTACATTAAAACCAGGAAAGAGTGGGATTATGTCATTTGAGTTGTAATAGAGTGTTGTGTTTCATCAAAAGTAGCTTAACACTAATAGACAAAATGGCAAAGTATTTAGTATCTAGTGAGTGAGGACTGAATGTTTGGAGTTTGGATTATCAGCAATGGCAGCAAAAAGTTAACTAAAACAGGAGTTTCACAGGAACAGTGTCAGTGTCTCAGGGGGTCCAGGTCCCTTCAGCAAAACAGGGTTGTACCCCTTCCATGGATTGTACACACACACACACACACACACACACACACACACACACACACACACACACACACACACACACGCATCAAAATGTCTAAAAACAACTAGACCTATGTTATATATTATCTTGTAGCACATACACCATTTCCTCCAACATGTGACTGAACTGACAGTGCTGAGCTCCAGCTACACACTTTCCTCTCTATACAAAATATGAATATACAGACAGGCACACACATCCCTGTGAGGCTGTTTTGAGAGTCTACTGAGTACATTAAACCAAAACAGATTGATAAGCTGTCTGCCTTCCCCCTGCAGAGGAACATTCTTGCAGTTGCACAATAATAAACAGAATGTTCATCTAATCTCCATGCAGATACCAGGAAGAGGCTGATGGATGGAAGAGAGAGAGAGCACATGTAAAAAATACAAATGGAAAAGTAATTAACCAAACACATAGGAGGCTGCTTGTGTATAGAGTGGAAAGCACGACATAAGGAAAAACAAGGGCTTATCATAAATGAATACTGAAAAACACATGCAGCAACAGAGTAAATGAATGGTAGTGCTGTAACTGACTTCATCCTTCAAATCTTCTGACAGGGAAATACAGAGATAGAAAGAAAGAAAGAGAAAGTGAGCAAAATGGATGGAGAGTAAAAATCCTAAGTGCCTATAATCAGCCTGAGAGAAAATAAAGGATAGATAGGAAGAGGCTGTAGAGAGAGATATTCCATTTGGCTAATGTGCGTGTCTATTAAAAGGCCATCAAGTAGCCGTTGCATGCTGGACATGTTTTTTTTCCTACAGCAATGTGGACAACAAACAGCAGAAGTCATTAGTAGCTGGTTGATGAGCCATCACTGACTGAACGCACACTAATGCATGGCTTCAAATGGCTTCTCAGCCTTTTGTATTATAGGATTCCTCTTTTAGCCACAGTGGTGTTGTGGCTCTGCGGATGGCAACGTGGGGTCAGTAGAAAGGTCCAGCACTGTGATTCAGAGTCAAATGGTCCGACAACTATTGGATGGATTCCTGTGAAACTTTGTACAGACATTCATGTTCCCCTCATAATGAATTAGGGCTGGGCAATAAATTGACTCATTGATATGAAATTTGTTTTCACGTAAAAAAATGTGTGCAACAAAGTTTCCAGTCGAAAAGTACTGTAGATGATAGCTGACTACATTAGTTGAGTCACTACAGTCCTGTAACATCAGTGGTTGCACTACAAACGCCCCTGTTGCAGTTTATGAGACTGTCATGACTCCAGGTGGCTAGCTGGCTCTGGCTACTGTACATCAAATCTAATGATCACATCTACTAGAGGGACAGACTGAACAAAGACTCTGTACACTTATCTGCACTATTAATTTGTGTTTCTTGACAAAACATCATCTGTGGTTACGAGGAGAAGCTGGGGCAGTTGACTGTACAGCATGAAGATTCTTTGTTCTGTCTATCCCTGCCACGTAGCTAGCAAGCTAACACTAGCTAGCAAGCTAGCACTCTTCAGATATTAAGCTGATGTATTGTCAGGAAGCGCATGCAGCAGGAGTAGATGCATTAGAGTGCGTTTTTGCTCTGTGTTGGAACTAATTGCTTAGTTACAAGTTAACAGAGGGCTAACTGGACGTTAGCTGGCTTGGCCAGCAGAAGTCTCTGGGTGCACATTAAAATAGCCAGCGCGGGAATGTCCCTCCTGACATGAGATTTAAAAACTCTGTATACTGTGAAATACAGAGAGATTTATCTGGCGCTGATAGGCTTAATCAGCATGTGGTGAAGTCATCTGGGCTTGAATGTAAAGAAGATTAATTTATATGTAAAAGTTCTGCACTGCAGGTTTAAGATTGTAATTGTCTCCACACTTGAAGAAATTGCAATCCTATTTTCTTTGGCCATGTTGGCCACAAATGAATGAAGCATCCTAATATTAGCATTTAAGTACCGCTGAGAAGGAGTTGTCTACAGGTTTCATCTGTCCATCGGTTGATTTAATTCTCTTAGGCCATATTCAGACCAAATCAGGCAGTGTGCCGCAGGGTTGAGTGGTGTGGGGGTGTAGGCGTGTTTGTGCTCTAGAACATAAACGCTGTGAAACAATCAGAAAAGAACGTTTATTGATCTGATTCACTGGCTTTCTCGCTACCAGCACTCCCTCTCATCATTCACTCTCCAGCTCGCTCGACCACAGCTGCTCCCTCTTTCTCTAACTGGTGCTCTCACCTCTCTCTTTTTCTCGTCTTTTTTAAAATGAGTCGGGAAGCTGTCAGCAAAGTCTAACTTTACTTTTAACGTTATCAAACGAAGAGAAATGTCCTCTCCTCCTCCTAGTAACGACTTTGTACTACCTCATGGCACGGTTTTACAGCTCTGATCAGTCTGATCTCCAGCTGTGATTGGCCACTGCAGCATTAAGCTGCAGTAACGTCAGGTTGTGTTTCTCCCAAAGTTGACTCTGGGTCAACTTTCCTCCTGCAGGCCGGTGCAGTGCTGCTACAGCCAAAACGCCCAAAACTGAAATGCACTACCCCCATTCAAATGAATGGGAGGACTGGCGTTTTCGCCGCACCACCGATTTGATCTGAATACGGCCTTACTTGTCTCCTTATTTCTCTCATTTGTATCTTATTTCCTCCTTTTCATGGTGCAAAGAAGGAGAAATCTGCTGTCCAATGTTGGTTTTCTTTATAATGAGCATTACATCTTCACAGAGTGGCTGTGGACTCCTGTCTCTGATGTCTCAGGGCCCCACCAATCTCTTCTGCTTTATATTTTTAGTAGCATATTTCAATCAACTATTTAATTTGACTAAGGGTAACTGCTTTGAATATGAAGCAACACAGAGCTTGTATATGTTTCTATATCCTCTACAAAAAAGATGTCAACTGTCAAATCAAACAGAATTTATTCAATTTTTTTCATTAGTAGGTGACATCATCAGTCAGAAATTAAATGCAAATTTAAGGAGGAAAAAAAAAAGGCTATCTGAAGTAATATGGAGTAAGACACCAGACAGTGTGAGATGAAGTGTGTGTAGGAGGTGGTGTATGTTTAAATGAATGTGTCCTTTGGGCTGAAGCAGATATTGAGTTTCACAACATATATTTATATGTTTGTGTAAAAAGTTCATATAAAGTAAAGACACATGAATACTTATTTTGTTTGTTAAATTTGAGTGAATAACAATTTCCATAAGGAACCTGGAGATTTTTCAATGTTTAATTGTAATTAATGCAAATAAAGATAATGTTAATGATAATGTTATCTATAGAAAATACTGAAAAATGGTCATCATATTTCCCCTATGTCCTTGGTGATGTCATCAAATGTATAATTTTGTCCGACCTACAGTCCAAACCCCATAAATATTCATTTTACAATAGAAATATATAAAACAGAGAAAGGCAGCTAATCCTCACACCGGAGAAGCTGGAACCAGAGAAATGTTGGCATTTATTTTTTGATTAAAAAAAGGCTTATTCAATTATAAAAATAGTTTCTGGTGATTGACTAACTGATTAATTATTGCAGCTCTGGAATTATATTTTCAAATTATTCAATTTCAATATGTATTTTTTTATTTTGTGATTGCTTTAACTAAAAGATGGCTCTCTTAACTCAAAGGTGTGTAAGCAACGTGCTGTCTAAAATCCAGGTGTGTGCTATAAGTGTAGTGTTGCACTTCCATAAAGGTAAGGGACAGGTCATTTCATCTGTGGTCAAGATGATCACAAAGCAGCAGATGCAAAGATACCCTGAGTTTTACTCCCTTTTATATGTCAAACTCCAAACTTTCTGAATTCTAAAATACACACGATGCAGCTTGATAGCATCTTTCAGTTAGACCAACCCTGCCTGGTAAACAACTTCATCCAACTCCACTGCCTCAGTTTGTGTCCCTGTCATAATTTTGTGGTCCCCCAAGCCCAAACAGAGATACCCAGGTGATGTCACTTGACTGTCAATATCCGTGTATTTATTGAATACTTAAAAAAGCTCAACAATTCATTATTTCTTCTGTGACATATACATACATATGTATGTATATGACTGAAGATTCATCTAGAAGTTACAAATATAGCTCATATATACAATACTACGGAAAGACAACCCTAATATTAATCCATTTATTATGTCTCCATTTTTAAAATGGTCTGTGAGGAAATTGATTGAATTGTTTGCCGAAACAGTTCATCCATGTGCAGTTGTAATAACTGGAAAAATAAATTCCCTACTTTGAAGTAGTATGAATGAATGAAGAAGTATTTGCATTCAAGTGCCATTCATCCAAAAGATGCCCAGCTCACACAGGCTTACAAGACACTAATTACATTATCTATAGGGACAAGAAGGAAAACAATCTGATACATAGCTGGTATATACAGAATGTAGATATTGGATACAATGCTGACTTACAACTGACTTTAAAGTGTCATATGTTGGTGTCTCTCACCAGCACATTTACAACTCTCCCATCACTGTCCCCACAGCAGGGTGAACCACGACAACTACATTTTCGAGACACTGTCAACACAGATATTGTGTTTCTAAGTAGGTGGGGTTTTTATTTGGAATGTAATGACACTCAGTATTCTTCTACTTTGTGGCCATACACCAACATGCAGACAAGTCAGTGCAGGCAATCTGACACAACATCATTTGTGCAATTCTGTCAGAGGAAAAAGAGTTTTTCCTCAGTAGTGTTAGAAGCACTTATCAGATGCAGCCTTGCTGTGTTATTCATGGAACTCATAAAAAGGCTGGTGTGAATAAGCTGTTAATGCTATGTGAGGTGAGAAAAACAGCTTTGAAGGCCACACTGAATGATGCGTATAAATGGTGGATGGAACAGTTAATGAGTGAATCTGGCTCAGTCTGTTTTACTTCCCCATACATGTAATAACCTCTACACCAGGACCAAAATAAGCCAGAAGGTTTGAAAGCAAGGAGATGGTTTTCCTAATTGAAGTGAATGCATAGAGACTGTAACCCTGTCTCAGTTTAACATCTTAAGATAGAATCTTTTGTTTTTGGCAGACTGGGATAATCATTCATTTTCATCAGATACATAGTATATGGAGATGGTCTGTGTATACAATAAGCATGTTAATAATATGAAGTATAAACAGCTAATGATAGCTGTACAGCAGCACACTGGGCTGTAGATGCAGAAGATTTCATTACTTGTGGTGGACATTTGGCATTGAAAATGTCGAAGGAGAGATGTGGTGTAACTCTTACAATTTATGAGGCCAAATATAGCGCTGTGGAATCAGACACAACAGTGTGGAGGAGGAAGTGACCACCGCCGGAGCTACGTTACAGACAGAGGCGCCTGCAGCCGGGGTAGCTTTACAGCATTGTCCTGGGCAGAGTGAGAGCATTTGCCGAGAAGCACTTCACCTAAAAGAACAGCGTGAGAGGCTTTTCCTTGAAGGGTGCTAGCCAAAATGAAGCTGCAAACTTCAGCAGAGAAGTGAGTAATATTAACACTGAACTCTATTGAAAAAAAAACACATAATGCTTGATGATGGATCGCTTGTTAACTAGGCATTTAAGTTACATTTCTACTGAAACAAGTCCACATTTACCTACAGAATGGGTGCCAAATTTAACTGTGGCTCCTAACATTACTTTGTTTTTAAAATATCATCCATGTTGCTTGTCCTATACATACAAACAATAACAATATTTTAAATTGTGCATTTCACCTGAGCAGCTGCATCCTGCTTTGCCAGTCCCATTACTGTCATTGATCCACATAACAAATTCCAGCATGTTGTTTGTGTAATAATCCTAACACACTGGTGCATTATCCAGACTTGATGATGAAAAAGGTTTTGTAAATGAAAATAAACCTCAGCAAAATACTTGTACTTTACTGCCCACTGCATTCCATAAACACAACATCAGTAACTGATTGGATGAGACGCATGCAATGCATTCTGGTTGTTGTAGGCACTGCCGGCACGGCTATGCAAGCATGAAAACTCAATATAGCACACACTGAGGAATTCAGTACTTCAATTTACTACATTTACCATCAACACTGATTGGACATCCACATAAAAAGTGGCAAAATTTCCCTTTAATGTAATTCCACTGTCAATAATTATAATATTCAGTTCAATTGAGCCAATGATGGTGTGTAACTGGGGCACAACATATAAATCAGATGGCAGATTAATCTATACACACTGACTGTATAGAGGACTGCAGATTCTGTGATCTTGTTGGAAAGTTGGAAAGTGACCAGCTGGCCTAAATAACAACAAACACACACAAGGCTTGTAAGAAAATAAGTAATAATAAGTAATAACAAAATATGGGTCATATATCTGAGCTGCTGAATGATGTTATTATTTGCGAGTATATTACCCATCTACAAGAATCGTTGCAACCTCTGCATCATATTTCATTAATTTAGTTCTTTCCACCATACAAAGACTTCTGCAACATTATTCACCCCGATCTTGAAAATATTTATCTTTCTACCCTTTGGCCTTTGCTGCCTGTTGTGGTTCCAACAACTTCAAATTTCTACTTACCTTTGTCCACTGGAAAAGGTGACAACATGGGTAAAGTTACACATTTCCTTCTCCTTCTTATATCAGGTTTCTTGTTTTTATTTAAACGCTGACACTGTAGAGCCGACAAATGTTCTGCCCATGGACTGAAAATTTATTCATAGAGGCAATGCAAAACCTTATTATAGACCTGAGTAATAATTCAGTATAGTCATTTCATGACTTTTAGTGGAACATACAGTGCTGCTTGAAAGTTTGTGAACCCTTTAGAATTTGCTCTATTTCTGCATAAATATGACCTAAACTTGTGATCTGATTTCCATTCAAGTCCTAAAACTAGATAAAGAGACATCAATTAAACAAATGAGACAAAAACCTTACACTTATTCATTTATTTATTGAGGACAATGATCCAATCTTACATATGTGTGCATGGCAAAAGTATGTGAACCTCTAGGATTATAAAGTCATTTGAAAGAAAAAATTACAGTCAGTTGTGTCAATCTATGGGATGACAATCAAGTGTGAGTCTGGGAGGCCGTAACTTATTTAATGAAGAGAAATCTGGGTCTTCACTATCAAAGTCTGAGCTTCACTACACAGGTTTGTGGAAGTGTGTCATGGCTCAAACAAAGGAGATTTCTGAGGAGCTTAGAAGAAGAGTTGCTGATACTCACCAGGCTGGAAAGGGTTACAAAACCATTTCTAAAGAGTTTGGACTCCACCAGTCGAATGTCAGGCAGATCATGTACAAATTGAAGACATTCAACACCATTGTTACCCTCCCCAGGAGTGGTCGAACAACAAAGATCACACCAAGAGTAGGCGTGCAATAGTCCTGGAGGCCACAACGGACCCCAGGGTAACGTCTAGGAAACTAAAGGCCTCTCTTGCAGTGGCTACAGTCGATGTTCATAAGTCCACAATCAGGAGAACATTGAACATCAATGGTGTACATGGCAGAGTTGCAAGGAGAAACCCACTACTCTCCAACCGACCTTTATCCTAAAGAAAGGCTAAAATTCCTCCAAGCTGATGTGCAGGGCTGATAAACAGTTACTGGAAACATTTGGTTGAAGTTATTGCTGCAAAAGGGGGTCACACCAGTTACTGAAAGCAAGGGTTCACATACTTTTGCCTCTCACAAATATGTAAGATTGGATCATTTTCCTCAATAAATAAATGAAAAAAATTATTTTTCTTTTGTCTCATTTGTTTAATTGGGTTCCCTTTATCTAGTTTTAGGACTTGTGTAAATATCTGATCACATTTTAGGTCATATTTACGCAGAAATACAGAAAATTTTAAGGTCTTCACAAACTTTCAAGCAGCACTGCATATTATGCTCTTGGTTTATATTCCTGGTCTAAATGAATTACTTCAAGTTCAGGAGTCTGTACATGCAAAGGTTTGCCTGATGTAATGCATCAAAATTGAATTAATTGAATGACTTTAAATGAAATTTTCCATATTGTGATATAGAGGAACAATATTCAATATTATTGTTGTGGTTTTTTGATCTCAATCTTATTGATTGCCTGTGCTGCTCAGATGTTCTTCCTCAGTTACCATGTTCCTAAGATTTTGTTTGCAGACACAAAGACAGGAACACAAAGACTACCACGAGACATCAATGTTCCACCAAACAGGTGAGACATATAGGATCACTCAACCATAAATGAGGATAGGAGATGAAGGGAAGGCTCACCAAAGGCTGTGCTGCGGTTCGTCAATCCTGAGTAGGCGTTGCCGCTGGGGGAGGAAGTAGCTGGGGATGACAGGGGACTGTAGGAAGCTGGGTCAGTCTGGTAGCTGTGGCCAGAACCAATACCAAAAGGACTGGACTGGGCTTTACTGGACTGGAGAGCAGAGATACTGGTTAGATGTACAAATATAACAGGTTTTAACTGTACATTCACATCAAGGTTCACTATAATACAAGATACAGTTGTTTCCTGAAAACAAACTGGAATTATTTATTCATGCCTTCATTAGACATGGAATGTGCAAAAACTGTATTTTCAAGTTTGAACAGTCCTTGTTTTCTTGTTTTTTGGAACATAGTAAATAAATGAATTCATAGTCATATATTGCATATTTTATACACATGAAAAATGATCTGACACTGTAAATTTATTAGAACATGAAATCAGTCTGCAGTATAACCCTTAAACAATCACAATCTAACATTCCAACATTTCACTGGAACCTTTGCTTTAGATAAATGTGCATTATCCCACTACTGTGCTTGTGTAACATTATTTTCAAACTGGTAGTCAGAAGCACATTCTGGGTTTACTGTCATTTAGAGACACTTATCTGTAAATTACATGTAAAATTGAAATTTACTCAGAAAGCTTTAGGAGACTCACACTGCTTGCTCCAATAGTAGTTAATAAAAGTTGTTAAGCTGGACTCTGTATTTCCTGAATCTATAATGAAGGTGGTGAGTGCAACGTTAGAACGATCCACAGTGGCAAGTGTTCTGACAGAAAACATGTCTACAGTCACACAGCACAAGGGGCTGTGTTGGTGCGGGTGTAGTGTTTCACATGTTGTTGAGACAATGTCAACACCCTGCTCAGCAGTTTGTAATACTTTGTGGAAAGATTTTACAATTCTGGAAAGTTATCCCAGCAACAGTCGATTTATCTTTAGTCGCAAGAATTGAAGGTTAACAGTAGAAATACGGGAATGGCTACCGAACTCAAGATGAATCATATATTTATATATATATATTTATTTATTTATGTGAAATAAATTACCAACATCACTTTGCTCCTGAACAGAGCCGTACAGTATTTCAACACAGCGGGACATGTTTTTGTGGCATAATCAAAATTCTGCCAAGACAAGTCATTGTTTTCAAGAATAGTTTGGGCAAATGTGCCATTTTTCGAGGGAGCAGATGTATAAAACTCAACTAAAACTGTTTGTATGTGCATAGCCTAATTTCCACTATAATTCCAATACAATTAGCCATAATTGGATGTAGGCACGTCATTAATCATGTATTTGTGAATCGATACTTGCAAGGTTTTCCCTGGATGTTTTTGAGACAAAGGTGGCAAAGGTTGGAGGATGTGAGTGGTGCGTGTACACAGTTTGTGTGAAAAAAATGATTTGACAGTCAAAAGTGTCTGTAGGGATTTAAATTTTATCCTAAGGTGGAACAAAAAGATGAAATATAAAGGTTGTGACAAATGATTTGATACTATTACAATACTTGTGATATTCAAAACTGATTCTCGACTGAATGAATAGAAAAGGGGGCTCTATTTTCAGTCTCTTGCTCCGAGATACTGTGTGCAAAACCGTTCACTGGTGTCTTCATTCCATTGAAATACAATATGAAACAGACCTGGCTGATAAGATAAATGGTCCCCAGCCTTTTTATTTTAAAAAGTTTACTGCAATAATTAATGAATGAATTAATGTGAAAGTATCTTACAGTCTCTTGCCTGTATGAGATTAACATACTGAGGAGGAGGAGGAATGCTCCGCTGTCTTGTTATTAACGTCATGTCTCCAGCAGTGGAGAGCAGCCTCTCTGCTGCACCGTTAGCTCCGGGGAAACACACTGTTGTACACAACGCTGAGTGGGTGCAGGGTTTTTGAGGTGAAAGACTGAGCACAGAGTTACTTTCTTCATCTCAGAGTTGGTTTATGATGTTTAATGCTGCAGTGTGTCAGTCGGTCTCGTTTTGTTGCTGCTGATCGCTGCTCCGCAGAAAGTTTACAGTATACTTCACGTTCGTCTCGCAACGGTAATTATTTAGTCATTAAAACAAATCATGCTTGCAACCGCTGCATTCTATGAAGAGGAACTACAAGATAACTCTAGCGTGGGTATACTGTTGACTGTTTGGGTGCTGCACTGCCCTTGCAGTTGAGTTCCGCCTATTTTGTTCCATCAACATCACATGCCGGAATTTTCAACAAAGGCGGACGCCAGTAACACAAAGGCCTTTGAGTTATATAGGCAGGAAAAACCCTGACTTGTGCAATACTTCATTTGTGTAATACAATATGTGTCACAAAAACATGAAACAACAAAACAAAACGTGAAAAACAAAAAACAAGGTCGACTCTAAGAGTGGCAGGTTATTTTGATTTTCCAGGACATATGGAAACCCTGTGTGATGTTAGCTCTCCTTAATGTCTGTTGTGTTTAGAGGTGCTAACTTTTTCCCCCCTCATATCATCTGGGTCTAGTTACTGTGTGCTGTGACACATTTAGAGATCACTGGACAACAAAGAATTCAGTTTGGTGGAATGACCTAACAAGTGCAGCAGTGCACTGGACCAGAAGAAGGAAGACAGATGAGTTTGTTAAGAAACATATGCTCATCACATTCCCTTAGCAGGATTGTGAAACACACACACACACACACACCGAAAAGTCCATCTGTTAATAGGCACCAGAAGTGGGAGTCTGGGGTACAGAAAATGACAGAGAAAATTAGAGATTGCTGACTTCATTATTGATACGGAAGGTGTTGTTGGGCCTCATATGCCCTGTGCATGAGAAAAAGGCAGACCGGTAAACAGTCACAATGTTGATAACAAAGAAAGGCACCAAGTCAAACAGAAGAACTCAAAACGTACTTCAACTCCCATCATGCTCTGCTCAACTGACACCTAGATGTAAAATCCGTCAGAACCAAACTCTCGGCTCCCGTTGGAAGGAACCCACCAGAACGGCCCGAGGGTTCCCCCTTTCCAGCCGTGACATCACCAAGAGTATAAACACCAGAGAAACTCACCGAGCTGCGCTTCCAGCTGCAGTTACTGCTTCCAGCTGTGTCCACAGCTACAAGGAAGTAACTCCTGTACGTACGTTAAACTGTAACCAGGCCGCACAATCTCATCCTCGCTGGTCAGGTAGAGATTTCCTCCGTATTCAACGAGCACCTTACCAGATCTGAAGAAGACCACTGTGTAACACAGCACTCTTCCACCTTTTCCTGCAGAAGAAGGTGAAGGATAACTTCTATGCCCTGCTCGCCTTTAAGTGAGTCTCCTCCACAACTCTGCTGAGGATCAGCTGCCATGAAGCCGGCCCCGTCAGTATCCAAGCCAGAGGAACTGAGCTGGATCTGAAAGACTGATACATATCCTACTTGCTTCCTTAAGCGACAAAAGTAAGAGGCTTAAGTCTGGGTAGAGACAGGTCACCAGAGTGTGTGTTACTTTCAGCTTTATTGCTGTTTGTTATTAAGTTAATGGACAATGAGTCTGGTTGTTTCTGCAGATGATACTGTGAAGTATTATTGTTGTTTGCCTCTTGTTTGGTTGCGTTTATCACGTTAAACTAGTTTGTGTTTGTCCAACCGCTTGGACCACTTTGTGTTAGCTTGCCATTGTGTGTGAGACCGTGGGTTACATTTTACTTGTTGAAATCAGACCGCTGGTGAATAAGGATGTGAGTCTCTGTGAAAATAAAAAGCAAGCGCCACTTCTCCTCACGATTGCTGAGATCTTTTGTTCTTTGGTGTTTTCACCCTCCCCTCTCTACTAACCTCACTTGCATGTACACACATACACGAGCTTAGACGCTCATACACGCTACTCGGCGGTCAGAAGTGTGTTGCTAAGCAACACAGATGCTCAGTTTTGAACGACACCATTGTAGTGATCAGAGACATGTATTGAGTGGCGGTCACCATTAAATCACAGCGTCAGTTCAAAGCTCGCGGTCACATCCGCCATCTTGACTGGAACCCCACATGGTTCACGTCGGCCATCTTGTTCCTCCTTCTTCTTCTCTCACACCTCCCCTCAACACACACACACACTCACACTCACTCATACACATCTCTGTTAGTGCTGTCTATTGTGTTGCTGTTTATAACCGCTGTTGTTTATTGTTGTTTTGTTTGATAGCTGTAGTCGTATGATGGATGTACATTAATTGAAGCATTATTGATTTATGATAGATATTGCTAAAGTTGGTAAACTGTGTTGTGCATTTAAAGAGAAGTTTCCTGTGATTGTGTGTACAGATGCTGGTGACAGTGGTTGAATTCAAGCCTTCACTGTTAATATCTCTCAGATGTTGACCTTCTTGGATGAACGCCCCTTTTTGAGACTGTTTTCACTGTTTAATCATTGGTCCCTGACTTCAGGGTGGTGCCCCGCTGTTATTAATTCGTATTAATAATTTTATCAATCTTTAATAATTAATAATTATATTTGATAATTATTACTTATTGCTAATAACCAAGCCCACTCCTACTGAGTCCCAAAAGTGTGTATGTGTGTGTATTAATGTACCTGGCCAGAGAAGGGGGGTCGGTTGCCTGACCAAGCCACCTGGCCTGGGTTGAGCTGTCTGGAGATCTGAGCTAGATTCTGGTTGGATGAGCCTGATGGTTGGATGTCATTCACACCGGGAACATGGATCACAGAGGAACTGTGTGCACAAAGAGGGACACACACACACACACATATGCACAAAAAGAAAAGAGAAATAAGAGGTCCAGTCAGGTTTCTCCATGGAGACACATCACGACAGAGGCTTAACCAGATTAGTAATGGGTGTAACCTGCTGAGCATCACATGCACCAAACACAAATCAGTGAAATGTACCTGAAGCTTTTGCTAGAGTGTCCCTGCTGGAAGGGAGAGCTCTGGGAGTAGAGCTGCTGTCCTCCTGCTGTAGAGGAGGGAACCATCATCTTCTTATCTCCCGCTACACACACACACACACACACACACACACACAAAGATACACACACACACACACACCAAACTCAACATTAATAGAAATAACAGGGAGGACAGACAGCAGGTGACAAAAAAATATAATAATATACAATAAATGCTAAACAAGCAACTATCATAAGAGATGTATGTTGATGTTTCTGTGTGTGTGTGTGTGTGTGTGTGTGTGTCGTACAGCCAGAGATGCCGGTGTACATCTCCGCAAAGCGTGGGTCTCTGTCCTGGGAGAACAGGGCTTCTGTCTTGTCAATGTTTTTCCCTGCCTCATGGACTCCACTGCTGACGCTGGCAACAGGTACCTGAGTGTGGAGGTGAGGAGAGGGGAGAGAGGAGGAGGTCAGAGGGCATAAAGTCACAAAACATTACACACAAGGGGACTTCAGTTTTCAGAGGATGGTGCATAGTTTTCTAGTTCCCACTAAAAACTAAAAATAGTCTCTGAGTAGCTACCCCCCCCCCCCCCCCCATTTTATTTATTTGTTTTCTATCGTTATTTTTTCTTGATGTTTTCTTTTGTCACTGTCAATGTATTCAGTCACTGTTAATGTCAATAATTTAAATTATTAGATGGATATGTCGTGACATGGGTGAGTGTTTCCCTGTACATTGACTGTTCTCCTCACTATTGACAATCAGTAAAAAGGCTTTTGAGGAAGAAAATCATGACACAAACAATCCACACATCTACACAGATACATGTAGAAGGATTCCATCCAAATATTTTTCATGTGAATTAGCAGCAAAAAGAAAAAAAACAAATAATGTTTTGTTGTATTCCTTCATTCCTGATCCTCATCAAAGCTTGGCTATGTCAAAATGTACTGAACCTATTAAAGGCGAGTTTCAGTTTATTACAACCTTGGAGCATTGAGAAGTTTTTGCCAGTTTGGATTTATTTTCTAAGTGACACACTTGAGAAATACAGGCCTAGATGTAAGAAGCTTCATTATTCTTTATTTTTCATGCAACTTACTATATGAGTACATAGCACAACTTCTATAATATCTATGTGTTATGCATATCAACTATACATCACATGGAATGACAAACTTCTGTTTATCTGTCCATTTATCCAGCTATGTGAACTGCTGTACATTAATGCATGGTGAGTTAACATAGAGCTAAAATCTTTTTTATGAATACTAGACACATTCCTGCACTCCACAACACCTTAAAATGAGTCGGTTATTTAGTAATTATGTCTCATTATTCCAACTAAAAGGTGCATTCCTGACCAGCAAAGTGGGGTTCTGACATGATTTCGAAGCAGAGGGTTACCTGAGAAAGATCGTAGGCAGTCAGTCCATCTCTCTGGTGAACCTCCAGCTCTGCCTGCTGCTGCTGCTGTAGCTGCCTGCAATATACAGCACACCATCAGCACCAAAGACTACAAACTGACACATATATTAAATGACACATATAATAATAACCTGTCAATGACAAGTTATTTCATGGAGCAGGGGGGCACTAAAACACCTACTGATACCCCAGTAAAAGCCAGAAGACTTCTGTGGAGGACGACTGGGAGAAAAGCATGTATATTTGTGTGGATGTTACATTCAAAATATGTAAATCTATTTATATATAGTTATATCTCCATTAGCTCCGTTAGCTCATATTGTCATCTTCACATTTTTGTGAAGTATTTGGACAATATTATGCTGATGAATGAAGCTCAGCTACTTTTGGACCACTGATGACCCTGATAAAAAGGGATAGGATCATAATCTTTTTTTTTTCTTTAAGATTGAAGGATAAAACAATGGACATGCTTATTATTCCTTTTTCTCCCTCTCTCTCTCTTCGTTTCCCTTCCATGTATATATCAGTAGATTGGAATACACAATGTGGGTAGGTCATAATTTGTTTTCACTGTCTACAACCTCTTCTCATCCATACAGGTGACTTTACTTTGCTTTATTACTTTTGATTTCTAAATGTTTAATTAGATGATTATGAATGAGTACACTGGATCAGAAAATCCCTGGGAATCCCAGAGAATAATGTTTTTTTCTTAGACTTCTCACAGTTGCATTCTGTTCCTACTTATCCTGTATGTTTTGAATATGTAACCAGTGCTTACAAAAATGGAGACTGCTGTTGCGTTACTATCTATCCATGTATTATTTGTACTAAGGAGGAGTGCAAATACGCGCTTGTGTTCTTTCAGGGTGTTTTTCAACTCCCACAGTTCAGGGAAGGGGGTTGGCTGGGGAGGGAATGTGAGGGCAGGAATAAAGAAAGAATTCTCTCTTTATGCATTTATACATCTATGTATGTTAGTTACAATTTTCTTAACTGTTTTATGAAAACCTCATTTCAGTGCAGTATAGTCAAACCTAAACTCAATGCTAGGAATGCTATTTACCAAACCAATCCATGGCGATCTTACAACAAGTTCTCTGTGGAAGAAATACCTAAAATTTAAATACACTTAAAACCACTTTTGATGACTACCTGGACTATCCTGGAATATTAATGGCACACATAACCCAGTGAAGAGGAAACAAATATTCACTTATCTAAAGAGAAACAGGACAGACATGTTTTCTGCAAGAAACACATTTGAACACTAAAGAACATGAGAAATTAGGATATTCTTCAATTCCTTTAGCACCAGCTCCAGGGGTGTCTGCATCCTCATAAACAAACACTTTCCTTTTATATCAGAAAAAGTAGAACGTGACCCAGGTGGGAGATTTATGTTGGTAAAGGGTAAATTATTATCAGAAGTCATCACCTTTGTTAATGTCTACACCCCAAATTATGATGACTTAAACTTTTTCCAGTCTTTATTCTTAAAACTAAGTGAAGCAGAAGGGGAAATAATTATAGCAGGCGATCTTAACTTGACGCTAAACCCTAGGATGGATCGTTCGATAAAAACTAAGTGATAAAAATTATTTCTAGAGACTAATTCTGAGACTGCCCCATCACCCTCTATCCTCTGGGAATCTCTGAAGGCTGAGGGGACGATAATATCCTTCTCTAGCCACATGAAAAAAGAATCTTGTAAAAATCTGGAACTACTAGAGGCAGAAATAACAAGCTTGGAAAAGGAACACTTTGAAACAAGATCAGAGGGTTTATACAAGACACTCTTAAGAAAACGTAACCAATACAATATATCAAACACTTACAAAACAGAGAAAGCACTCCCTAGCTCTAGATAGAGATATTATGAATTGGGGGACAGGGGGAATAAATTATTAACTTGGCAGCTGAAAAGATATCTAAAGTAAAAAAAAACAGATACAACTACCATGTGCAACCCAAAGATGTTTTCAAAAGTTTTACAAGAATTTATACTCATCAGAATGTGCGAACACTGCAGATAAATGTGAGATACTCCTATCTTCCTTGAATATACCAAAATTACCTGAACTAGATAAGGCTCTCCTGGGACAGCCGCTATTCAGAAATGAAATTTTAAAAGCTCTTATGTCTCTTGAGTCTGGAAAAGCCCCTGGGTTAGACTGATTTACACCTGAATTCTATAAAAAAAATCCAGCATCATTTAATGAACCCTTTAATAGATATGTACCTTATTCAACTGACAACAAGACATTGCCCCCAACAACTCAAGAAGCCTTTATTACACTAATTTGCAAGCTGGACGAAGACCCCTAACTTATGGGTTTCTACCGCCCTGTTTCTCTGCTTTCAGTGGAAAGTAAATTCTTTGCCAATGCAATAGTGATGAGGCTAGAAAAATACCTTCCTTCACTCATTTGTAAGGATCAGACCAGCTTTATAAAAAATAGAGCTTCAATGAATAATCTGAGGCGCCTTTTCTACATAATATCAGAGGCTGGAAGTTCAAATGATACTCCTATAATTGGTTTGACCGTGTTGAGTGGTGTTATATGTTTAAAGTCCTGGAACATTTCAATTTCGGTAAATACTTTATTAACTGCATAGGGCTTTTATATAATAAACCTAGAGCTAGAGTGAGTACTAATGCAATCGTATCAAGCCCCTTCGCTATTGGACATAGCACAAGACAAGGGTGCCCCCTATCCCCCCTGATTTTTGCTCTCATCCTGGAACCACTAGCTCAACAAATTAGAGAGGAATCAAACATGATGGGAATCTTAATTGGAAGTACTACACACTTACTTAAAGCTACTACTTAAAGCCTTAATGAACCTGATTGACAATTTTAATAGTTTCTCAGGTTACAAAATTAATTGGACTAAAAGTGAGCTCTTCCCAATAACTAAACCAGGGCTATCTACACTGATAACCTACCCACCCTTTCAGGTCAAACCCAAGATTAAATACTTAGGAATCATGACAGACAGTAACCTTATCAACTTGAATAAACTCAATTACCTACCCCTATCACAAAAAATTGAGAAAGACTTGTTAAGATGGACAACCCTTCCTTTAAGCCGTATAGGCAGAGTAAACGTCATCAAAATGAACATACTCCCTAGACTTTTGTAAATGGAATGCACTACTTGGTTATGCCAAATATGATATATAGGAAGGTAGTCCATTGTACTACATATACACGTAATACAATTTTCAAGATGTGCTGTATAACTAAGTAGAACTCATTATTCTTATTTTAATTCTCATTTAATTTTAACTTCTTTTTTGTATACAATGTGAAATGCTCAATAAAAACAATGTTCAAATTTTTTTTACATTGATTAAAATCCCCAAGGACAAATTTGGGTGCATCCAGGAAGACTGAATCTAGTCTGTGTGTTATGTCAGCCATCAGCTGAGCAGCAGCTGTTGCATTGGCTCGTGGATGAATGTACACTAATCTGTAGAACAGCTGTTGAAATTCACGAGGCAGGTAAAAGGGGTGGAGTGAGATTGTCAACAGTTCAATATCTACAGAACATATCTTCTCTCTGACCACTATGGTATTACAGTACCTTTGGTTGACATAAAAACACACTCCTCCTCCTGGACTTTTCCTAGTAATCTCCGGTGACCGGTCCAGACAAATTGGACTTCCAAACTCACTTATAGTCAGGTCCTCGTCCCGGTCTGTTTTGCTGAGCCATGTCTCAGTGAAGGCAAGAAGACACTTAGCTTTTATTTCACTTTTAAATTTGGCCCAAGCCTCCAGCTCATCTATCTTGTTTCTGATGCACTGCACATTAAACAGCAGGATTGCTGGAAGTGGCGGAAGCCTGTGGCGGTTGTCTAGCCTGAGATTCTTGAGTCTCCAGCGTAGACCTCCTCTTCTTCCTCTTTTCCAATTATTTGTCTTTTTATCCGGTCTACACAGCTCAGCTGGGATACTCGCCGTCGAAGTCTGTAAGGACTCTCGCGGATATGACCTTCCACACCGTGGCAGGAAGAAGGGCCCAGAGGCAGCGTTGTCACACAAAAGAATGCAAAAAACTGTGCAAATGTTCCCACAGTCCACATCACTGAATCACTGCCAAGTTCTCTCACATACAAATGTTAAAAACTGGTTAAAAGAACTGCTAAAATCTGTTAAACATAAAATTAAAGGAATAGGTAGACTGCTAGGTTGCACACTGTGAAGCGCCCCACCAGCCAAATCCTTTCATAGTATGTGGGTCTAGATCCAGAGTCAGCTCCAAAATTTCCAATTCACCACAGTTCCACAGTGCAGTAAACACAGACACTCAGCATCACATGACCTTGAGGAAAAATATTCAGAGATTTTTTTTTCTTTCCATGTTTGCTACAACAGGTTTAAGGCTGACGAAAAAGCAACACTGTATTCATAAAGCTTCATATTTCACATCATATGGCTGTAGCACTGCTAGAATGGCAGTGGTGCATGTGTGTGTGTGTGTGTGTGTGTGCCTGAGTGTGTGAAGGTATGAGTTAATTTGCTTATGTGTGTACACTCTCAATTCTTCCAATATGTACATAGATGTGATTTGACAGAAAGCAGTGAAGGCAGAGAAGCTTGCTGCCACAGTAGGAAGTTACAGGCTCATTACTCAGGCTCCCCCTCATATTCACCACAGCAAACTGAGCTGGAAATTTGTTTCTGGAAAGGCTTACTTTATAGTTAGAGATGTCACAATAATTTTGCCAGTTGCTGCTGAAGAGTGCTGTGATCAGCTGCTGCACAGAGATAAAATGGACGAAGCATTGGACACATACGCAGCACCATTTATCACTGATTCCAAGCTTTCAAATCAACAGCTAGCCATTTGCCATTTAACTGATAAGATTGGCCAGGTGTATTAGGGGAAACTGTCCCATTTGGCAACTAGATTGTGCAATTACTGACAAAGACAAGAAATAAAATGGACTAGACATTTCCTCTGACTATACAACAACAGGCAGTTAAAGTGACAATTGTGCCAGCAACCTTAGTCCAGTGTGACCAATGGAAACGCATTTAAATGGATCACTGTTAGTTGATTGGCTTACATTTTACTGAAAGTGACTGCTGAGGCTGGTCTGGTCTTTTGTGGTGCCTGTTTTTTTCAGTTTCAAATGGGTTGGATTTGGTGGGCAGACTGCATGTAAGTAGAGGACACTTACACCACTGAGATGAGTATTTTCCTAACATGCACCACCATGGTTACATACAGATGGTCAATGTATGTGCACACTGAGCTGCTCATGCACACATTCAACATACAGTTCATTAATACGCACTGTAAGGCAAGTGATTACTGTGCTCTCACTTGAATATCACTTATACACAGAGGAGAGACAACACTAGGGATGGGAATCGAGAACCGGTTCCAGTTGAGAACCGGTTCTAAATTATCCAATCCATTGGAATCTTATGCCTCCAAGTTTATCAGTTCCTTTTACAAATGCCCAGCCATGTGATGTTGATGGAAAGGAATAGGTGGAACTCAACTGTGAGGGCAGCTCAGCCTCCAGTCTGTCTACAGCACACATGCTAGAGTTATCTTTGGCTATCTTGTAATTCATCTTCAAAAAAGGCAGCGGTTACAAGCATTTTTTTTTGATTTAATGAGTAAATAATTACCTTTGCAAGATGAACGTGAAGTATACTGTGAAGTTTCTATGCCGTCACTCAGAGACTAATGTTAGCAGAGCAGAGCAGCGATCAGCAGTAACAAATGAGACCACTGGCCAACACACACTGCAGCATTAAACAGCCTAAACTAACTCTGAGATGAGAAAAAGAAAAGAGAACAGAGAATAAGAAGAAAATAACTCCGTGCTCAGTTTGTTTCACCTCAAAAACCCTGCACCCACTCAGCGCCTTGGACAATGATGGCTGTCCCCGGAGCTAACAGTGCAGCAGAGAGGCTGCTCTCCATTGCTGGAGACATGATGTTAATAACACAGTGGAGCATTCCGCCTCCCCTCATTTTGTTTTTCTCATACATAGAAAACTGTAAGATTCTTTCAAATTCATGAATGTTTCATATATTCATCAGCATGCAAGGTTATTGATAAACAGTGGACATAATAATACAGTTGCGTTAACACTGAAACCCTGTGTAGGCCTACTTTTTTCCACACAGAAAACTCACCAGAAATCGATAAGGGAATCGATAAAGAATTGGACCGATAAGCAGAATTGATCATGGAATTGGTATCAATAAAATCTTAACAATTCCCATCCCTAGACAACACACAGGTATTCACCATGCTGTGAGGAGCTAAAAAAGGCATCTGTTTCTGCTCTTTGTGGTATTCTGATAAATGAGATCCTTTTTTTTCCAGAGCCCTCATAAATCAAACATATATTCTGTTAATACTTTGCCTCAGTCTGAGGGAGGTGATTCATGCATGTCACACACATGCATACACACGCAAGTGACTGATTGCTATTAGCTGTATGTTTACACAGGTAATTGGTTGACCTCACAGCGATATTAAACTCATGGTGATGGCTGCAAGGACAGCTGGGGAGGGGTAGCACATGAAATGTTACCATGTGGAGACTGAGGGACACTGACAAAGACCCTGACTACATGTACCTGATGAAAGCAGTCTGTTTGCTGTTCTTGGATAAGGCTGTGCCTGTCTACTCAAAGTATGAACTATTCCCTGCCTTAGCTGAAGCCCAATGAGAAAATCGACAGTGACACCACTGCCCCCTACTGTCTGACACCTCTGCATGCCACTGGGTATAGAATCTCATGTACTATCACCACATTGTAATTCACTGTAGGCATCTAAGAGATAAGGACAATCGGACAATCGTATGTTTGGGTTTAAAATCCCTGCCAACTGGAAGTGAAGAGGTACATGCACAGAAAAGTCACTGTATATTATTTCAATTGTATACAAAATATACTACATGCAGATATTTTGAGAAGTTTATTTCATACTATAGTCCATCTTTTGTGTATGTTTATTTCTATACATGTTTATGTAGATTTATTTATTACATTATTTTACATAGAACTACTAATGAGATCAAAGTGAATGTTTTTTTCCTATAAGGTCATCAAATCCACAATATCAAGTTTATTTTCCTTTTGGGGACAAATTAAGTAATTGATGGGACAAGTGTTTGTGGTTGTCACCCAGCCCTAGTCATAAAACAGTGACTAAAGTGTCTAAGACATTTATACAATGTGACTGAGGCAGTGACTTTGTCTGCTGCCTTTTGTTTATATGAAGTTTTATAACTAAGTTCAGGAACAAAGACTGCACAAGGAGTATTTAGGCACACCTTATCCGTTTCTTTATCCCTTTGTCTCAGTTTTCACATCCCTCCCTCCCAAAACCATTTCTAACCTTCTCTCTCCTTTGTTTGAACACAGGAACCACCGGGGCCAGTTGCTTGAAGAGATGGCTCCCCCACTCAAGAGTCTCGACCCCCAAGTTCCCTCCTCTCCCTTCTCACTGACAGCACCGGTGTATAGCCATACACCTCCGTTCATCTATCCTCAACCCTGACTCTCACCCTCATCCCTTCATTCCTCACCCTATATCCCTCATCCCTTCATCCCTCACCCAATATCCCTCATCCTTTCATCCCTCACCCTATATCCATCATCCCTTCATCCCTCGACCCCCATTCCTTTGTTGGTGCAACTTGCATTTTGGAGCTGAGTTGTGGGGCCTGAGATTCCACATCCAACAAAGGCACAGGACTCACCAAGATCAAACCAGACTGAGGACTGGGACTTTGATTTAACACCATGTTAACAATATGGAAATCAATGAAAGTAGGTAAATATTATCCCTATTGCCTTGAACATTCTTGGGACAGACACTGCTTCTTTTCAAAGGTCTGGACAGAGTCAGTATTATTCTTGACTAGCTAAAGCATCAGAGTGTTGATACTGAGAATAGAGGGAGGTGAGAAATGTGAGTTGCTGACATCACAGGTCAAATCACAGCATGAGGATATGAATTACGGCTACATCGCTACATCTGGCTGTTTCAGAAGCAGAGTGCTTTGTCTGTACCTTGCTGCAAGGCAGCTAGATTGACTTGCTGTTGATTTGGTCATTTTTGTGCTTCTACCATTGGTAACAAGGCTATGTAGTTAAATGGTTCATCCCACAGAATAGCTTATTTTCTGCCAGGCAGTATGGTGGCTGAGAAAGGCTGTGAGGTCAACTGCAGGACCACAATACTAAAAGAATATGATGGCCTTTCCCTTCTGCTTCCATCTTCTACCATAATCAGGAACTCTGAAAGCTTTAGCTCCTTTCATACTCAGAAACCACCAAGCTATTCTTGTTTATTTTTTGTGCCATAAAATCACATAGTATATTAGCAGCACAAGACACAATAGAAAACATTCTGTGTAAAGACCATAGGAGTTTATTTTGTTGCTGTTATGCTGAGTCAAAACTACTACTGATTTATTGACTAAATGATAGATTCAGCACCCTTTAACAGCAGACATCAAAGAAAAGTCATCATCATGCGGTGTATATGATGGAGGTTCCATCACAACATATGAGTTACCACTGGGCTGTTTTTCCTGGTAGGTCTAGTCTAGGCCCTTTAGTCTAATGAATGGATATCTTAATGCCACAGAATACAATTATATTTTAGATAACAGCGTGCTTCCAACTTTATGTTAAAAGTTTGTGTTTGTCCGTTTCCTGTTTCAACATGACAATTCCCCCGTGCAAAAAGCCAGCTCCATAAAGAAATGCTGTAAAAGAACTTGACTGGCCTATACAGAGCCCTGACCTCAGCCTCATCCAACACCTGAATCAGAACACCTACTGGAAGCCAGGCCTTATCACCTAACATCAGCTACTGCCTTCACTCATGCAGCCGGATTCATTCTATCTAGATGAATTACTGTTCTGTAAATATGTTTAAAAGGCATAATCTGTTATCCAAATGTAAACTGAAGGCATCCCCACTAACAAAAAGTCAAAGAATAAGATTAAAACATGCTATAAAAGGAATTAATGCAGGTACTAACACAACACAACTATATTTAAGTAAGTTTTTATTTATGTAAAAGCAATAATAAATGTGTTCTGAGTTTGACACACCAGAGAAAATGTGTAATTAACCACCCAGCCAAATTTGAATGATTAAAAAAGTTTCCAAGTATGTAAAATTAAGTTTCAAAATCATGGAATAATAAGCGGTATTCTCTGCTTTGAAATGCTGGTGCTTCTGCTGAAGGTGCTGAAAGCATGGCCCAGCTGAACAGCCTCTGAGTTAACAACGCTCATACCAAATACCAATTTAAAATAGGCCTTGTTTGTAGGTTTAGGCAAGCAACATGGATGATATTTTAAAAATAAATAATGTTAAGAGCCACTGTTCGTCGGTATGTTACATTTTCAGTTCGGTGCACTTAACTTTACTCACTCCTCTGCTGAAAAGTCCTTGGCGGCTTCATTGTGGCTGTCACCTTAGAAGCAAAAGCCTCTCATGCTGTGCTTTTTGGTGAAGTGCTGCCTGGTAAATGCTCTGCCTCTGGCTGGGGACCTCCCAGCTGAACAGCTGAAGCTGAGGGTGGCAGCCAGCGTTGGCTGCTGCTGGCAGCTCCGTCAGTCAACAGATGCTTCAGCTTGGTTTAAAAGAACTCTTGAGCGCTAATGTTGACCGAAAATGGCCTCATTCACCATAACGCTGCATTATCCAAAGTGAATTCCAGTAGTCTCCGATAAAGGTTTGTAAAACTACCCAGTATAAAAAATAGTATGTGCACTAGTGTTTATATAGTGTGTGTGTGTGTGTGTGTGTGTGTGTGTGTGTGTGTGTCAGGGCGGTGTCATGCTAGTCGCCCCTCTACATCATGGATCCACCATTTCAGGCCCACACAAATAATCCTGAACACAGAAATGGTGAAAAACAGCTTAACACTCTAACTCCACGATTCAGTACTACATAGTTCAGTCTTTTCACATGTTTTTAATAATTATTTTCTAACATGTATATTGTGTTTAGAAAGAAACGGACTTTAACATGTTTTTTGTGAAGCTGTTAAAAGGTTGTTGACCTCTGTAACTGTTGTAAACACAGCACTAAAATTGACAGATACACAAAATGCTGATTCATCATTCATCTGACTGATTTATTTGTAAGTCAAACTGTTGTCTTGGTTTAAAATTAATTGCCCATAAGTGAGTTTTGTTATTTTGTTATGTTACAAACATTGATCTATATGATGGACCATATAGACAGTGTGAGAATTGAGATTTGATTTTAAGATAGAGACTGACTGGTTCATCTATCATGCATAAAGCCTATGATTATTTATGTGTTGTAAATAAATATTGCTAATATTTGAATAAATAGTTAATATTCATTTACAAAAAAATAAATATTGTTCATATATATATATATATATATATATATATATTTAATATTTAAGTAAATATTGTTAATATTTATTTACCTAATTCATGTGCAATTGTTTCATTTCAGCTGTAGTGTAGAGAAATACACCCATGCGTCTATGACGACACTGTCAACACCTCATATCCATGACATGCATGTCCCCAGACAAAATCAGTAGTTTCAGGGGGCCTACAACCCCCCTAGAAAAACACTGTCAATCATCATTATTAAACATCAGAAGGATGATCAATGATTAGAGCTCATATTGAAACAAACTTAACAAAGTGCCTCACAATTCAGGATCAAATGAAAAGATCATTAACAAGGATAGTAAAATTCATAAATTGAATCATTTATATGTTGACACTGTTTGGATGTTTTCAGCAGTTTTTTTCGTCTGAATTCTGCGTTCGCAAACAAAATGAAAAAAGTTAATTAAAGTAATTTTCACCCGGACAAGTGACTTTTGTGCCTGGACGAGTGAAAGGTAAATTTACTTGTCTGAAGGACAAATGCCTCAAAAAGTTAATGTCGAGCCCTGGTGTGTGTGTGGTCCAGGTATTCCTCATGTTGTGGGGACGTAAATCTGTTTACACAGTCGTGTTATGGGGGCTCACCTCCCTTATGGGGACAAAAAGTAAGTACCCTTAACATAAATCATTAACTTTAAGGTGAAGACTTGGTTTAAAGTTCAGGTAAGTTTAGGGTTATGTTAAAGTTAGGGTAAGGGTTAGGGTTAGACATGTGGTGGTTATGGTTAATGTTAGGATAAGTCTCCAAGAAACAAATATAAGGCAGTGTAATGTCCTCTGAAGTTATGGAAACACAACTGTGCGTGTGTGTGTGTGTGTGTTTGGGAACTTACTTGACGTTAGTGTTGGTGCAGATGATGTACTCTATCTCATCAGAGTAGGGGTTCTGGAAGGTGAAGCTGCTGGTTCGGATCAGCATCCACTCCCTGTTCTTCATACGGAAACGGTACATCACCGACAGAACCTGACCCTTCAACTTCACCACCTGCAGAAAGACGAAACCCACTGACTAATATTGTTGTTTTGAAGACCTCACAATAATCCACCTGGGTCTGAAGGTGAAAGGAGTACTGAAGAACTACAGAGGTAATAGCTTTAAATCATTTTCATCCCATTCTGATTTCCTTCAATTTTGTAGTTGTAATTTCAGGACGCCAGGAGAGTGACACATTCAGACAGACATGTTATCGAGTCTACATTAAACCATTTTGAAAGGGCAGTCTTCTCTGAGCAAAGAACAAAGTGAGAACTCACCAACCACTGAGCCATTTATTGCAATTCAGTTTTACAACTTGTTGACAAACCAGTTTCATCTGGGTAGAGTGTAAGGAGTGTAATTTGCGGCTTTTTGAGGAGTCATTTCAGTTACACTGGTTTCTCAGTTTTGAGTTGAGCTGTCTTATAGTGGTGGTTTCTGGTGGATTTTGTGTTCTCTGTGGCGGGCTGCTGGTACCACTAATATACACTGGATCTTACTCCTCTGAGCGAATCACACTGCTTACTGTCAGTCTGAGTAATGAAAGCACTGCATTCAGCCCCAGTGTGAAACGGATCTAAAATGACTGTGAAATAAACTGCCAAGGAAGGCTGGGTCAGCTGATCACAGATATGAAGAACTTTTCAGTCCACATGGAGGGCAGAGAAGAGAACAGATGAAGAGGGGGGGTGAGGAAGAGGAAATAAAAATGTTCCACTAAAGTTCAGCTATGAACAATAAGGTTGGAATGATGCTGTTTTGACAATAAATAGGGCAGCTGCTGGGGTCTCTGACTACAAACAGATAATCAGGTCAAATTAACCAGATAATTACATTAAATAAACAAGATAACCATATTGAATTAACCAGATAACCAGACCAAATTAACAAGATAACCAGATCAAATTAACCAGATTAAACAAACTAGACAACCAGATCAAACTAACCACATAATCAGAACAAATTAACATTAAAGCTGCAAGCAGCGTTGGTCTGGTCTCTTACAAGTGTGGTGTGCTTTTATTTTGAAAGTTTGATTGACATGTGTACTGTCAGGTGTGTAGAGACAATAACTAATTGCAGCTGGAGACAGAAAAATAGCCTGCTTCCACATAGTTTTAGATACAGACTTCATTTGAACTTTAAATGAGTCACGAGACTTTGACCTACAAATCTTGAATTTACATGTTTTTTCTATCTTTTATTGTTTTTGAGATATTAGAGTGTGAGTTTTAAAGTCTTTTCTTGCTTCTCCTGTGATTTTATAATGAGTGTGTATTGCGAAATGTTTCACAGCACTGAGGGAGTGACATCACTAGGAGCAGTTGGAGAGGAAGATTTTAGAGTGTGCTTCTTGTGAAATCTCCTCATAAATTCCATGACTTTGGCCAAATCTTAAATTAAAAATCATATTTTAATAGGAAATTTCATGGCGAATCCATTGATACAGGTTTAAAAGTGGTCAGACTTATAGTTTAGACGTCAGAAGCCTCTGTTTGACACAAAGTTCATGCTTCCCCATTGTTTCACATTGTAAGGGTGATGTGGCACTGCAACTTTGAGGGCTTATAAAATCCAAACCGTTCGAGTTATTAAAAAGCTTTTAACAACTTTTTTTTCAGCATAGTGTCATAAGTCACCTATATAAGTTTGAAGCCAATACCATTAACGCCCTCAGAGGAGATAGCATTTGTTCGGGGGCCAAAATTGGGGCAAAGTCTTATTTTTTAAAGGCTAATTGCAGACTTCCTGTTGGATTCAGGTCAGGGGTGTCAGTGTATGATTTGTAGGTCTTGATGATACGAATAATTGAGTTTTGGTTTGATCTCTCCACGACATTCCTACGGGCCGTGGCGGCCATTTTAGTTACATAGGTGGCGCTAGAGAGCACATTTTGGCACTTTGGGGGTTTATTTTTACATTTTATCAAATTTTGCACCAGGCCTGTTGTGCGTGCCAAATTTGGTTTTTGAGCATGTTTAGGGGGTCAAATTTAGATCTGAAGTGGCGTAATAATAAAGAAAGAAAGAAAGAAAGAAACACATGAAAAACAACAGGGTCCTCGCCCTTAGGCATTTTGGGCTCGGCCCCTAAAAATAACCAGATTAAATAGATAGGTAAAACTGTGTGTTCTATATGTGCTTCTTTGACAATTGTAAGGCATTCTAGTCAAACTGTGTCTAGTCAAACTAGGACTACACTGTCAGTCTTTAACAGGAGCACCCAGGGACATGAAGATAAAGAAACAAAACAGAAGAAGTACAGAAGTGTTTTAAGTCCTGTCCTTCACATATGGCTGTACAGTCAGTAAAAGTGTATGTGGCTCTGTGTTACTGAATGTTAATGTTGTATGTTAAATGGATTAGGCATGCAGGATTGAGACACAAATGTTCTTTAAAATACTTTTCTTTAAATACAAGTTGTGAGTCAAGAATTGCTGTTGACCCACTTATGATTAGAATCCACTCTACTGTTGATTGAAAAGGCTAAATATTTGCAGTCATATGCAAACGGCATAATCAGTGAACCCAGTCAGGTCAGTCATTCAGCCAGGCAGCTCTCCCGTCAGTCAAAACAAACTAAGACATGCTTGTCTACTAAGAGATAAGCCAAATGAGTAATATAAGTGTTGATGGATTATGTGTGCGTGTGCATGAGCTGGATGAGAGCCAGGGGTTTCCACGATGAGCAGCATGATATGTCAGAGAAGGAAAACATTCCTGATGTTGTTGAGAATGACGAGAAGTTTTATTAAAGCCCACGAGGTGAATACCTGACCTCTCTTTTCCTGGATGGATCTATCTCTATTGCACTCATCAATCACTACAAACTTTCCTAATATACGTTAGGAAATGATATACGATATCATGGTCAGAGTAGTCTTGTAATAGCCTACGTTTATTTGTAAACAGTGAAATGTTTCACACATTTCTATAGGTTGTTGGTAGCATTATCTGAAGTTTCTCACATATACCTTTCTCAGTGTTTCTGTGACTTCCAGTTCCTGAAGAGTGAAATGTTTCATCAAAGTTTTTTTCAATAGAGCCCCATGGTGTTTTGTATAAGGCAGCGTTCAGACTAACATTAGCTGTGTGAAAAAAGCACAGACTGTATATAAAGATGGATGTAGCGAGATGTGACATCACCCATTGGTTTGCATTGGAGCTGGTTTGTAGCCCAGAGTTGTAGCTCATGGTTGGCACAACTGAAAGAGGTTTTCCTCACTGTAATCATTCCTCCTGTTCATACTGGCTATCAAAAGATCCCCTTCAAATGTGCTTTCAATGGAAGTGATGGAGGCCAAAATCCTCAGTGTGTCCACACAGTCATTTAGTGCAAAAATGCATTTTCAAGTTGATGTGAAGCTTATATGAGGCTTCAGCAGTCTGAGTTAGTCATATCAAGTGGATATCTGACACATTTACAGTCTTTTTAAGCATCAAATTCCCTCTTTATGTTTCCTCAGACAGTCTTTCCCTGTTAAGCTGTGTTGGAAGTATAGTAACAAAAAGAGAGACTGGCACTAAAAAGACTGTAATGTTGAAAGATATCTACTTGATTTGACTCATTTGAAGCTTTACATTAGCTTCAGATACATTTTTGCACAGAAGGAGGACTGTGGATTTTGTCCCCCATCACTTACATTATAAGTGCATTATGTAGGGATCTTCTGATGGTCAGTATGAACAGGAGGAATGATTACAGCAAAAAAAAACAAAAAAACGAATCTGTTTCAGTGTTCATTTTACGGACTATTGTTTTAAGACAGACTTGAAAAATTGTGAACTCGTCCTTTAAAGGTGCAGTGTGTAAAATTTAGTGGAAACAGACTTTCTGAATCGTATTTCTTGGTCTCACTGGTAACTTAAACAACATGCCCCCACCAGCGCAGCCTTGCATTGTTTTGACACAGGGCTGATTTCGGTTGGAATGCAGCCTAATGGATCTGTGGAGAGACAAGTGTCAGAGTGGATCTGTGCTCACCAATGCTCTCTTTTACTGTGGATATCCAAGAGCCCTTTTTAGAAGGTTGTGTTCCCATAGCTGCTGTTCTGTTTTAAGCACTGGGGAGGGACATGTTTTTTATTTTGACTTAGGGGAGGGACATAAAACTTTAAATGGTTGCATTTTGTACGTTTTTTCTATTCAAAATACATGTTTCTGAGGAAATAAACCATTCAAACCTGCCTATTAAGTTTGTTGGAATGTGAAGGGTTAAATGTCAGCCTATCAGAATTTTTCCCTTCCACAGTTGCTGGGAAGAAAATGCTTCTTTCAACTCTGTGATTGGTGGTCCAGCTATAATTTTACAGAGGGTCAAGTAATGAGTATGCACCATTAACACACTGGTACACCTGTGATGCACTGAGTAGGCAGAATCTGCACACCATTGGACAGTTATCATAGCTGGCAGATAGGCCTGATCCGCCGCCAAATTTCAGCGTTGAGAGCAGCGTTTACGTCACCATGACTACATGGCCCATATAAATAAAAAACAAGTCAAAGAAGACTGATAAGACAGAGAACTGATGAATGTCATTTAGGCTTAGAAAATCATATTGTGAACATTACTGTCCATGCTGGCAATTATTTATCAGCTAGGAAAGCTACCATGGCTTTTGCTCTGTAGGCCGACATTGTTGTTTTGTCAGCTGACAATTACATGGTTGCTGCTGCTGGCTGACAGATTGCACTCCATTCAAACACATAGTTTACACAGTTTTCCTGGCCTTCACCGTTAGATGAAGCGGTGCACCGGCACACTGAAATGGAGCGGACACAATGACAAACTAGCAGGGGGAAAAAAAAACTATAAAAGCTAGGAGTAACCAAGGCTAGTGAGGATTATCCATGCCTTTTTCAAGCAAACTTTTAATGAAAAGTTGGAGTTAATCTGCAAAGGAAGACCTTCACCAGAGCTAATTTGATGCAGAAAACCAAGGCTTTCTTCAACTCCAGGATTTCGTTTTCAAGTAACTTTCCTTAATGTGACCATCAAAGGGTAAAAAGAGTTTAAAATCTAATCACGGCCTAATGTTGGCTGTGAGTGCACTGTGATGTGTGTGTGTGATGTGTAGGCTTATTAAATGTTGTTGGTTTTGTGTGGTAGGTGGCTGTCATGCACCCATATTCTGCTGAAGTTTTCAGAGCTGGAATTGTCATAGATAACTTTTGCAGTACAAAAGGAGGGGACACAGTAAGTTGGGCTGGTAGTTTGCTTTTTTTTCCAGACGAGGGAAAGGGGGTCAGAGGGCCAAGGTTTAAGAGTCACGGTTCACTATTAAATGTAATGGTTTTGAAAAGGTCAGCCTTTGCTTTTTATTTTCTACAATTCTACCTACCTTTGGTATGAATGTAATAAAATATGGTTATTTATGGTGGAGGGAGGGTCATGCATTTTCCCCCAGTCACTCAAGGAAAAATTATTTGTAGCTCTGCGGAGGGTCAAGATAAAAAAAGAAAAACAAAGTCACATCCCAGCCACTCCCCTCTCTCTGCTAAATAACTAACAGTCCCTAAGCAGGCTCCGCGGTGCCCCCAAATGCAGGGCCATTTTGGAACAGTTTCTTTTTTGTTCATGAAATTCAGTAGGTTCAATGCTCTCGACATCTTCGACATAATGCATGTTTTTAAAAAAAAAACTCTGTGAAACTTTGTATCCATGTTCAACTTGGGTTTGGCATTTCGGCTCCATAGCGCCCCCTAATTACTTTTAGCATTTTTGAGGTGCTAGGGGTGCTCGAAAATTCAGTAAACTTTGCACATTCATCAGAAGTAGCGTAACTTGATATCTGATATGGGTCTTGGGTTTGGGTGTGGCAAAATGGCTCAAGGGTGCCCCCATACCTTTAAATTTGACATAGATGAAATTTGGTAACATCTCCAGACTTGGAACCATACCTTACGTCCAACAGGAAGTCAGCCATTTTGAGTCAACTTTGCTTTTTTTTTCACAAAGTGAAGCCATTTACAGGTCTTGTATTTTAACAAACTCCCCCTAGAGATTTAACCCGAGTAACTTCAAATTCAATAGGTTACATCTAAAGACCTTTGTGATGTTAAATTGCGAAGCTTTTTAGTTTTCCTTGAAACATGTTTGGGGCATTAAAGAGGAAGTTGTTGTAATTCAGCTTTACATTGTCCAATCTGCCCCAAATTTCACATGCTTGATGAGAGTACAGACCAGAACACATCTACATGTCAATATTTAGTCATAGTCATAGCGCCATCTACTGACAACAGGAAGTCAGCCTTATGTGACAATCATCATCCAATTTACATGAGACAGTTATCTCCTACATGCAATGTCCAATATTCATGAAAATGTATATCCATGTCAGTTTCCTTCTGGTAAATATATTACACTGCATTAACATTTCACTTATGTTGTATTATCTGCAAGCTACAAGAAATGATGCCTAAATGACACATATTTCATCAAATACACAATTTCCAATATGTCATCTCCAGAGCCACGTACAACACACAAGAAATAATATTTTACCCATTCAAACAGTGTCTGATAATCCTGACAATTCAGAGCCATGTCAACAGACCTCTAATAATGACAGATACCATGGCTGCCACTCCCTCCAACGAGTGTAAGGTGCCTGCTTGTTCTTTTTCTGTCCTCTCTATGAAGGTGTTATTGGAGAAAAACAACTGAGCACCTGTGACAGTAGAATTTGTAGTTGTAGAAAACAGTCATCAGTAAATTTGAAGTCACAGAGAAAAATGCTTTCTGAGTTGCAAACTTGTAGAAATTTTTCTCTCCCACAAACACAACAGTTACACCTTCTCAAATTCTTCATTGCAGATGCACAAATCCTTTTCTACAAATCACAGATAAAGAAACTCATATGCTCACATTTTTGCACATCCTCAAATCAATTCATGCAATGAGAGTTGCATACCTGTAGAATATTTTCTCATAAATACATTTTTACAAATACAAATTTACTGATATCCATGTGTGACTATTTTCTACAACTACAAATTCCACTGTTACAGGTGCTCAGTTGTTTTGCCCCAATAAAACCTTCATACTCTTCTCAATTTTTAGCCAAAAAAATCTCTGGCTTAGGCCCAGCAGTCCTACCTGTTGGAAACTTTCTCTCAGGTGACTCTGGTCCTCTGGATGGCAAAACTCCAGAATGTCTTTCCCCAGCAGGTCCTATAGGACAGGATAACAGTCAGTTACATACTGTACAGTGAGAGGTGGGACTGCAATATGCACAGATTTGTTTTCTTCTAATAAATAATCTGGTCATCAACAACAGATATCACATCTAATGCTGCACTAAAAGAAGGCTGGTATATCTACAGTTAACACAAAATGACTTCTGAATAAAGGATACATCTGGTGGCACAAACTAATATTGATAAAATATGATGTTGCATTGTTGCAATGACATTAGATCTGAATGTCATTTTGCGATAAATTAAGAGTTCCAAGTCAGTGTTTCTATAATTTCCTCTGATTTCAAAATAAAGTGAATCATTCATCAAGATGTGAAATGAAGGATAGCGGAGCTGAACGCTCAGGGCAAACCTTTTCCTTAAAGACGACAGGTAATTGAAAATGTTATAAATGCAGGCGATAATATAAATTACATGTCAGATATTTAATTTGAAAAGTAAGACATATATGGAGCAGCAAAAGACAGAAAGAATTGAAATCACATATGTCTTCCAAACAGCATGTATGTGATATGAATTATAATGTAACACTATATAACCATCTGATTTAGTGTTTTCTTGTTGAGTAACAAACATTCAACAAATGCAGAACGTGACTGGCCACAAGAATATGTGACTCATGTACATAGCTGACAGTGCAAAGTACTGCTAAGTCATGGAATGTCTGCAGAACATGAAGGGTTCCTCTGAGAACATAGTGTGACTGGATTACTGCAACAGAGCCCTTGCTATAGAATTTTATACTGGAATAGACATATCGTTTTGAAATTATATATTTTTAAACCTGTCTTTAAGTTCAATTTTACATAAACACTCATAAAATAAATTTGGCTTAAGCTATTGTAACCAAACTTGGATAATAGGTCCGAGCTGCAACGCAGTCCTGCAATATTCTGCCACTAGGGGGTGCCATAAATGCGAAAAGTTTATATCTCATAATCGGCTGCATGGATTTGTATAAATTGGGTTTGCACGATCTAGGGTGATGACTCAGTCGATGCATAAAATTTGGTAATGATCAATTAAAGTGGGCGTGGCTTATTACAACTAATCTAAATTTCTAGACATTTCACAAACTTCAAAAAAATCAAAATAAATCACCCATAAGTCCTATAGAGCTGAATATTTTTTAGCACATCCACTAAATTGTGACAAAAGTTTGCCTTACTGTTTGCCTTTGGCAACCCATGGTCAATTCAGAAGTCTGTCACTCTACAATTTTCAAAATATGCAAAAATCAGTTAACATCTATATCTCCACAAGTCTTCATTTATATGCTACCAAACTTGACACAGACATTCTCTAGATGGTAGATATCAAGTGTTCAGATCAGTCAAACAGTGAGTCCGCAGTGATATTCTATATCTTCATATAATTTGTACTGTATGCAACAGCAATAACATTTTCTATTTCATCATATTTTAAAAAACAAATTCCACTAAAATATTTGACTATACACCCGAAACCAGCCGAATGATGTGTGATTTTTTTCAGAATTTTCTCACTAACATTTTGACTGTTATTAGCGTTTTAAGTTAAACAGACAAAAATACTTAATAGAGTTTTGCATGTGATGTCATTGCCTCAAGTTGTGAGAAGGGCTATGTTAAGTCATGCTTCCAGTGGCGCAGTCAGTAAGTCACCGTTTCTGGGGATACAAAGGTCCAAGGTTCGAATCCCCACATGTCCAATTCAAACTTGCTGACCATGTGGCAGTTTATGCATGTGGCAGGTTTTCAAATTCATCTGAAGGTCATATTAAGTTGAAGACCGCCCTTTATGCTTGGAACCCATTCATTGCCGCTTGCAGCTATATTAATCATTTAGGTTTATATCAAACATCAACAAACCATCTTTCCTTATGCATTAGGAGTAATTTATATTGAGCATCATAAATATATCATGTAACCATGATATATTTTCATTTCGAAAAATAAAAAAATAAATGAATCATACAAAATATAGATTTCACCTCTTAAGTCCACATATGTTCATGCAAAATGTCCCAATTAAAAATCTTTCTAATGAGTCACTGTCAACAAAACAAAGAAAGATCATCTTACATTTATGTCTGACATCCTATAATCACCACTCTTGGCCAAAACCAGTTTAAATTGATGAACATCTAAAATTACACAAATAGTTCTGTAATAAACTGAATTACCATTTTCATGTTCAACTTGTTATGGTACTAAATCATGTCCAGGTACTTTCAGTGGAAGTCTGTGCTTCCTGTAGATGTTTTTCACATTAAAAGCTTACCAGGGAGGGAAGCCATTGTGCCCTTTGAGTAACTGGAAAAATTTTAATGTAAAAAATTGTTCAGTGAGTGTTGACTCTCATTGATGTTACCTAACGGTGGTCAAAAAAATGTAGAAATGAATGGAGTTAACTAGTGAATGAAAAGTGTATTTGTGTTGGAAGAGAAAGTGCGAGCAGCAGAGTGGTGAGTATGACATGACTCTGATATTGCACTGATGGAAATGTACATTAGACTGAATTTATCAAGAGAAAATGGGGGTATCTCACCAAAGTAATAAAAAAAACAGGAAACTAGGAACTAAAGCCTGTCTGTGATATAAACCTATTGCAAATACAGGAAGTTACAGTAAATGTCTGGTACCACGTTAAACAAGAAATAAGGAAAAAGAACTTAATTAAAAGCTCATGAACGGTTGATGGTGTCATATGAATATGTTGCAAGGACAGGGCAAATTACCTCTGTATAAAACTTACAAACAATTGATAACACTCCTATCCCCATGATGAATTTTCATGACATTCATAGTACAAAGTCTCTATAATCCTCTTAGCTAACCTGGGGCTGATAACCAATGACGTTGATGCAGCGCGGGTCGACAAAAGTGATGATGCCGTCAGAGTTGTGACGTGACAGGAACTCTGTCGGCACTGACAGGCCGTTCATATCCATAGAGACTGGAGAGCTGGTCACCTGAAGAGGGTAGGGGGGGGCACAGGCAGATTGAAGACATGTCATTGAGGCATTTGGAAGCAGATGTTTAAGAAGAGGAATGGAGAGTTGGAGCATAGATACAACAACATCAGTTTTTCACACAAAAGGCTACTGTTAACTCTGTAAAGCACTGGCATAACAATAAAGAACACTGGAATGATTCCCTCCATTTGGCCTGTGCCTGTCAGTACAGGCAAAGTGCCAACTCACTGAAGCTGGAAGTTGTAAAAGAGTTTCAGTGGACTGGCAGACAATGAGATTAGCAACAAAACATTTATAATTAATTGTTGAAAACACAGCATCCATAATTATTTTTTGCTGCTGTGGCTCAGTTCATAAAGTGTTTAATCATAAAGTACGGGGGAGGGAAACCGTAAATGAACAAACACAAAAATCCATTGATAAAATAAATAAATTAATATACAACTGCATGCAGAAATTGACTGCAAAAGTGACAAGTTTTCATCCATAGAAACACCTCAAACCACTCCTGCGGCAAATCCACTTCTCCACAGTTTGCGTGCTTAGACATTCTCTTCAAAACACAGACATATTCAAAGGGTGTCAAGCTCAGAGGCTCTGATGGAAGCAGCATATTTAGCCAGATGTTGTTGAAATGATGAGTATATGGAACATACTGAGCCTACAGAGGGACAGTACAGAAGTGAATTTTACATAATGTTTTACTTCTATTTTGTTTTTTTTATATTGTGTGTTTTCAGATCTGGAACCACCAGCAGTGATCGTAGTACAAATACAACATAACTGAGATGAAGTACAACATAACCAAGAAGAAAATAACTCTAGAAAACATGAGTATGGTTTGCCTCCAGGTCACCACAGAGCCTCCAACAAGGTTGTTGGCTGGTTAGCGGTCTGCTTTTGATCTGCGTTGTTTAAAACTGAGTCGGATTCTTCCAGCAGAACTCTCTCTGTGTGCCTGAGTTAGTGTTAGTACATTGTGTTCTGTGCACACATTTTGTACCATTCTTCAGCTAATATTTCAATATTTAGCTCTGATTCCCATTTGTTTTTTTATGTATAGCATTGAGCTTCCTTTGCTTTCCCTTAAGAATGGCAAAATGCTGAAATGACCCAAGGTCTACCCTGGTTATACACATCCACAATTATCTTAATTACACCATTTCTACTGTATATGGAGGTCAGTCCTCACATCTTTCATAAAATAGTTCCGTAATTGTTAACACCTAAAGAAATATTTGATTTGTTATTGATTTTCTCCAGAAACCTGCTTTCTTAAATTTCATGTGAACGAGAAACCTGCTTTCTGATACTATGGGATCACAGAAACCTGGTTTCCACAGGTAGATTTTACTCCCTGGAGAGCACCGATTTCTCTGCCACGTATATGCATAACCAGGTTTCTAATGAGCTTTTTACAAGTAATCATGTGCACTATAACAGACTGCAGACAGAGGAAAAAAGCGGCTCCGAGCAGGTGGATGAAAGGAGAGATCATTACACAGCGCGAAGCATCCTCGTGTCTAAAATAACAGCATCCAAAGTCTGGCTGAAACTAAAACAAAGTAGCCTGTAGATGTCTCAATAAGTCAGTTTCCACCACTGAACATTTGACTGTTTGTTAAATTCAGACACATTCACGCTGTGAGGAAGAGCGATGCTCTGTCTTGTCTGTCTGTCTCTCACTGCGCTGTCCAGCTGCTCTGACACATGATGCGCTGGATTTATAACACTAGACAAAACCAGAGCATCGCTGCGAAACGGAATGCGGCACAATAATCGTTTTATCTCGGTCTTCTTGTTTTCATAATCGTTGGAAGCCAAAATCGTAATTGAAAATAAAATTTGATTAATTTGAGCAGCCCTACTATGAAAACCACTAGAATCCACTGTAGCTGACAGTAGACTACAGAGACCACAGGCCAAACTGTCAACAGCAGTTCAAGCTCATAGATTTAAATAATCTATTCCCCTACCCAGTTATATCAAGATTAAGAAGATTAAGCCTCAAGTGCCCACTATAAAAGCATTTCCTGGAGAAAATGTCTGTCATGCTGATTAACTTGATTTTTGACATTTGAAAATATATAACTTTCATCAATGTCTTTATTTCTACAACGTGTTGTTACAAACAGGCTGTTAAGGTGATATCAGTGGCTGTTTGGATACTGCTTGTTGGTTGAAAGTGTTTTTGGTTATCTCACTCAATCAAATAACTTTTCGCCCCTGCAACAGCAACAATTTGAATTCCCCATCAACAGTTGAATTGTTTCACAAAGTAAATACTCTGTTCCTTTTTGTAGAATTTGGATGCAATTCCATCACATCCGATGAAAGATAAAGCAAATTCAAAAAGATGACGGTTTTAAAAAACGACAGTGGCATTTGAGAGGCATTTTCCACAGCTGTTGTTTGTATTTACAGTTGCGTGACTGATGTCTGACTTAGATGTAATGAATGAGTAAGAGGGAGAAATGTAGTGAACAATGTGACCAATGTGCACGGTAAAGAATAGCCGATAATTTCATGGTGTTAACATGGTGGATCGTCTTCTATGGAGAGAAGTTTTTACTGGTTATTTACTTCTGCTTTGGAACATAACCAACGCAATTTTTGAAACTAGTTGGGAAGCCAACAACATAACTTAGTTTTCAAACATTAATACACAACAAGAGATGTCCACCCCTCATCCTTATAAAAATACTAGTTCCTGAACCATTAGAGAATAATACAGTTGCAGTGCCATGGTCGGTACAATAAACCCTGTTCATGAAAATGTTCCTGAACATTTCAGGGATAGTATGCATGTGTGAAAGGGGCTAAAGTGATTGAAATGACTGTGCCACTACACACACCTGCAGTCTTCCGATGGCCACTAGGCAGTATTTCCCAGTCTGAGCTGCCTCTGTGTCTTCTTCTGGTATTGTCATACCTGAGGAGAGAGAGAGAAACAGTGAGGGTGTTGAGTCCCATTTAATAGCCATTTCTGGTAAAGTGTAAACACTTATTTTTCCATTTGCTACTTGAACTTTGCGACAGCGAGAAGTAATGTACTGCCAGACACAGCCACTGTTTTTCTGCAATGATTTATTAGTCATATTTACATCATTAAGCCTCCGCAATACAAGATTGATTTCAGCCACAATGCCAGACCCTACTGACATATTTCATTCAAACTGTCTCTTCTCTGTGTGATACTGATCATTAAGAAGAAGAGAAGGGGGGAAATAAAATAGAATGATAAATCAGTTCCATTTTAATGGCACTTCTCCCATTGTGACTACTCAATTGTTTGCTTTGAAGTCAAATATAGTCTTGCTAAATCACATAGTGTATATCAGCAAGTTTAATCACAGTGGCATTGTACACTGTGATGGCTGACTTTCTCTTTATCTAAAACTACATGGTCGTGTTGTGGCATTTTCACAACTTAATCTGGGTGGGCGTAGATACTGACTGCCTTAGCTGTACATTAAATTGCATTTCTGACATATGTATACTTAAATGTGATTGATTTCAAAAGTCCAGAAGGACTTTTGAAAGCAGATTGACAGGATGTCTAAAATCAGATTCACATCAAATTTCTAAAGATGTTCCTCTGTCAAACCTCAAATGTCTCTTTACAATTTTCTTTGCAACATGACACATGATATCCACACAGCTAAATGGCCATGAATGCTCACAACATACATCAACCTTCTCTGTTGTTGTTGTTGTCTCATCCAATAGATCAGGGAGGTGTACTATGAAGCGAGTTCAACATTCCCAGGCTTTGTGTGAGCTGGCTTGACAAACCCTAAACTCGCAGAGATAAGTGGTATCATGACATCGGTTATCAACTTTCCTGGGAACTGTTTGATATGAATCACAGAGCAAATCTTATTTGGCTGAAATTTCTTACCAGTAATAGTACAAGTGGTAATGGTAATTTAGCATCAAGTTGAAAGAGATGGGCCTCCATCAGCTCTACAGTGATTTGGTCCTCAGTTGTGGCTACATTCGTCTCTTCTAACACCATTGAGTAAGCAGATGATCAGAGCAGCGGCTGCACGGGTGCACAATGTGCAACATACAATACGTGTTTGCATGGGTGCCTGGTTATGTTTTAAAATGGGGGGAGCAAACATTGATAGATATGAGTCACGTGGTCAATGTGTGAGAGTTGGCATCCTTGTCGATAGCCATGTTACACTTAAAAGAGCTGACTCTGATTCGGCTCCTTCAAGAACATTCCATCTTCACAGTCAGATCCCGTCCGATGAGCGAGCTAACGTTAGGTGGGCGGGCTGGCAAAGTTAGCTAATGTTGGCTTGCGAATTGGTTCGGCATTTTGGCGACAGTGCAATCCTACTTTTAGCTAATCAAACATGTGTCTGGAGTCAGTGGGCCAAGCAGGTTCATTCAACATATGCTAGCCTATCTATTCCTATGTTCTATTTTCAGTCAGTGATCATAGTTAAGCTAAATGGCATGTTTCTCACCTTTGTTAACAGTCAGACTCCTGTGTGGATTGACAGCATGCTGTGGCAAGTTCAACTGAACTAACTCATAACTGGGTGGTCCAAAAATGTGTGTGTGTGTGTTTTTTTTTTATTAATTTTTCTTGTCAGTTGCTGAAAACAGTAAAATGATCACTGATATAGGCTGCTTAATTATAATCACCTGATTGTGGGGCCTGTATGATGATACGTTATTTTTAAAAAGACAAAAAGTGGGGTGGAAAAACCATAACTTTGCTTCTCCTAACTGAATAATGTGGATGTATTTGCTCCACTTGCTCCATTGCTTAGGCACCTATGTCTGCAGCAGTGTTATCCATCTGCAGTTTATGAGTGTGTGTTCGTGTGTCTCGCCTGAGGACTGTTTGCCAGCAGCATTGTGTCCAGAACATTCCGAAAGACTATTTTTAGTGCAAGGAAGTGAAGCATGTGTCAATGATTTCAACACACATATAATGTGTGTATGTGTGTTTGCCTAGAGATATTCCAGCATAACCTCAAAGTCATAAGGCGGATTTGGTACTTGATGCTGTTCGGTTCCATCACCCCAGTTTACCACATCAGCCATCTAGACACGTGGTTTGAGACTGAGGGGGTGCATACCGATCCCTGACTCTCTAAACACTGCAGAGTGTGTGTGTGTGTGTGTGTGTGTGTGTTAAGGTTAGAGAGTGCATCTGAGGCCTCGTCTGTTTTCTATCTGATGTGCCTCACGTCACTGACATACTGGGGTTATACTAGTATCAGTCAGTGATCACAGTTAAGCTGTAAAACAGTCAGACTTCCATTAGCAGGTAGTCTACTGATATGAGAGAGTTACACCTATAATCTAAACACCTTTAAGACTAAATACAGAGAAACTGAAGAACAGATTTTGGACAAATCGTGCAGCAAGGTTTCAGTTGAAAGATGGAACAAGTACAGTAGGACAAATCCTCCCCCCTTGTTCATCCTGTACACCCATGACTGCACCTCCCGACATGGAGAGATCACAGTGTAACAGTATCAATATTGCTTCCCACTCTCTGTTCCATGCTGGAAGAAAATCCACTCCAGTTTCACTCTGTTGTAAAATGTGGTGCATGCTCCCCAGCAGTTCCATTTCACAACATTAAGTGATATTCAGAGACAGCATGAATGCAAAAAAGCTCAAGATGAAAATGTTTCAACTCATGCCTATGCTGAGTCGTGTGACTTCCTGAGACAGAAGCAGAGAGGAGAGAATCTGGACTTAGGTAAGAGGAACACCCAGAGTTCCTGGTAAGTTCCTGGTAGGGGAGACACACTCCACACACAGGCTTGTTGTTAAAGCAAACATCTGTGCTGTTGGATAGGAAATTCATCTGCCAAAAGACAGACTGTAAAAATACTCTGGTGGTCAAATTCATACAAAGGCAGAGAGATTAAATCTTTGCTTTACACTGTGTCAGAACACAGACTCATGGGATGAAGCGCTGTCTTTGAAAAAAAAACTGCTCTGACACACTCTGGGTGTGATACCAGAACCATGCAGACTATTGTGGATCTGTGGTTAAACCCTGATCCAGAGCTGTGTAGAGCACACAGCTGCTCTAAGTTAGACCAGGCCATACTTACTGTGGGTAGAGACTCATGCAGGGAGGTGAAGTTTGGGTTCAGCAGGAGTAGAGACTAGGGCATAGAGTTGAGGATATGTATAAGTGCATGTTTGTTTACCTGCAGGGGGCCATGCTTTGATGTAGCCAGTGCAGTGCACAACAGAGTACTGAGCCTCTCCTTCTTTTGACGGTCCAAGGCCATTCCTGTCCGTTGCGCACATGTGCACACACACACACAAACACAAAAACACACAGACATAGAATCTGTAACATTGTTGGCTTCATTTATATCTGTTCAAGTGCTGGATTTTGGGCTGAGAAGCACTTAAACATCCATGTTCCAGAATGGCTCTACTCAAACACGTCATTAAGGAAAGAGCTGTAATGTTTGCATGATATTTGACATCTGGTGCAGGAGAGGGAGATTTGGCACTGCGAGCTGTAAAATAATGACATTAAGTGATTTTAAAACTTATTTTTTAAGTTGTATGTCATCATCTTTGTACAGCTTAATCACTGACAATTGTGAGTGGAAAGTATCTCCTGTGGCTTCCTTAATACATTTTCTTATCAATTTAATCATTTATTTAAATTGAATATTTTTATACATTCCGTCATTGCCCAAGCAGAATTAAAGATGTTGTAACTCTGATTTAACTGTTTCTTACTGTGAGACAACCTCAGAATGAGTGACCGTGTTAGCGTGGTTAGCTAACAAAGGCTTGACTCATCATTCATTTTATCTAAAAAAAAGATTCAGATATTTTTCTGTACTCCCCAGCAAGGCAGTTTTATACATTGCATAGATTGGTATTACATTGTTAAAGGTCAGAAATTCACTTTTTACTTGGATAATGATGGACATGCACATGGATCACAAACATGTTTAGAGAAAACGTTTCTGTACCTGTATCTCTTCCTCATGTTAGACAGACGGTTTAAGGAGATGTGATCCAGAGGAGCACTGCCACACCTGTACACACACACACACACACACAACAGAAGACATCTGTTACACTGCAGCACTAAATGATGTCAGCAGGCATCCATGTATCATACTAGCAGGCAGCACACATACTGTACAAATGCATGACAAACACAATAAGAAGTATGGTACTTATTAACACATATGTCACATGAGCTCCTCTTTATTTTTAATGCTTTCAATGTTTCCTAAGGTTTATTATGACCACGGTTCGTATAAACCATGTTGTATTGTGTAACTAAGCCAATGGTACTCCTTCAAGGACTTTGGTGAGGTTCTATTTGTGCTGGAGGGAAAGCAATACTGTCACAAACACTGTCCCCAAGGACAACTTCTGAGCACATGCCACTTCCAGCTGCCTTTGCTCTCTGTTAGAAGATAGATGAAGTTTAATGATCTTTTACTGAGGGTCTAATTTTACAGTTGTGGGGAAAATTAAATCAAATCAAATACATTACATAATCTAAAGAGATATGCAAAAAAATAAGAGATGACTTGTGAGATCCGTTTTGAATTGAAATGTTATAATAAAAACCATGTTCATCTAAAACCACTGGCTGACAGCAGTGTTGTGTTGGAGCTGTGCTGGGTTGGCATTTAAAATCTTACTGTTTGGAGTAAATAATAAAGGGTAAATGGACTGCATTTATATAGAGCCTTTCTAGTCTCCTAACCACTCAAAGCGCTTTACACTACATGCCAACATTCACCCATTCACACACACATTCATACGTTGATGGCAGAGGTGCATTTCCCAGAATTACTACTCTTCAACAGAAATCAAGACAATTCTAGGATACTTTCAACAACCTAGAGACTAAAATATTTTGTGGTGGTCTCGTTTGAAAACATAGGCTCAAGTTAACACAAAGTCAAGATTAAAAACTTAGGGCCCAACCGATACTGGATTTTTGGGGCTGATGCCAATACTGATATTAGGGAATAATCTTATATATACAGAATATATACATAAACGCACATTTTTTGCAATGATCCCTTAAATGTGGTTACCAAACACTTGTGATAAGATATTTAATGGAGACATGATATTTTATAGATTAACAATAAACTTTATTGTATAAAATGACATCAGTGCATGGAAACAGTAAACTTCACTGGGAATTTAATAATTATAAATTACAATAAATTAAAAAAACAAATAGAACAGAGTAGCTATATCGGCTGATATATCTGTCAGGCTCTACCTGACAGATATATCTAAAAATCTAGATTTCTCATTGTAAGAACATTTCCATTTTTGAAAATCAGGTTCACGCAAACTCTGATGGCTTGAGTTTGTTGTTGATGATCTACAATATTAAAATCATTATCAGACACTTTAAAACTGACTCTTTTCTACTTCAACTTTACATCATCCCCAATCATCCCCAGTGCGAGTTCAAGAAGCCAGTTGCTGTTGCCTGTGACCCCTCACATGGCAACCTGATCATCACCATTGCACATTAAAAACATTGCCAATACATCTCAAGAATGGCATGATGGTCATTCTTCAGATTTTTTGAGACTGTATTTATGAACTTCAGCTTCAGTGTCCTCAATCAAATATTTTGCTTCTCAAATGTGAGCATTTGCTACTTTTATCTCTTTTATATCATTGTAAATTGAATATCTTTGGGTTTGGGTTGGACATAATATAAGAACATCACCTTGGGCTCTGAAAATCTGTGATGGGCAATTTCCACAATTTATGTGGTATTTTATAGACTAGAATCAATTATTCAAATAAAGAATAACCAGATGTCTTTCACCTCTCCACACTGTTCTACTTTACTATGACTTCAACGCGCCATTTATTTGTAAAACCAAATACCGTGATTTAAAAATACCCATTAACAGTGAATTCTACCCTCTGTTTAAAAACTGGATCAGCACAGTGAGGCTGGCTGAAATTCTGCCCCTCAGCTTTCCTGCCTGCACTCAGTGAGTGACCACGCACTGCATGGCAGCAGGTCCTTCTCATGTCTTGGCCAAAAAGAGGCCTGATTACACGTCATCCCTGCTAAATGTATAGAATGAACCCCAGGTCAAACAGGTGACAGACCAAAGTTTGAAGAGAGGAGGCAGGCTCTAGCTTCAGTTGAGTTTCCTGGTGGCCAGTCTTGTCGGTCCAAGTCTTGGACTCAAGTACTACAACACTGCCGAGTCCAACTCAAGCCTTGATTTTCAGGACTTGTGACTTGACTTGACTTGGAGACTTGGACTCGGACTTCTTAACTGATATAGAGGTAATATATATATGATTTTTTGCTGGTCAAATTTTCCACACATAGCCACACTATGGTTCACATCACGCACACACAGCAGCAACTTGACCCTGATGACTCCGGAACTCGACTTGGACTCTTCTTTGGTGACTCAGACTTGGACTCGAATACTGGACACTTGAAACTTGACTTGGACTCCAGATTTAGTGACTCAACTACAACACTGGCCAGCGGTATAGTCAGAAGGTGTTTTTCAGTGGAAAGGCCAGTCTTACATAACCCTGTCTGGATCTCATAATGGCTTCCCTGAAATACTGGTCTGCAGATCATGCTGTGCTCTTCTCAGCCATGTTTATGTATGTGTCACAGAAGTGGTTGCGTTTCACTCTTCGCAGTCCCTTTCAGACAGTCCCGCCAGCATGTTGTTTGAATTATGCACAACTTGGAATAGCAACAGAACAGAAGAACATGCCGGTCCAACAAATTCCTAACAATGTAACACACTGTGGCTCTCGTGCAACTCACAGGCCTTTGTGAGAGATCCAGACAAAACAAAGCAATAGCAGCCCCTGATGGTTTTAAACTCTCTGGCTCTAACCAAACCACAGCATGTCAGAGAAAACTTGGAAAAGGTGTGTTATTTTGCTAAACTAAATGCAAGCTCTTCCAAGCTTGAGGCAGTCAAAGCTGCTTTGATGCAGTTTGTAGCCAGTGGGTAATTAGGGCTATGGGTCAAACTGTGTGACATCCTGACATGGAACAGAAAGAGACTAATTTAGCTGGGTTTAACAGGGTATAGTAGGGGTCAGCAGCTATGGAGTGGAAATGGAGTATTGTCCAACAGACAGCAATAATTATTAGAATATAGAATGCAAGCCTGTCGCTTTTAATTATCTATGAAGTATGGGGGTATCAGTCATCTGACCAACAACCCCTGGAGAGTAAAAATATTAATGCCATTACATCAGGATAAAAAAGGCACATGGCTCCAGATTCATGTGGTGTGAAATGGGTTATGGGTCCATGAACATCTCAATGTAAAAAGCAGGTATGAGTCATATGTTGTACTATTGCTGTGTGGTATTAAGGTGCCTGGTGTGTGCAGAATGTCACAGCTGTTTATATTCAAGGCTAGTGTTACCGTACAACAATTCTGCTGTCGAGCACATTTGCACTAAATCGATTCCAGTACATGTCATACATATGACAAAATACAGATAACTTAAAAAACTGCACTGAGACAAATTAAAGGAAAGAAGTGCAGCCATCTGTGCTGGTTGACCAATCATTACATGTGATCATGTTATCATGGACAGCAAAAATATGAATCTCAATCTAACAACTCATGCTGTGCAACAAAGCTTTGTTCAAACTGACAATTTTATTTAGTGTGGATCCCAAAGCTTCCAAATATGTCAGGTTGAAATGAAAAATACATGTTCTGAATTTGTCACACCACAGAAAAATGTGTTATTAATCACCTAGTCGAATTTGAATGATTAAAAAAATCACCAAGTATATCAAGTTAGGTTTCAAAATTGTGGAAAAATAAGCAGTATTCTCTGCTCTGAAATGCTGGGGGCGTGTCTGCTGAAGGCGCTGAAAACATGGCCCAACTGAACTTGAAATTTAAAATAGGCCTTGTTTGTAGATTAAAGGCAAGCAACATGGATGATATTTTAAAAATAAAGTAACATTAGGAGCCACTGTTTAATTCGGTACATATTTGTATGGAAATGTGGACTTCTTTCAGTAAAAATGTAACTTAAAGGACTACTTAACAAGCGAACTATCGCCAATCATCAGTACGTTAAATTGTCCTTTTTCCCCCAATGGCGTGTGGTGCACTTAACGTTACTGACTTCTCTGTTCAAACGGCCTCGGTGGCTTCATTGTGACCATCATAGTGACATAGTCCCCTGGGAAAGTCTCTTTGATGGAAATGCACTGTATAAATATACAATTCCATGGCAATGGGCAAACGCCATTTGCCGAGGAAGATCATGAATATTTCGTTCTGTTGAAACATTATACAGCTCCAAAGAAGAGCTGCAACATGATATTATCAGTCAGATTTGAACTACTTTAAAGCTATTTCAGAGGAAACTAAAAGCTGGAAAGCTGCATGCTAAGGCAGTGGTCCCCCACCTGGGGGTTGGACATCCACAGGATAGGAATGGTAGCAAGTACACATTGTTTGACTATAAACTGTCTCAAGCCAAAAAGGTTTGGAAAAAGTTTACATGTGTGTAAAATGTGTCACTGTTCTAAATCAAATTCTAGTATCAGTGTGATTAGTGTCAGGAAAGTGTTGCCACATAGGAAATCAAAGAGTCAAATCAAACCTCGGTCCTAAACCAGCAGTGAGAGAGTGGTCAGTCCACAGACAGCTAGACTCACTATTGACAGCTCAGCTGGACTTTCAGTTGTATTGTGTTAATATAATCATATAGCTATTTTCCACTGAAGGACAGTAATGAAACATAACATTCTAGCAATTGTGGCTGGTCCTGCTTTTGTTCCCACTGTTTTTCCACTTTGGGGATACCCAATTCAAGTTCCAGGTACTTTCAGGGGTTGGCAGGAGTAGTGCTGTTGGTCAAACAATATCTGCTTCCCAGTAGAAATGGGGATACAACACAGCCAAACACTGCAGAAACAAATTAAAGGTGAAACAATGTGCGCAGTGGTATAAACAGTAAAACTATACAGTAGTTCCACATGGCAGATGTGGATTTGTGCCACCAACCAGCTTGTGAAAGATTCATCCTTGGCATTATATATTTGTATCTCTCATTCATGTTATTATTTTCACATACCTATAAAACATGATGTGTATCTGAAACTTCCCAGGTTGTGAAATACAGTGGAAACACAAAGAGGAACCTTGTGCCAAAGCCTTCAAGTTCAGATTACAGGTTAGTAAGGTCCTGAAGTGGAAAAGAGCTTATGTGTCATCATTTTACATGTGTGAGGGGTTTTGTCTGATGTAATGCAGAACAGTGGGTAAAGCTCAATCCACTGAATATTAAAATTATTGTTCTGGGTTTTATTATCATTCATATATGGATATCAGAAAAATATTCTTATTAATATTGTGATTTTGGATTCAAAAATATTGCTCAGCCCTACTTTACTAACTCTACTAATATCTTCCATCTAGTTTCCTCCTCTGTTTTTCTCACGCTGATACACAAACCTGCATGTTATGATTATTTGTGGGAATAATAGCACGATCCATCACATATGAAACACTATTATAAGAGTGTCTGCAGGGCTGATTAGAAACTGCTCAGCAGGACTTTTGAGCAGCAGCAGAAAGTGCCATTCATGTCTTTGTAAATGTCTAATGGCTGTCACTCTGTGAGACGCATACTGCTGACTGCCTGTCCCATTACATGAATCCCTGCTGTGCAACTTCACAGCTGGCTTGCATGTCAATGGATTCCTACGCACTGCTACGGAGCAAAGATGACTTCATATCAGTGGCTCTGTTTCATTTCAGTAAGGCACATCTAATTTGATGTTCCTGAATCAATATCTAAATCTATTACTGACACAAAGATTCATAATCAACACTGCTGAAATATCACATCCCTACTGTGTACTGAAAAGCTCTGCAGGCTCTACCAAGATACAAGAAGGAGTTAAATTTAAAGGAATTTCAGTGCTTACAAAGACAAATCAATCCAATGTGACATGTGAATGAAAAGGAAAAATGCAAATGAAAACTAGTCTATAACTATCAGACATATTTGTGTGTCTGGACTAATTCCTGACCTAAAAATTGCTTGATTTCTTGTGTAAAAAAAACAAAAAAAAGTTTAAGGCTAAAATGTAAGAAAAAATATAAGACAGTGTGACACTTGTTCATAACTGGAAATGGCCTAGTAGTGGATGGACTGCTCAACGAATGAAAACCAAATCAATGATAAAACACACACACACACACAAACAGTCAGATAAAAACACACACCTCATGCGGCAGATGAAAGAGCGTCGGGAGCCCATGCACATTCTCATGGAGGACTGCTGACCCTCCTTCTTCACTGTTCCTGTCTTCAGGTCCAGAATCCGTCCTGTTAACACACAAACAGCACAGCCAAGTTTTAAATGTCAAACTTGGAGATCTCCATCACACATATGTTATTTCATTGTCATCAACTTTATTTATGGTTTGAGTTTCCAAAACATTCTTCTCCGTGCCCATGCCTCTTCTGATATAATTAAAATATCCAATTCAATTCAATTCAGGGTAAGGTATACCAGTATTATCCTACAGCACTTTATTAAACTGCATCATATCTATCATGTCAGGAGGCCTGTTCTGTTGAGCTTACAATAAAAGGCTCATCTTGGCCCCATTTATCAGACTGTGACTAACATCTGAGTGCCATTTGCATGATCTAAAAGCAAGTTCATTTCCACAACAAATTCTATTTACTGGCATTGCGATTAAGATGAAAAGAGAGAAATTCCTTTGAAATCCCAAAGAGACAGCTGGAGCTGCCAGAGCAAAGCTGGTCCAAGGCCCTCAACAACACACGCAGTTCACACTGACCCTCAAAGCCTTCAATTGGTGTTGACATGTTAGAAGAACTGTCTACACTTTTGTAAGGAGATGGTGACAATAGAACCTATTATAGTATCAGTTTATCAGTTGGTGAATTCAATTAGAGTCAAACTATTCCTTACTTTGCCAAGAGACCCAGTAGAAGTTCTTTGAAGACCCCTGAAACCACCTCAAAGGTCTCTGTTTTCCTTGACCACATGGTTTAGGTGGTTTGGTGTAGGACTGGGGCTGAGGTTGAGTTTGTGCAGGGTGGAAGAAATAAAAGGTGGTACCCCACAGCTTTATTTTGTTACTATAACCTGCAGAATCAGGCTCCATCACCATCAGAACAGGACTGATCCCTTCCAGATGGAAAAGGAATTCACAGCATTTCACAAATATGAAGTTCACTTGAACTTGACACATGACCATGATGGTGTTCTTCCACACAGGAAAATAAGCTGATGACCACAGTAAATACATAACAGACAAGATTACATCATCAACTATTTAACCAAAGAACACAAAACAAGCTCAACCACGCATGCTGGGTCATTATTGTTTTTCTCACTTGCTTCAATTGTTGAATGAAAATGTTTGAATAATGATTCTGAAAACACTGAGTTGATTTTCTTTATTAACATTATAGAAATTTCTTCTTGCTTGACCCATTGATGCACTGACTTTGCCTTGGTGGCAAAAATGGATTATAGTGCTTTTCTAATGGTTTGTTTTACTCTCAAGCACATTTATTAACATGCTCACTGTGTAAATCCTAATATGGGATTATCTAGTAAAAAAAAATTAAAAATCATTTAGGCAGTGTGGGAAGTGTAGGATTAAGTGCTTTTGGAGCTTGACTCATACTGGGAACAAAAAGTCAAAAAGTCAGGATATCTCTGCTGCCTCTGCTGTACAGATTTTTACCAGTCTTAATTAAATCCAGCTCATGTCCTCCAACATCAGAGTGTCTGGACAGGTAAAGGTCTATATACTGTACATAATATATACCTGAATATGTCTACCTGAATGTTGTCTGTTTTGTTAATTGGTAACTTCAGTGAAAGAAGGACAAAATAAAGTTTGTTTAGTTTCACTCTGTTGTGCTCTGGATGTAGAAAACTGATTGTATCTTCTACCCTGTATACTTGCTTTTTACTTCTCTCAGTGTGCGTACAGTTTTGTGGTCAAGGTGTAAATTATGGCAAGTGTGACATGAAACATCTATCATATAAATAAAGTTATTATTATTACTGGCAGTAATGTTGTCTGAACATGGGAATTAATGAACCCATCAGCAACAATGGCATTTATTACTGTTGTAATGATGTTTCCACCACAAATAATATGAGATTATGAAGAGAGTGTGCTACATATTCAACAGGACTGGAGATGTTGCTGAGTTTGGAATTTCAGAGAGATATGAAAATATGTTCTCTACTGTGATTTGACAATAACCAGACAGGCCTAGAACAGGGGCCATATCACTCAACCACATGATCTATCAACAATCTCAACACTTATATTCTTTCCTCCTAGTCCCACCAACATGTCACCATGTACCTTTTCATCCATTGTCAAGAACAAAATGTCAATGGTTTTCCATCTGATCGTCTCTCTTGGTATTTACTGGTCTCTGACAGCTAAGTTTAGGTTGTAACTCTCCCCACAACAATCATATTTCCACCAACAGGCTGACACTGAGGGAGAATCTACCTCTGTAAGGTATGAGACGCAGTGTATTCTCACTGTATCCGCAGCTTTAAAGCATTTCTTCATCCATTATGGATAGACAGACACTGTTTACTCTGTGCTGGAACGTCTTGGTGAACAACAGCTTGGTGCAGTGTCTGTGTGCAGCTTCCTCACGTCTTGTTGTCACGGTGAGGTTGCCGCTTCTGGTACCATCGTGCCTGTGCAGAGACACTATAGCACGCACTATAGCTGGAGCCACTGCATATAAGCACCAGGCTCATGGATACATTATTGTTCATCAAGAAATAGTTCCAGCATGTGATTCCTCCTAAATCCATTATTTCTCTTGTGTACAGGTTACATGAGCTAGATACAAAGTGTTAATTACTGAGTTTTAGAGGTGTAGAGCTTTGGACAGAGCCAAGCTAGCTGTTTACCCCTTCTTTCAATCTTCATGCTAAGTTAAGCTAATCATACTTAACGCACAAACATGAGATTGATATTCATCTCCTCATATCATTCCCGGAAAGAAAACCATTAAGTGTATTGTTGATTTTTTGACAGTCTGGTCTGACGAACCAGCTTTAAACCCTAACCCTAACCCTAACCATGACCCTGACCCTAACCCTAACCCTGACTTGTTGAAGGAAGTGCAAATCCACCAAAAGAATCTCAGGCTGAATCCAAACCTCCAGCCTCTAGACTTGGACCCCATACATACTGTGACATGTTTACTGTCATATTCATAAGTTCTTGACCCTCTAACCATCCTCCAACTCAAGTAATTCTCTAAACTATTTATAACAGCACTGACAGTTATGCAAGATACTGTATTTATAACAGAGAGAGAGTCTGAAAGAGAAATAAAAGTATATAAAGGTTTATCCCTTTCCTGTGACTATCCAAGCACTTCTAATATTACAATCACATCAGCTAAGGATCCTCATATTGTAGAGGATCTTTTTGGTTTGCTGGATAAAATCATTCGGTCTAGGTATATTCTTTGTGTGTGAAACATCAAGACCTCACCGCATCAATAAACTTCAAAATCAAACATGAAAAAAGTGTTGTCTTTGAAAATAAATGTAGGACAGTTGAGAGCTAGAGCCTTTCAACTGCAAATGTGCGTTAGTCCAGACGTTTGGGTTCAGCCATCGGTTTTTGTGTCTCACAGCGGTCTTTAATGTACTTCACAGACTTGCCTCTGAGCTAAGGTCAGGGCCCATATTTAGAAGCCTCAGTAGGAAACTGTAGGTTCTTTACAGCCAAAACCTTCAAGAATGATGACCATGACCACAAGATCAACACAACAGTCTTAATGTCTCTAAGGTAAAATGAAAAATATTCCAAAACACTCAGTGGATCACTCACATACTATTCCCGCCACAATAAACTACAGACAGCAACAACTGGTGTGCAGGAAACAATCACTTGTTCCACATTTAGCTGCTTAATGTTGTTCAGACCTTCCACGTCAGCGAGCTGTAAAAACATGCAGTCCTGCTACAGGCAAAACAACAAAGTTCAAACAGTGAACAGCAAAAGAAGGAGACAGAGCCTCTAAAACATACTGCTTTAGTTCCACTGACTTCACTGAATGAAATTTAACTCTGAGAACTGGGACTTCAAAGACTGTGTGTGTGCTTGTGAATGTGTGCATGCTTGTGTGTGTATTTTCATCTGTCACAGCTCTTGATGGAGATTACTGAGTTATATGGATTACATGGCCCTGCTGGGTATTCAGCATGGTTAAAAAGGCCCTCTGGGGTCAGATGGACACATTGATGAACACAAATACAAACTGAGATGCTCTGAATCCCCAGAGAACCATGGAGGGAAAGAGATTTAACAAGACAATGTTGCCCTCTAGTGAGCACTCTCAGTGCTCACTAGAGGGACACTCAGTGCCTTATAACATAACGTCTTTTTGCATCTGAAACGAGATAAAGATACTGACAATAAGTAGAAAAAGAGATCACACTTCTCCCATTTTAGCTTTGCTGCACTGGCTTTCTGTAAAATCTAGAATAGAGTTTAAAATCCTTCTCCTCACTTACAAAGCTCTTAATGGTCAGGTACCATCGTTTCTTAAAGAGCTCATAGTACCGTGTTACCCCACTAGAACACTGCGCTCCCAGAATGCAGGCTTGCAGGCTTGTTATGATTTGGTGCTATATAAATAAAATTGAATTGAATTGATAAATGATATGAAGAAGTAAACACAGAGGAAAAATCACTTGACAGGAAAGCAGACTTTATAATCTCTGCCTTAAAGTGATATTGCCTGAGCCTGAGTTTAGAGAGTTTAGACTATTTCATCTAAAGGGTTCTCCAACAATTAATTATTGCACTTCCATAAAATGATGGGACTCACAAGAGACACATTTTAAAAGCAAAGAAAAAGGAAGCAGACTGACTTTAGTTCCACCCGCCCACATGTAAAGAATTCTGACTTTTCCCCATCTCAACTTTGGTTTTTGGACTTTTTATAGCAACGCTGCAAAGTCAGAGGATAAGAAATATTTTCTCATTTAAAATTACAACAAACTTCTTGCACACCATAGAGTCTATATGGACTGTATCTGACTGTGAAGGAAAAAGTGACTCAACATAAACACATTTACTAGCACCCACACCAGTCTGATTTATGACAGTGAACCTGGTCAAAATGTTGCTTTCTAAACCTCAAAGACGTCAACATAGAGCACACAGGTCAAGTGTGGCATAACACAGTATACTGAGTCAAGTCAATTAGATTAACTTTGCACTGGTTCCTGGTTTTTTCACTTAAGAGTGGCGTCAAAAGATTGTCTGGAGAGTCAAAGTCAAGAATTGTTATGAATTTATAATTTTGTACATTGCAATAGTTCTTTCTACTGGCACGACAGCTAGTAGACACATCTAGTCTGTGTTGCAGATCTATCATAACAGAAATAGTACAACTGCACCCACAGGTAACACATTTTCTCAGGAGTACTTCTCTGAAATTGTCACAAAATCTTATCAAGTATGAGCCCCAGATGTAAAGGTGTAATTTTGATGCTTCGTTTTCGTACATACTATCACTGCCTTACATCAATAGATCCCCAACTACTGTCATGTCAAATTTCCTGAAATGCATTTTTATTTGATTTCAGTATAAACCTACTGACATATTTAGTAAATTAGCTGAGTTCATTTTAATAAAATATGGGTCATGTAGGACAATCAGGCCTGGACTGTGAAGAACCAGAGTGAGTCATAGTGGCTCTGAGCTGGTGATGTACACAGTTTATCACTGAATGATTGTCATTCACATCCACATTAATCAAGATTAACAATCTAACTATTCGATCAGTTCTACCAGGGTTATTCAATGTTGTTTCTTCTACAGAAAGGTCCTGATTCTCTCAGGTGTATCCAGCTACCAGCAGACCCAGCTGAAAGGCACCACACTGCAGTGAGGTTGACCACATTCAGGGCTGAATACATTTCTAATAAATCCTTTAAGTAAATGCAAATCCTGATTTGTCTTTTCAGAACAGCCAGAAAGAAATGACATTCTAATCCTAATAGCCATGCTGACTATAAATGTGTAATAGCCATTTAAAGAGGTAGCATTCTGTGTTCTGACACACTGGTAGATATTTTTAATGTAACTTGTATGTAACCTTTTCGATGTAAATGACAACCCATTCTTAAAACTTGGAGTCTGGACTGACCTTGACTCTCTATTTGATTAATGAAAAGAAATGATATATACTCATAGTCTCAACTCTGAAGGTGACATATGGTCTGTGTAGAAAAAAAACAGCCGTTGTGTCATCCATGCCTATTTTTGCTACAAAGTAGCCACTATGATCAGTCACCTCCTCTCATGACTCACAGCATAGAAGCTGAGTGCTGTAAAGCCCACTGACAAACTTGATTTAGCATTTATTTCTGAAATAGGCTGCATTCAAACCGACATCAGCGTGAAAAAAACGCTGCTCTCTTTTTCATTTGACACAGCGCATTGACACAGCGAGAGCTCCGACACAGAGAACTCTGGCGAAACACAGCAGAGTCCGGCAAAAAAGTTGAACCAGGCTCAACTTTTGCTGCAACGCAACGTCATCTGGCGAGGCGCTGCATTGGCCGATCACATACATTACATACAAGCACACAAGAATCTACAATAGCTTGTACACATAGCTTCTGGAGCTGCCAGAAGTCTGTGGAGGGGCAGCTTCCAGGAGCTAACCAACTGCTAATGTAGATTACAATAGCAGCACTGTAATACTGTATATTACTGGCAGGCAGAGCTTCAGTGAAACACTGTGAGCCTCACATTCAACGGCAGAACACTGTGATCATTTTTACAGTGATTAACTGTTTAACTGTTAGAATAACAGTATAATGTTGGTGACCACAGCTGCCAGTAGTTTACCCTAATTTCACTGGGAATTATGTCACAGTGTTGTAAACAGTAACTTCATTTGTATAGAAGAAAACACAGAGCCCCGTTAAAAGTCCAGTATGGGTCGGACTCTACTGTATTTGTTAGAAAAAATACCTTTAGCTCATTTTGCGCGTGACAGCTGGATTTACAGTTGGACTCCATAGTAACAACAGCAGCTGCTCCTGTCAGTTCTCTAGCTGACAAAATGATTAAAGGCAGAACAAAGGAAAAAAACATAATGGCCTTCTACCTGTCATGGAGTTTTCTGAAGTGCTGAGCTGTTCCCTTAGCTTGTCCACATCATCAGGGTGGACCTGTTCGTACAGAGTGCTGCCGAACCACTCGGACTGGGGGTGATTCAGCACTGGCGTCACAGAGTCCGACACGTATATCACCCGACCTGTCTCTGCCGCCACCACAAACAGGAAGCCATCCGCCGCCTCCAGGATCAGATGCTTCAGTTCCTACAGCCAGCAGAGAAACACATTAGCCCATGAGCATACACACAAATACAGAGTTATGTACAGGTAAGATCAAAGACAGAGTTCAAAGTGTAGGAGGTAGCCCATTGATTACCATCTGTGTACTGTATTACATTCAGTAATGAGCCATAATTACACACAAGTGTAAGAGTCCACCACTTTCAAACAAGGTTTTTATATGTAATAGAAGTTATTCTAATTAGGCAGGCTACATGCATCCTGGTTATGAGTTTGTATATGTAAACATCATACTGGTTTCAGAAAAGTGGATAGGCCTTTATCCATGTTTTCAGAGTTTTCCCTGGATTTTTTTGAGCCAAAGGTGGCAAAGGTTGGAGAACGTGCGTTTGTGTGCGCATCTTTACAGTGTTGTGTGCTTAAATTAAAAAGAATCATGATTGACAGTCAAAAGTGTCCAAAGGGATTTAAATTGTATCCCAAGATGGAACAAAAAGATGAAAAATAAAGCATTGACAAATGACAGTGTTGATTTTGTAGGCCTGGGACGATATGGTTATATCCCGATTCAACGCTATCACAATACTTGGATGCCGATTCAATTGAGAATCAATTCTCAATTCAAAACTGTTTCTTGATTGAATGAATAGAATAGGGGGCTCTATTTTCAGTCTCTTGCTCCAGTGCACTGTGTGCCAAACCTTCTGTCCTTAGTCCACTGAAATATAATGAGCCTCATACACAAACAGTGCATACACACTAATCTGTGCTTAAACCATGTGTATGAACATTTGAAGCACAAATCCAGGATTCATCAATATGTTCTTATCTGAATTTGTTCTTACTCTGTGAACACATTTAGAACTCCTTTAGACCATGCATACCCACAAATCATAAACATCCCACATCTTCAAAAATGATGTCGTCAATATTTATTCAATGTAAACAGAATATTAGAACCACATTTATTTTAAAAATGATTGGGCATAAATATACATCATTTAAAAGTGTGAAATTGCTAATAAGACACTATCGATTTACTAATTATAAAATGAATAGCTAAAATGTTGTAATCCATAAATCATCATCATAAATGTAATGAAATTATTAATATATTAAAATTGTCCTATTTCAACTTTTAGATGACAGTAGCTTATATATTGGAATTTCCATATTGGAATGTGACAGCCAGTAATTTCCCCCATCACGTTTGGCCTTCTTCTGAAACTATTGTTTGCATTTCACTAGCAGTAAACTTTTTCTACTTTTTTACCATCTTTACTGCAGCACTGCTCCAACAGAGCTTTCCTTATATAGAGAGAAGGGGTTGTGGTAGTGTGCTAATTACCCATGGCGGGCACAAGCCTGTCAACTTAGAATGATTTTGATTGACCGACATAAGCACAGTGGTAAGAACAAAATTGGCTGATGCGCAACAGTAATTTTGTGTGCAAATTAAGAACATTGCACAAATTAGTGAATGAGGCCCAATATGAAACAGAACTGGCAGATAAATGGTCCGCAGCCTTTTTGTTTAAAGTACTTATCTGCATTAATTAATGAATTAATTAACGTGAAGGCATCTTACAGTGTCTTGCCTGTATGAGATTAACAAACTGAGGAGGAGGAGGAGGAGTGCTCCACTGTGTTGTTATTAACATCATGTCTCCAGCAGTGGAGAGCAGCCTCTCTGCTGCACCGTTAGCTCTGGTTTAAGTTGTTTAATGCTGCAGTGTGTGTTGGTCAGCCGGTCTCGTTTGTTACTGCTGGAGTTCACCGCTCTGCTCCACTAACCTCAGTCTCTCAGTGACGGCGTAGAAAGTTCACAACATACTTCACCTTCATCTTGCAAAGGTAATTATTGACTCATTAACTCAAAAAATGCTTGCAACCGCTGCATTTTTTTGAAGATGAACTACAAGATAACTCTAGCATGTGTGCACTGTAGACTGTCAGAGTGCTACACAGTTGAGTTCCACATTCTTTGTTCCATCATCATCACATACTGGAATTTTCAACAAAAGGCAGCAGCCAGTAATACAAAGGCAGCCTGCCTTTGAGTTAGATAGGCAGGCCAAATCCTGGTTTTAAAAAGTTATGGCACCTGCAGACTGCACCAACTTGGTAGCAATCATCTTGTCAGAGTGTACCATATCAGTGTTGAGGCATGTCATATGGTGTGATTGAAAGCCTGAAGAATCGTAGCACTACAATGTAAATACAAAAATATATATACAAGCAGAAATGTCATCAACTCACATCATCTCCCATTCTATAAAAATGTAAAAAAAAATCTCAAAATAGGAGGATTAGAGTACAGCTGCAGTGATTGGTCAATACATTTCATCAGTGAAATTCTTTGACAGAACTATTTTGATAATCAATTATTAATTTGAATCATTTATCAAGCAAAACTGCTACTAATGTGCCTGTTTCAGCTTTTCAAATGTGATGGTTTGCTGACTAGATCACTGTAAACTGAACATCTTGGATTGGACACGGAGCTATATGGATAGGTCACCTTAGGCTGCAGGGAATTTTAACAGCCATTTTCCACTATTTTCAAATATGACAGACGAAACGATGAATCTATTCATTAAGAAAATAATAGTTATAATAGTCAATAATGTAAATAGCTAACGCATGATGTCAATAGAAGAATATAGAGGCCTGAGAGACTACAGCCAGTCAAAAAAGTTTGTCACATGTTGTCTGTTTCCACCACTTCAATGTGATAAAAAAGCACAAAGGGAAGCTTATATGTTTTATAGGCAGTGTATGTGTACTATGATAGCTGGGAATCAGTACAGCACCTGCTCAGTGAGAAAGGAGGGCTTATAGGCCCCATCAGTGGATGTGTTGCCAGTGCCCCTCATGGATTTCATATGGGAGACAGCCATGCGCAAGATGGTCAGCTTGTCAGGTTTCCGGGCCAGGGCGCTGCAGGTAGGGACCATGTCTGACAGCTCAGTGATGTACTGGGTCATTTTGTTGCGTCGGCGTCGCTCGATTTCACTGTGGTTCTCTCTGAAACAGAGAGAAAAGTTTAGACACTTTGCTTGAACAAATGAAAGCAGATCAACGGCTAGGATGCATCTGTTCATACCTCTCCAATGTTCTGACTATGCTTTACCACTGATTTTCTCAATGTCCTTACACTGCAACCTGTGATCTGTTTCTGTTATCCGTTTTCCTCTGAGGCAATATAAATAAGTCAGCCAGCAGGGAGGACACACAAGGATGTGCCAAAGAAGGCTGTTACAGGCCTCTAGGAATCATGTACACTGTATCTGGTAAAGATGGAAACTGTTTGTCTCAAGGACAAAATCCCCTGCAGATCTTGAGCCTTAACTTTGTTAATATACTGACACTTTCACTGAGGACTTAAGCTGTCAATAAATCATTTGTTCCAACATTCATGCAAAAAATAAATAAAGTTAAAGTCCCAAAAAATGTTTCCCCTCAAATGATATTCTCTTCAGAGTGGGAAATGCTTTAATACCACATGTAAAACAGACACAAAACATGAAAATAGTTCAACAAAAAATCTGTATAAACACACAATGTGAGATGTTTGCAGCTTATATCCTGGGTTAATTATGTTCAGTTTGATTCCCTCATTTTCTAACTTGGAGCATTTCAGCTCCATGTGTTGTACCATAACAAAATAGGATGTCTAGGATACAGTGCTAAAAACGCAGCAGTAATCTTTTCTGTGGTGTTTCTCTAAGTGCCTCACTATTTGTTCCAGGGGACGTGTCTAATTACTGCTGTTTGACACTGAGTGTTTTTACGATGGTGAAGCTACAGATGAAAATCTAAGTTTACGGTATATCCCATCATTATTGACTCAGATTTCATCATTCTTTCTTTTAGGACTGCCTCATCCATTTTGTGGCCGAACAGGGCTAAAACAACTAGACCCATGTTATATATGTTGTTGAGTTGTGTACTTACATTATCCCAAATGTTTCCAACAATTTTCAAACCCAGAGAAATCAGTCATTTTAATCAAGGTAACGGTCCATTTGGTCGCCTGTCAATGGCGTCATACCCCTCTACTAAAGAGTATGCATGCACAAGATGCATGCATTGGTGTTGTGTTTGTCCACTACAATGGCGTCTACCAAAGAGTATGCGCATACAATACAGTGCGTCGGCATTGTGGTTGTTCGACAGAAACTATTATAAATGGACTTTTATTCAGTTTTAAGCCACATTTTAATATTTTTTTTTTAGATCTTGGTTGTTTTTAACTATATCATTTAACAGGATGAAGGATTTTAGTCATCGGACATCTGTATCTTAAGTTATCAGAGAGACAAGCTTGACAAATGTTAGCGGTAGCTCGGCTAGCAGCTCCTACCGGAAGTCTGATGCCAGCCGAACAGCGTCAGAAAAACACAGATTTTTTTTTCGTGAAACTGTTTTACTCAGTGTTTTTACCTGTTTTAATCACAGAGTCTGTTCTGGAGGGGAGACCTCTGCAGATAATTCGGCTCTTGGTAAAACCTGCTGAACGTTTGGATCTCATGTTATCCGAGAAACAAGCTGAGCAAACATTAGCAGCAGCTCTGCTAGCAGCCCCTACTGGACATCCTGTGCCCGCTGAACAGTGTCAGAGAAACACTGATTTTTTATGTGAAACTGCTTTATTCAGTGTTTTTATCTGTTTTAATCATCAGCTCTGTTTATTTTGGAGAGGAGGAGACCTCTATGGATAATTCAGCTCCCAGTTAAAACATCCTGAACGATGAACACTGGAGTAATCCTAACCCGAAGAAGCTGGTTGTTTAACAGTGAAGACAACAACTCCCATGATCCTACGCTTCTTCACAACGTCATCACACTCCGTCTTTTGTTACTGTTGTGATTGAGAGACCCCTAGCGTATGAAATTACATATTGTGCGTTTGTATTGTGCGCCAAAGTAGCACTATACCCATGTCTTACCTTACCTCATTTATCCACAGCAGCTCTTTACATTTTATGTTGTTGGAACCGGTGAGCTGTCACTTTCTGTGCGACAAATAACTATAAAACATCATCTGGTGAACTTGGCTAACTCAACCAACCCCACTGTACCTGTTTTGGGGGATGTTCCTAAAAGACTGCCATATGATTGGTTAGGAATAGCTTAGGTAATTGTTAATACATTGTCAAGCAATGTACCTATTAGTGTTTATATTGTTTCTATCGCCCGGCCCTACTGATACCTGCAAACCTGTTGAGTGAACTACTCACACCCTAGAGTGGAATAGTTTCTATGGCCAGATATAATACAAAAAAACACTTAAAACACACCAATAATGACCTAATATATTGGTATATGAACCCTCTTGATTTTTTGGCAGCAATTATTAATATTTCACTTTGTTGTGATCAGAACAGGTATAAGCTGTGCAGGGTGTACAGTCTGTTGAATGGAAAATCCTCTGTGGCCCCAGCTGGCTAGGCCTACCTGGCATATCTCTCCTTATCCCCACCAGGAATCTGATCATCATCATACCTACAGACAAGAGAGGAGACAGCATGTAACACAATGTATGTGTCTACAGAGGAAATGCATCAATATTCCTGTCTGTAATGACTGTCACATATTAACACTAGAGCCCGACCGATATATATCAGTCAGCCGATATTAATCAGCCGATATCGGTATCATATATCGGTAGCATATGTTGTCCAATATGCGCCAATATTTGTCTTTATTTTTTAAAGTTGTATAGGCAGCATTTTATGTATATTTGATCATTTTTCTTAATTCGAGTTTAATATATATGTACATTTGGTTTTTTTTGGTTCTGTTTTTTTTATTCCCAGTCAAGTTTACTGTTTCAGAGCACTGCTGTTATTTTATACAATAAAGCTTATTGTTAATCTGTAAAATATCATGCCTCCATTACATAGCTGTGTCACAAGTGTTTGATAACCACTTTTAAGGGATCATTGCAGAAAATGAGAGTTTATGTATATATTGTGCATATATTAGATTATCAGCCGATATATCGATATCAGGATTTTTTTTACTCCCTAATATCAGTATTGGCATCCCCAAAAATCCAGGATCAGTCGGGCCCTAATTAATACATGAGAGTAGATGGTTCAAAGTGTGATGGTGACAACATGGATACAACTTAGAGCTGGAAAAAACAGCTGCCAATGGCTGGTGTGATGGGCGCAGTAACAAAAGTGTTCTGTTCTACTCTGAATAAGGACAAAGTACAAAACTAAATCTACTGGACACTACTGTAAAGTAAGTTCAGATCCAGAGAATCTATGATATCCTGTTGGTGCACAGCCTGGAGCTTTGATACTGCCAGTGTGTGGAAGAGTCATACCATGTGTGTTTGCCTAAAATCTGCATCACAACCTCATCACCCAAAACACTGTGCGTTACTGGCACATCACACACTGAGCGGGAGAGTGAACCAGAGCTCCTGGCTATAAGACACATCAGTGAATTAGCTAATTTGAGGGAATGTACAAAGTGTGGCAAACCCTTTCACAGTATGAACACCAAGCATTCCTATATTCCAGTAAATCATACATGTAATGCTACTGTCCATTATTAAGGGTGCAGTTCCTCCTGTGTTCAGCAGAGAGCAGCTCCTCCTCTCCACTGCCACCACTCAACTTAACAGAAATAAATCCACTCTGGTGTTGTCAGCTCAGGAATAAAGCACTTACATCCTACAGATTTACACACTACACAATATGAGAAGGAAGAAAAAGAAAAAACAAGTTGAGATAAATTAAATGTGAGATGACGGCTGACATGCAGTGACAGAGAAACTCTAACTCTTATAAAAATGAAAACATTTGAGAGGAATACGAAACAGTGCACTGTATTTTTGATGGAGGAAAATAACAGTGAGTCATGAAGTATCCACAGATCAGTCATTATTACAAACACAGGGTATCTGCAGGTTTCTCAAAGATACATGTAGACTTTTTAATGCTACCCGAAATGAATCTATGACCAATTTAAAACCAAAAGTCAAAAAATTAAAAGAAATTTAAAAACTTCAACTTTAACACTATACATGAAAACTGAAAGCACGTGCATACTGTACTAAGAGCCACTTTTTAAATCAAAGAGAACAGTGAAAAACAGATCCTATTGTTGTATCTGACATTTTAATACCGTATTTCCTCAAACAAAAGATGGTAATCAATTAAAAGCCTGGTCTCTGATAATGGCCGGGGGCGTGGTCGACACAAACAAATAAGAGCCGACCCCAAAAACGTTGGAGAAAAAACAAGATGGATGGATGGATAAACTCCTCGTGTCTGTTATATAATGTGCATGCCAGTTAAGCAACATTTCCACCGCTTTAATTTAATAAATTCAACATTATCATGCTATTTTCACTCAAAGCCGACCGTCTCAGAGAGGGGAGGCCAAGAAAATCCTCATCTATCGAAGGGGGTTAGCCCTGAAGTTAGCGACTACGCGTTAGCCTAACCTTACCAGGCTCACTTTAAGTGGACTGCCTTTAAGGTGGACCAGCAGTTATAACTTTAGTGTCAATCTCAGCCGCTCTTTAATAAAGAACAGAGAAATTTGTGGCTGATGAGTGTCTTGAGTTTTTGATAACTGGTACCCTCTGCAGTTGAGGCAACAAAGGCCCCGGCCACTATTAGAGGAAATACGGTATGTGCATTTCAACATTGTAGTGTAGCCAATCATGCCTGCGGATACCCTCAAAAAGGAACTGTGTAATCTTTGTGAACTACTTTAAAAACAGCTGTCTGCTTTTGGTTTTCTCACCTTGAAAATTTGCTAGGCCCCTCTCCATCTTCATCATCAAAGTCCATTCTGAGAAACAACCAGAGAAAACATAGTTACTACTTCTAATCAGACTATGAGCTGACATTGCTATCTTCAGGCTGAGTTCCTACTGTTTCTAGTAAAAATAAAAAGTTCTTTCTCATTTTGTTCTGCTGTTGCAAAGGGACAAAGTTGTGTCTGCTGACAAATAAAACCAACAGATCAATCTGTTAAAACAAATTAAATTAAATTAAAGAGTAAAGTTGTAACCTATGTACTGCATAGAAGTGGTACTGTGTCAAATAGAATATAATTGTGTCAAATAGAATATCATTTGACACAGTATCATTATTTATTTACTTGTGGACAAGCCACTTGTGGAAGTGTCACATAAAACAATATGATTTAGTAGAATTTTCATTTGTTATTGTAGCAATGTCAGATTCATGGAGAAACAGTTTTACAGTATATTTACCAGGTATCAATAGGCGTTATAGCATTTCAACCAAATCCACCGGTGGATACAGACATCACAGCACATCACTCACAGTCTAATAGCATTTATTTGTAATAACTAATTAATAACATTAACAACAAATGAAGTGTGGAAACAGTAGACACGTTGTAGAACACAGTGTAACATAAAGATAACACCAATGCAGGAACACAATAAAAGTAGTATTTATGTCCAGAAGTATGTTGCTCCAGTGCATGCTGGGAACATGCCTGCTCCCAGGACACTTCAGTGTTTTAACCTGACTGACAGTGATGTTTTTCTTCTGTATCTATCTCATGTGCTACTTTTGTCAACAACAAGTAACTGCACATTAAGGCTACTGGGACTTTCACAGGGAAGTGTTGACCATATTTGGCATTCTGGGGTGTTTCTGTATGTAAATGAGCAGACAGTATGTACCAGCAGACAGATGTAGGACAGGTGAGATTTATGATTGCTCATTGCTTCAATAAATGTGAGCACATGTTTGATAAATGCCACTTTTGTTTTCCTTTATACATATTTAGAACTTCTGCAAATGTTTTGATATGCTTTGCTCAATCAGGCCCCTGATCTGTGTGGAAATCTGATGTTTTCACATCACAAATAATAATCATATCAGGCACCAGTAAAGGCATTTAAATGTGAGTGTTACAGGTAAAATATGAGACTCTACATGTGGGTTCTTACAGGAGTTTAGTGTGGTGCGACTGTTCTGCAGGTGTGCTGTGCAACTGGGCAGAGGCCATGAATAATATAGTATTGCTTTTTTTTTTTTTAAATAAAAATATCTATTTATATAACCACTCAACCCCCAGTGTCCACCAAACATGTCTCTGTCATGTTCTGGCTTTGCTGTGGCTGCTGGAGACGAACTATTGACGTTCCAACCATAGTGCCAATGTCCACCTGACACGGGACCAGAGTGTCTCATGCAGAGCTCTTTTCTCTACTCCACTACCTTTCATACACCAGGTCTGTATGAAGGTATTATTGGAGCAAAACAACTGAGCACCTGTGACAGTGAAATTTATAGTTATAGAAAATAGTCACACATGGGTATCAGTAAATTTGATGTCAGAGAAAAATGCTTTAGGAGTTCCAAACAGTTACACCTTCTCAAATACTTCCTGGCGGGTGCACAAATCCTATTCTACGAACCATAAGTTAAGAAACTCACATTTTCGCTACAGTTGCTGCAGTGTATATGGTGCAAAACACATTCACACACCCGTATCAAATAATGTGAAGTCATGGACAAAATTTGCACATCCGCAAATAAGTATGTGAATTCATGCAATGAGAGTTGCACACCTGTAGAATATTTTCTCACAAATACATTTTTTTTTCTTGGATATTTTTTTCAGAACAAACACAAGTCAATAACTTCAACTGCTTGAACGTTATGAGTCTCAAATGCTGTTTTTTCGCTCACAAATGACAAGTTCCACATGCTCTCACTTTTACACCACATATCTCGGTGAAATGTGGAGCAAAAGTGATTTGTGCACCTGTAGAACCAGGGGCAGGTCCTGTTCAGAGGTCACAGAACCCTTTTGGACAATCAAAGGAGCTCGTTTGTGAAGGGTCCAGCAGCCAGACATTAAATTGAATTATCCAAGCATTCCGACTCAGCAGAGGAACTGGTACCTAACGTTTAAGGTATGTTTTCTGATATCACTCACCATTATACTTTTGTTTATATAATAGTTTAAATATGTGTGCTGGTCAGCTACATTGGTGATCAGCATTTCTTAGATTAGCTCCTCTTGCTAGATAATCTCTGTTGCTTTATTTAGCAATCAGCTATCAGTTTGCTATTAGTAACTGCTATACATTCTCTGTACTTATGTGTTGAAGGTGACATATAGAACTTATGAGTACTGTTTTGTGTAAACATGATAGCAGAGAACCTGAACATAAATGACTTGCAACAGTGAAAACTGTCTAATGCTGTTTGTGTTACCATGAGTCCACATCAACCAAAACTGTAATAATAATCCATGATGACAAGTCTACTGGCCTTGTATTACATTGGCTTTAATGTTGTTACTGTACATTACCTTCAAACAATTAGATGTGTAATATGGGATTCACTTTAATCACATTCACATTAATATTGAGAAACAGAATAATCACAGTCTGGTCTGCTCAGGTAACAAGTACATTAGTAAAATATAAATATTTATGATTGCTGTGAATGTTCAAACTTTTGCCCATCTCTACATTTCTTTCAAAGACTGACAAAGTGGACATGAACAATAGAGGGTCTGCTGTCCAGGCTGGAGGTGTCTTCATCTCGTGCACTGTACTGTGACACAGACTGCTTCTGTAAATGCAATCACATGTGTAAATGAATTGTATATAGAACAGTTTGAGCTCAATGTAAGTATATGTGACCACTGAAATACAAAAGATACCGAACTTTCTTCCTTTGTTCAGTATGATTATTATTGTCACCTCACAATAAACTTAGCTAAAGTTCAGATAATTATTGTTCTTCCAGCTGAAGAGACACTTCATCCCTGTCTATTCTTTGACTGTCTAGTAAGTGTTTGTATTTTGTTGTTTTTTTTGATGTTACCCTGCTCCACTACACCTGATTCAAATGAATGGGTCCTTATCAGGCTTCTGTAGAACCTGGTGACGAGACGATCATTTGAATCAGGTTTGTTGGGAGAGGGAAAAATCTATGAAATGAAGGACATGTCATAAACACTGCAATAAACAGTTCGCATGAATAGCATCGCAACACTCATATGGTTAGGAAAACAAAGCCAGCATTAGTAAACAAGCACTGATACATTTAAGCCCACGGCCCTCTGATTTAATACTTTATCTATTTTACATAGAATAAACCTGAAATTAAAATAAAATACTGGATTTCAGTCACAGCACAGCTCCAATAAATATGACCTATCGCTCACTCACTTAGAAAACACCATTAATCTCATGTTAAGTCCATAGTCATGATATGATATTCACCTGCGAAGACCCACCCTGATCTGTCATTTTTCTAGAAGGCAAAACAGTGTATCTTCAACCAACTAATTAGCGTAAACTAACGTAATGTTAAGTGTAATTTGTTAGCTAGCTTAGCGTACCTTTCGGGAAGCGTGAGTAGTTAACCTAACTAAGACACGTTGATTACCAACATAGCTGACCAGCACACATATTTAGACTACTGTATAAATAAAGGTATAATGGTGGGTGATATCCAAAAACATACCCTAAACATCAGGTGCCAGCTCCTCTGCTGAGTCAGAATGGTCAGGTAATGTTAGAAGCTGGAGATTTGATTTTGTTTTGTTTTTTTCTGTTCGGGCGTCAAGGGACAGGACAGGCCCAAACGAACCAATAAGGTCCAGCTGCTGGACCCTTCTCAAATGAGCTCCTTTGGTTGGCCAAAAGGGTTCTCTGATCTCTGAAAAGGGCCCCTTCTTGGCTCTACAGGTGCATAAATCACACTGCTCCACATTTCACTGAGATATGTGGTGCAGAAGTGAGAGCGTGCTGTCACGTTTGCTATTACAGCGCTTCCAGTGTGGGCTGGGCAGGTGCCAGCCGGGTCTTACCTTCAACATCGTGGATGTAAGCTTCAAACCGGTTGCTGTATCCTTTTTATAAAATCCTGTTAGGATAGTTGACGTGAAGTTTGCAATTAACATTAATGTCAATGTTAGTGCTTCTAAAGCTGTCAGATGACAAATCAATCCTTGGCTAGTGCAAATGTTAAAAAGTGACTAACGTTATATGGTTTCATGATCAAATTGCATCAATGATACAGTAATATGACAGCAGAGCAGCTTGTTGTGTGCAGAATGTTGAGATTTAATATTTCTGTCCTTTTCTGCTGTCCTTTCTTGCTGCTCCCATAAAACATGATAAAACTTGACAGTTTGACTCTTCATATCAGTGTAAGTGACAGTTTAACAACTGTATTAGGGATGTCAACGGTCAACCTTTAATCAGTTAACCGCTGAGAATATTTTTGACCAGTTACACATGTCACTGGATGTTACACATGCAAATCAACTTACACGGTGTATAAGTTGATTTGCACACTCCACCAACGGCTAGACAATTACGTGTTCACAGCATCACATATTCTTTTTGAATGGATAAAGTAGCGGTGCAAAACCGACCAACTTGCATTATGGGTTGTTTGTAGCCTTAAAGAGGACCTATTATGCTCATTTCAGTTGTATTTTTTTATTTTTGGACTCCACTAGAGTAACTTGGGATGATTCACAGTTCAAAAAACTCCTTATTTATCTCATACTGGCCCTTTATGCAGCCCCTAAATATACACAGTTTCTCTTACACTCTATTTTAGCTCCTGTCTCTTTAAGGCCCTCCTCCCAATGAGCCCACTCTGTTCTGATTGGTCAGCTTTACATATCAGAGTTGTGTAACTTCACCGTCAATGCAAACCAAACATTTCCTGCCTTACTGCTTCAAATTAAAATAACTTATTTTACTTTACTGTGCCGTGTAACAGCGTTGTGGCTTGGTGTAACTACTCGCAGAGCAGAGCAGCAAACTTACGCAATGTGCACGTAGCAGTTGTCCATATAAAGAAATCCGTCACGAACTGACGTCAGCAGCAATAACTTCAACCAAACGTTTCCGGTAACTATTTGTCAGCCCTGCATATCATCTTGGAGGAATTTTAGCCCAGTCTTCCTTACAGAACAGTCTCAACTCAGGGATGTTGGTGGGCTTCTTTGCATGAACTACATGCTTCAGGTCCTTCCACAGCATTTCTATAGGATTATGGTCAGGACTTTGACTCAGCCATTCCAAAACATTAACTTTCTTCTGCTCTAACCATTCTTTGGTAGAGTGACTTGTGTGTTTAGGCACATTGGTCATTGTTACTGCATGACCCACTTTCTGTTGAGCTTCAGTTCACAGACGGATACCTTGACCTTTTCCTATAGAATGTGCTGGTACAACTCAGAACTCATAGCTCCTTCAATGATTGCAAGCTGTCCTGGTTCAGAGGCAGCAAAGCAGCCCAAACCATGATACTACCACCACCATGTTTCACAGATGGGTTAAGGTTCTTATGCTGGAATGCAGTGTTTCATCACCAAACAAAACACTTCTCATTCAAACCAAAAATTTCAATTTTGGTCTCATCCATCCACAGAACATTTTTCCAATCACTTTCTGGCTTATCCACGTGGTCTTGAGCGAACCGTAGACGGCAGCAATGTTCTTTTTGGAGAGCAGTTTCTCCTTGCGACTCTGCCATGCACACCGTTGATGTTCAATATTCTCCTGATACTTGACTGCTCTTCTGCTACTGGGCTGCCTTTGTTACTTAACTTTTCAATAATTCATTTTTGGATAACTTTTGTATGGCATTGCACCTTTACTTGATAACTGACAGAAGACCACAAAAAGAAACATTAGGAGTAAAAAAGGTGGTTAACCTGTCACAAAGGTCTTTTGATTCAGATGAGAGACACTGCAGTAACAGGGTATACATCACATGTAAATGACCTTTCTGATAATAGTGCCAGGCCTGAAAAAAAATGAGACACTGTTACCAAGGGCTGGGCGATATTTCATATTGATCAACATCTATAATTATAACAATATACATTTAATACCACTTAAAAGTACCCGATGGAGTTTTGTACCACAAGTAGCCCTATGGCACAACGCTTTTATGAGTTGTTCCTGGATTTGTTTGTAATACACATGCACACAGGACATGACACACATTCCTGCTGTCACACTATTCTGCTGATCAGCAGTTGGTGACAGATACATACCAAGAAATGTAGCAACTCCATTGCAAATGCAGTGACAAACACAGCTGTACACAGCTCTACAAGGAAATTCTGCGGGGCAATTTGAAGTTCAAGAGATTTTTTTTTTTTCAGATTTTTCAGATTGAATCCTTAATAAATCATAAGGTCTGTAAAGGTTATAGAGAGGGGACTTTAGCACAATCAGGTTTTGACAGCCATATTGCTTTTTTCCAAATTCTGTGCAGAATTTGTGTCAGATCTGTGGTTGTTTATCCATGCAGCCAAATCTCTGACTCTTGTATCGCTTTTCTGATACGTATCAGTTAACCTTTACACCTCTACAGTATATTCATTTTAAGAACATTTCTGCCATTTCCAAGTCATTCGCAGCTACGAGCAAAAGTAATTAATTTATCTCGATTGAGGTGCCACTTTCTCCTCTGTGAGCGAGTCCAAAAGGAACAATGAGGCTCTGTAGCTGCTTCACACACATTGTGAAATGACTGACATGTTGTTCTCCTGTCCTTTAACAAGACTGTAAAGGAGACTGTATATAACCTAGGCATCGGAATACCACCGTTCAAAATGCTACTAGCTAATGTGACAGGTGATCCAAACTAAACTTTTATCAGCATCTGTGGACTGTTGGGTGTTATTCTCAGCCCCTCCTGAGAAATTGTTTGGAAGCTCTTCAGTAAAAGGATGTATTTGTAACGGTTAACTCGGCAGTAGTGAAGATACTCACCCTCCCGATCTCCTCTTGCCCCCGCGGCCCGGCACAGCTCCTCCCATCCTCACTTGGCCGGCCCCGACTGCCCCCGCCATTGCTACTGTCCCTGGCAACTCACTGCCCATCTCTGGAAGACACAACACGAACAGCAGAGCGGCAGAAAGTGAGAGGGAGTTGCTACATACACCATTAAACCTGCAGTGTTTCCTGTTTGTAGAATTTATCCGGACAGCTGTTGGGCAGTTTTCTATACTTGTGCAGAGGGCTGTCAGTCTGTAACTGTTGTGGTAAAAAGGACCCAGACAGGCTCTCTTTGACCCAGCATAAACTAAATGCTGTTCAAGTTCAAATGTAGCTTTAAACAATCTGCATTTTTTGAAGCATACTATATCTTACAATTATTGAAATAGACATAAAACAGCTGTAATGATAAAAAAAAAACTGTTCTGTCAGACACACGCACATTAAACAGATGACTGAAAAACACCTCCTGTATAGACAAGTCATCATGAAATCCAAAAAAATAAAACTGAAAAATTCTCCCTTTTGGTTTCTGATTTTTTTCCCCCCCAGATATGTATGCTGTAGCAAAAAAAACACATACAATTCAATTTTGAGTAGGACATTTTCATCAGAATAGAAACCCACAACATTTCAAATGATACTCAGTCCTAATTATAGCATTCTGTCATATCATTTTTACTGATAAAAACACAGTATCTCCGTCTCAAACACCAAACTTGCAGATTCATATGAGACATCGTACATCACCAAAAGGCAAATGTACATTTAGTTAAACCACGGCACTGACACAACTAACATCTAAGTCTATTTCAGTCTGTTTCCGCACCATCTTCCACAAGAGGACTGGGATTCGTAGAACAATCGATATAAACAGGCCCACATACCACAACCTGAGGCTCCAGTTAACAGCAGCCTGGACACCTAATTCTATCTGATGATGTTTTAGAATGATACACTTCAGGAAGCTTTTATTCAGTGATGAAGGATGTGCTGGCAGTTCCTTTCAATATGAAGGCGCTGTGCAGTGGGACATTGTCACTATGACTAGAGAGGAAATACACTGCATTTCAATTCAGCCTCCATCTTCCTCTCATATTTACCTCTTTCTCTCTCTCTCTCACTGTCCCTCCGTTATTGTCTCCTTCACTCATCCACAAATCCATTCCAGTTGCCTTGTTGTTTTCCCCTCCATCTCTCCGCTCTATTCACTCACTAACTCATTCAGCCAGATGCAATGGATAGGCCAAACAAACCCTCCAGTATGCCCCAGTGCACCAAGTAACATAGTTAATATTTGATACAGTGTGCATTCCCCCCCCCTACATCTTTGCTTCCAGAGAAACACACACACTTACACAAACACGCTGCAATGCAGGGCCTTCCGAGACGCAGTCTTCCATCATTCATTCATGAAGTGGGTATGAGTAACACACAGCTCTCAACTAGCATTATCTGATGAAGAGACAGATTCGTCTGACAATCGGTGTGGTCGTTCACCCTGGCAGGAACAGCACACACACACACACACTGCTGCCTTTCTTCTTGCAGTAAACAGCCACTCTTACTACATGACTACGACCCTGATGATGTGCAGCCCTTCAAAATATTACACTTCAACTTTAAAGACATACATTGCTTTTTTTAAGCAGTCTGATTTGATTGGTGGGGTGTCCTGTAGGACACCCCACCAACGATATGTCAAAATTTTCCTACTGGCCACCGTCAGCCCAACAACTGGTGATTGCTAATATATTTGCCAGGTATGTGGTGCACGGAGGGACTCGAGAGAGACTAAGCAGCCGGACATTTCTCTATTCTCTGTTTAAGAGTGGCTGAGATTGTCACTACGATGAGAATAGCTGGTCCAGCTTAGGCTACCTCATTGTTACTACCTTCAGGGCTAATCGCCTTCACTTAAATCAGGCGGCCTCAACGTCACACACCCACTCCCTCTCTTTCTCTCTCTCTCTCTCTCTCAACCGCACACTTGCTACGCGCTAGGGCTGTAGTCTCCTGGTTGACCAGTTCTCTCGTCCGACTAAATTCTCATTGATCGAATAATCGCCATGTTGCTTTCATAAGGACAGAAGTGCTACATCAACAGCTTTCCAGGATTAATCCATTATTTTCTGCAACGGGAGGGACAGACTAACAAACTACCTGTGAAAACAGGGGTGTATTCAAAACACCCCCGTTGTTTTCACGACTTTGAACTCACCCGACCTAATGGAGACCGCTGGGTCTAAGTCGTATTCAGACCAAATCAGTGGAGTGGAGGTGTGGGTGTGTCTTGTGCTTTAAAACATAATCGCTGTGAAACAATCAGAAAAGAATGTTTTATTGATCTGATTCACCGGGCTTTCTCGCTACCAGCGTCGCCCTCTCTTCATTCACGCTCTAGCTTGCTCGACCGCAGCTGCTCTCTCTCTCACCTATATGTGTTGTTATCGGGATACTAAATGACCTATATCAGGATTTGAGATTTTGGTCATATATCAATCAGCGCTAGTGTTTGCCGGACTTTAAGTGCTGCGAATGTTTTGTGTGGGTACCGCTCTGGAGACACCATACTCACAATCGGACAAAATCAATGAAAGAGTTGATAAAATCCACCATCCACATATTCTGGAAGTGAAGTAACTTAAGCGATATCTCACGACTGGCCGTGGTATATTGTGATTATATCACAGCTGCCCGTGGTTGCTATGCAATGTGTGTCCTATGTGTGTAGCAGTGAAGTCGGCCTAAGGACTCTTTCAGAGCAGCCTGGAACGGCATGACTCCTTCTTACCGGTGTTCAACACCCCCATGCACAAGGACATGCCACACATGTCCACAGTGTGAGCCGGGCTCTTTCATGATGCTACACCAAACAACACTGGACCTGCGGAGATGACGCCTCTACCACGACAAAACACCTCAACACTAAAGGCATAACATGGCTTTGTGATCAAGGATTGATTTCCAATAATGTTAAAATGAAGAAACTATTTCTTTAGAGAAGTTGAATTAGCTTTCCCTTAGCATTCCCCCATTGCAATACATTAAGCCTCAAGTCACACACTTCCAGCCATTCTTGCTGAATAACTTTCTTTATTATTTTTATTACCATTTATAGACCTTATTTATTTATTTGACTTTTCCTATATATTATCTTATACTTCATCATGTATCTTCAAGACGTTTAGCTGTTAATAAATGTCTTCATTTATCCTAAAAGTGGTTGGTTGTTTCTTTGAGCTGCAGTAAACAGACGTCACTGTTTGAGACTAGAATTTACAATATCGACTTATTCATTGATTAAATTGAACAAGGGTTAGTGCTTCCTCCTGGCACTAACAAATCTTAACCAAAAAGGAGGTGGTGCTCACAATAACGAGGTCATTTAAATAATTAAGTATTAATACATGGATACATTGAACGTCTCTGTATCTCTCTATACAAAGCAAGGAATCTCCGTCTGTCTGCATGTCTGCATGTATGTTTGTTTGTTTGTTTGTTTGTCCCTCAAGGAAATGCAATGTCGATGTGTAAAGTTGTTTGGTGGTTCTCGAGAAATATATAAAAAATACCTCTAAACTGTTTTGTTGTTGATTTGTTTCTTCTTCTGCCCCTGGAGTCAATGAGCAGAAATACAGACAATGACTTTCTGCCATTGCAGTCCACACTGTGGTCAGAGATGGGATTACATCAGCAGTGATAAGAACTATCATAGAGAGTGAACTAAAAAAGTTCCAACTGTATTCCTGTTCCTCATGTGCAGGAACTTTGTATGTATGTTCAAGACATAGTGCAGTGAAGCAGGGCCTGTTTGATATAAACACTGTCACATCACAGCGGGGCGGGGCTTTTGGGCTCTGACTTGCTCAGCAGGACAAAGACGTGCGCCCCACTCAGTTAAACTGCCGGAGAGAGAAGAACAACAGAGATGGATCGGCAGCAAAATCAACCAATGGAAGGCTGTAAACTGCCTCTATGGTTCAAACTCGGTTTATTGTCACTGGTTTAATTTGTTAAATCCTTATTGTTTTAATTGATATGTTTGTCAGTTGATACATCAATATGTGGTTCTCCAGAAATAATAAGTAATCGGCCTGCCCTGCTTTAAAATGCATGTTAAGTGTTCCAGGTTTTCCTTGGTGCAGCATCTTAAAGCAACACGTCTATTGCAGATCACACATACATCTTCAGACAGCCAAAAGCTAAAAAGCCCTGAGGTCAAACACATTAATGAGTCTATTGGGAGACCAGGGGGAATGCTGCACATGTTCTCCTTTTCAATCAGTGCTCTACAAGGTTGTTTCGTCTCTCTCTCTCTCTCTCTCTCTCCTGCCATCCTTTCTTTCTTCCCTAAAGACAACTTTTTCCCCACTGCCATCAAAAGGCCTTGGGACATTTACCATTCAAAAAGAACAATTAAACCTCTGAAAGAGATGCACAAACAAAGTCATATTCAAGCTGATTGTTTTATTTGGTTATGTTTCTGGTGTCGTAAAGTGCTCTTGAATGCAAACTGACATAAGTGGGGGCAGATTTACTAGAACAGTGGTTCATGTCCAGGACACCTGAACTGACACAAATTAGTCCACGGACCACCCATTTGATATAATGTTGTCACAGGGTCCCCCATCTAATAAGATTTTTGCTAGTAGATGTTTTATTACAGAAAGTGTATGAAACCCATGACCAAAATAGTCATACATTCAGTCATTGGACCATATTTTAATGATCTAAGTGCACGGTGTGAAACACATAACCATGCTTAGGGTGTGTCCACATCCACTTTTGCTAGTTTAACTGTGGAAAAAATAATCACAGCCAGCTTGCACCTTGGTGGATCGCTATTATAATGGTGCATTTTCCAAGTAGTAAGAAGGAACGCCTCTCTGCAGAGGAAACAGATCTGCACATGCACAAAGTGAAAGCGCACAATCCATTACGAGCACACTGGCCCCCCCGCTGCTACTGGTCCCCCCCCTTCCTGAATAACTGGTAAAATCAGCGAGGTTTTAATGGCTGAAAGTATGGAAACCTGATCACTGTAATCTCAAAGTTGTTAAAGAATATTTGTTAAATATTGTTCAAAAATTAAATCATTCATATCAATCATGTAAAAATGTAGTTTAGCTCTCCAAGGTGCTGATCCTGCTGCTGACAGCAGCTAGGAACTGTCCACAGTTCTTTCTTTTCTTTAATCATTATCTCATTTATTTCCCCATGTCTTCCTCATGTCCACATGTATTGATGTAGCAGGAAAGTCGATCCGCATCTGATCCATTGTTGATATCCGTTTTCTTGACAGACACCCTCCAGCCTGACAGGTCTGTTTAAATACCTACGTGTATTGTGACAATTTGGTCAAATAATTACACAATTTATTCCGTCATTACTCAGTCGTTACTGTAATTAGCTAATTCTGTTAAATATTATGACTAACCACTACGACATGTATTTTTAAAAATATGTTGATGTACACGATAATAATAATTCACATTGTAATCCTTTCATTTGTAATCTTTTGCACGTTTGATAATGCGTCCTTAAAATAACAGTCAAACACTGCGCCGTTGAATCGCTTTCTGCTGCCTCATAATAGCAATGCCAACAATGCGCCTGACCACACCCCATTTTAAGACCAACACACCCATGGGTGCTCTGATGGGTGCAAGTGCATTTGCTATTTAAACAATGTGGGCGCTGGATGGGAAAATGACAACTGCATCGGTCTTAAACTAGCAAAGATATTTGCGTTGTGCTTGGCGCCGCTTTGCACCGGGTGTAAGATCATTTCTTTTTAATTGTGCTGCGGACTATCTTGGCCAAGTTCCCTTGAAAAAGACATTGTTCATCTTGCCTGGACTTTAGTGTTTGACACGTTCAGTGCTGAAACAATTAGTTGATTGAAAATTCTAATAAAATTGATTATTAATTGTTTCTCAAATAAAAATCCCAGACATTAGCTGGTTCAAGGCAGTTTTCTACTGCTGTATATAACTGATTACCTGGGTTGGGTTTTAGAAATAAAACATTTCAAGACATCACTTTGGGCTCAGGTAACTTAAATGCACAATATGTAATTTCTGCCACTAGTGTTCTCTTAATCAAAACAGCATGTGATGACGGTGTGAAGTAGCGTGGGATCATGGGAGTTGGTGTCTTCATTGTTAAACAAACCAGCTTCTCCAGGATAGGATTACTTCAGTGTTCGTCGTTCAGGATGTTGTTAACCTCTGTGTCGTTACTTAGGAAACTATTGGTAGCGTAAGTGTCTGTTAAGGAATACGGCATTGCGTAGTATGTTTGCGTAGCGAGTGGTAAAGAGCGAGTGGCAGAGAAGTGACGGCGGATGCGAGCGGAGCAGAGGAAAAGGTTAGTAGTAAGTTGTCAGTCTGGCAGTAGATGTACAGTACAGACTATAGTGTGTCAGTTAATAAATGCTAAAAAGTCATGTCTGTTGTTTCCCCAAGTGCTGGAAAAGTGAAGGGGGTTAGCTCCAAAGTTAGCAACAATAGGTTAGCCTAACCTGAAGAGGTAAAACGGAGAAATGTGAGTTCACTGTGTGGCTGCTGAGTTCACTGTGCACTCTGTCCCCTTACATTCATAGAGTATGGTTATGTTATGAGTAGTCTATTATGATATCTAGTAAAAGTCTTCAACATGCAGCCCTGTCAGCAGAGAGGAAGCCCATATTGAATGACATATTGAATAGGGGTGTAACAGTTCTGAAACCAAGACTGAAACCGCCACACAAACGTCCACGCTCTCGACTCGCTGTCCCTCCTCCCCCCCCCCCCCTGCCACCACTGCAGGTGCAGCCTGTCATTATGTTACTAATGTTGCTAATGTAATTAAACCAGAAAATGAATTTGATCCATTCATCCCAGTAACATTTGGAAAGTCTAGGAGAGCTGAATGATTGAATTAATATCCCCGTTCAAGTTAGCAGAGAGCTAACCAGAAGTTAGCCATCTCAGCCAGTGGAAGTCTCTGGTGCGGATTACCGTAATTATCAGTAATGCAGTAACAAAAAACAGTGTGAATGCAAACAGATCAGGAAAACGAAGAAGCTTCATACTAAAATATGAGCAAATATACTTATCAAATGGACGGAAGTAGAAATAAAGGCCTCTCTCTAATATAAGCCTGCTTCCAATACTTCCCCTCTGCAGTTGAGGTAAATAAATAAAGCTGTAGTCATCCAAAGAAAATGTTGGTCGACTAAAATCGTATATAATCTTCAACTAATCGATTAGTCATGCGGGGGGGGCTCCTCGCTCTTTCCCACTTGCTACGCAAACATACTCCTTAACAGAGCCGTGCTACCAGTGGTTTCCCAGGCAACGACAGAGGTTGATTCACGTACCAGAACAACGCTGCACAGAGACTCCCAAACGCTGTCGAATATTAACAAATATAATTTTTTTGGCCTGGCGGGGGTTCTCGTTGTGTCATTATGAAGAAACACAGATTCAGTTAACGTTCAGTACGTTCAGTAAACGTTGAGTACAGTCAGACCCTGCGGTCTCCATCAGGTTGGGCGAGTTCAAAGTTGTGAAAACAAGGGGGGTGTTTTGAATACACCCCCGTTTTCACAGGTAATTTGTTAGTCTGTCCCTCCCGCCGCAGGAAATAATGGATTAATCCTGGAAAGCTGTTGATGTCGCACTTTTCTCCTTATGAAAATAACACAGAGATTATTCGACCAATGAGAATTTAGTCGGAAGGAGAGCATATCGACCAACTAATCGACCAGTCGACCAGCAGACTACAGCCCTATAAATAAAGGCCCCCGCCACTATTAGAGGAAATACGGTGATTTTGTTTACTTAGTATGTAAACTGGTCTTAAGAGAAGCGTTCCATTATTTATTAATTATTTATTTTTGTCTACATAATTAATTTATGTGAACTTCGTTTATAAAGGCCATCTACCTTCACAGTGTTCTTTAGTGTTCTTGATATTCCAAATTGAATATTAAGAGATATTCAGTAGTACTTACAAAGGTACTTACTTATTAGTATTATTAGGGCCTGAGCACTGAACCTTTTGAACATTTATTATTATTATTATTATTATTATTATTATTATTATCATTATTATTATTATTATTATTATGGCCCGAACACCAAATGGTGAAAATTTCAAAGCCAAAGCCCCCACCTATATATATATATATATATATATATATATATATATATATATATATATATATATATATATATATATATATATATAAATATAAAAGCTCAGTTGTTAAATTAAATTGCAATATGAAGCATGATACCTTCCTCTTTTAAACATGGTAGAGAATGAAACAACAGTCTATGACCTTATAACTTACAAACATGAACACACGTCTTGTCTTGCACCTCAGTTTGTTGAACAAGCCACCAAACAAATATTCATCGCTAACGTCATTTTGCAGCTAGAAGGCTAATAAGCTGGTCATCTGCAGCACATTAAACATCATGTGAATAATGTTATACCTGCAGATGTCACTTCGGACCCGTTAAATGCTGGTTTGGTCGATGCTCTTCTAAATTCCTGCTAGCGACATGCTGTCTGTCCATGACTTGTACTTACAGCAGTTTGTTTACTTTGTCTTAAATGAGACATTACATTTTGAAATTAATCCGCAGTTCACATGCGTGCCGAACTGTTGGGGGGGGGCGATCCGTATGGATCACGGATCAACTACGATCCGTTGCACCCCTAGTTGTAACTGTTTGCGCCCTTCCACTGTTCTAGCAGCTATGTTCATATCTGCCTCAGTCATATCTGCCTTTTGTTATTCATCAAACCATTCAATGTAATCTCAAACATATAGTGAGAACAGTCGTATTACCCCCAGACCCAACAGATGTTATCTTGGCAATGGTTAGGCTTTTATAGTGTCAAGGGCGAGGCCCACATTGGCATCATCTTTTCATATTAGCTGAACATATTTTGGAGATAAGTTCAAATCCACCATCACTCCTATTTGCTGTTTAAATGTTTAAATCTAAAGTTGGATTGTGGAGTTGTAAACTATGTAAGCACTAGTGGTAGCTACATCACTTGGAGGTTATGTAGCCTAATTGAAATTGTGCTCTTTGAAATGTTTCAGGCAGATTAAAGAGAAACTGACAAACACGGATATCAACAACCAATTACTGGTATTGGAAGACTGACATGCACACGTGTGCTAAAACTATGAGGTACCACCTCTGCCTTATTTTGGGCCAGGAGAAATCCTGCTCTGAATCGATTATTTTTCAGGTTAATCGACATTTGAAGACGTTACCTTGGGCTCTGGGAAATTGCGATGGGCATTTTTGACATCTGTCTTGTTTTGTCTGACCAACAGTCCACCACCCAAAAATAATCAGTTCAAGATAAGAGAGAAAAGCAGCAAAATCTCACGTTGGAGAAGCTAGAATCAGAGAATATTACACATTTTGCTTGATAAATTACTTGTCACCAATCAAAATGGTTGTGGATTAATTTCCTGTTGATCTGATGACTACTTGATTAATTAAGTGTTTAGGCATTAAACAAAGCTATTATTTAAATCAGCATTTCCTTCTAGCTTTCAATACTTGATAGTATTCTATACCTCCTGTATATTTTACAACCCTGAAATCATCTTTGTCCCCTGTAGACACGCAACCCTCATTAGATCATTTCACTTGTCATGTCTCACATGCTCTTACACCAATTGGATCTGGGTGACAGCCAGTTGGAGATAATCTTACAGTGACACAGCGTTCCCACTTCCCCAGTGATCCGGTCTGAGATCATCGCACCTGATGGTACTGGCATGCCAGGAGAAACGGTAATGCTGGTCTTGGATCAGTAGGCTAACTTTGTCCTCCTCTGGCTACAGCAGCAACAGCAGCAGCAGCATTAGGCCTGACTTAATTCTAACTGGGTGTCATCACTGGATAGAGGAGCTGCACGTAGCTCTCACTGCACACTTCCACCCAACATCTGAGTGGGTCTTTACATTACAACAAGCATAACATGCAGAGGGATCATAATCAAAGCAATAGGTTTGTTACAGGCCTGTAGCTGTTTGGCTACAGTATGACCCTCATCTCAACTGACAAGACAGCAAGTTCTTTACATGAGAAAAGGAGGCAGGGTTTTGGTTTGTCTTCTCACAGTGGCCCTTTATTATCTGACAGGGTTATTTTCTCCTCTGTTCATTGTTCATTCCAACCAACACCTAATCTCAACACTCTGTATGCAGCCAAGGTGCCAATAACCAGCCAGTTCTTTATTTATATTCCCTTTTCATTTACATTGCCAATGAAGTGACACAGAGCGTGAGGTAGAGTATGGTTGACCTGTTTTCATATGGAGGTCTCAGAAGCTCTGAGACTGTGTCCTCTACACAAGAATAATTACTTTTCCTGTCCCTCTCAATTTGGACAGATCCTTTTCGTGTTTTTTTTCTTTCACCCACATATTCCTCAAGTCCTACTTGGAGAGGCTGTAAGCAAAGGACGCCACGCGGTATCATTTATACCATGATTTTTTTATAATAATGCCTTATCATAACAATTTTAAGCAATGTCCACAGTGACATGCAACTGCATTGGTACATTGCTTCAGTACATTTTGTACAATTAATTAATTAATTCAATTGTAATTCATTTCTGGTATTGTTATGGCAGTGAGCGTATTAAAGTAATTAACTGGATTGTTTGAAAACTGCTTTATTATGAACCTCATATAGGAGTCATTAAAAATGAAATAAAGTAATGATCGCAAGATTGTTACAGTATATTTGTTTAATTTATTTACTAAAGTTACATTGACTTCTCTGGAGGTAAGAAAGGCCAACTGTGATTCTATTAATGTACATATATTCAAATTCAACTGAACATAAATTCACATGAGCAAAGCCACTCAGAGAAAACTGAGAGAACATCACGCCAGACTCCGTTTATGAATCTAAGAATTTACTGTTTCTTAGCTTACCAGGAAATATACATAGCACGTAGAGTTTCATGCAAAACTTATTACATCTTAACACTGAAATACATTAAATCGGCAAACATGTGAACCACCAAACACCAATCATTCCAACTAAATCTGAATTTTAATTACTGATCTACGCAACTCTGTAGTGCCCTCACTTGTTAGTACGGGAGGGTGAGAAATGAGTGAAAAGCATGGATTCTGAAAGTTAAGACATTATTCAAATACAGGTCATTTGGTAACCTTGTGGCTGTATGCCGGATTACAAAACTACATTGAAAGGTTGGTGAAATGTTTCAGTCATGCTCTCTTCACTATGTGCCTCTAGCTTCAAGTAAAAATCTGCTAAATTGCCTTATTTTTAAATACGGTTTGGCATTCCGTGGTCCATGAGCGCGGTGTACCAGGACGAACATCTCTCAAGCGTTTCTATACAATATGGAATCAACAGGCGAGGAACAGAGAAATACAAATCTAGCGGACACTGTCATCCCCGCTTCATTTTTACTCCAGATGTTAAAAAGCCTCCGAAGTAACATATAACAAGGGCAATGCTGCAGAGCGATGATATGCAAAATAACCTTTGTATCACTGAGAGTGAGGAAAGCGGAGGGTAGGCGAGATGAACGCATTAAGCTAGCTTTACCGAGAAGAACATCGCCAAAATATACGATACCAAAGGGGCGTGATTGCAAATAATTACACAACAACCAAGTCGTTTTAACATTCGGCCATGTAAGTTTGCCGTAAATCTGTAAAGAATAGCAGTGTTGTGAATGGCAGTTTAGTGGGGGAAGGGGGATGGATGCTGGAGCCAGGCTTCGGCGGCCTGGCGGCGGCTTCGACCCTCTTCTGCAAGTCTGAACAAAACGCAGCTTCTTTTTCTCTACTGTAATATAACATTAGTAAACACCAATAACAGACTGGGTGCTGACTTACCGGACGGGTTGACCGCGGCGGGAGTTGCCATGTTTCCTCAACGGAGAAAAATAACAAAACGGCAGCAATGGAGATGACGCACAATACGGCTGGAGAGAGCCCCGTGAGAGACCGTATAAACTCCGCGGGATTGGCACGCGAGGCTCGGTCCAACCGCCTCACATCCGTTAACGCGGAGGAAAAAATAATTTGGATGCAACAGACTGATGAAAGCCTGTCTTTTGTACGGAAATTATATTTAGTGTATATTTTAGGAAAATTCCCTCCAAGAACGGACTTATTAAAATGCAAGATGTCTGAATGGTAGCACCGCGAGATTTTAGGGCTGCTTGAATAAATTAATGTTATAGTCTACAGTGTAACTGGTGCAGTGATGAATGTACTGTCAGGCTGTATGACATTTGAAATATAATGCTGTACTGTATTAAGTTTGGTTGGCATGTTTGTTAAGATATTCTACTTGATCTGTCTTCTGCCACTAAAAGCAGCCCGTTGTCGATCACTACTCCTGGAACAGTGTGGGTTAAGCTCCTCATTTAGGGGCTCAGCAGCAGCAACCCTCTCAGAGGCAAAAACCTGAATTCATCTAACAGGACCTCTTTTTCATATAACCATACTAGTTTGCTCAGATGAAGTTTAAAATGACAAGCTCCACCTGCCAATGAAAACGTTACAATATGAGTACATATAGTAAAATTGTAAATCATTTTGGTACCACTTTCTGATAAAGGTTTATATATTGTAAGTAATGGGTTTATTGCATGTGGAGGATGTATTCAGATAATTAACTTACATAAACACAACATGATAACAATACTCCATTACAAGTAGCTAAAAGTCCTGCATTAAAAATTCTACTTAGCAAAAGAAGCAACAGAGTATCAGCAAAATGCACTTAAAGTATCAAACATTTTATTAATATATTTACATGTAGTGCTTTAATGTCGTAGCAGGTAAAAGTGAAAGTTTTTTTCTATTTTATTTTACTGCTGTATGTTTTAAAGTTGTTTGACCTGTAACAATGATAATAAATCATTTAATAATGCTTTTCAAGCCATTGCTAAGAAACAAAAATGGGTTACCAAGTTGTGAATGTTTTAAGCCATTCATTGATTATTGTGGGTTTTACACTTTCTAATGAGCTACTGAGTCTGCAGTGATAAATGTTAATAAGTTGTTGTTAAATGGATTTTGGTCCTGAGTCTACACAGGTTTTCTCCAGTAGTCAAATTCCTCATATTACTGGCTTCAAAACTCTATACAGCAATGTTGACTTAAAAAGTGGTAGTCTACCATAATATAACCTATACCAACCAGACCAAAATCCTTTATATGCAGTATATAGTGATATTTTCACCTGTATATAGATATACAGTCAGTTGCCAGTTTATTAGGTACACCTAACTAAAACTAACGCAGTCTAATACAATAAAAACTAAACATTATAACCTTGAAGATTGTAGGATTTATGGCAGGGTTGCATTAGTTTTAGCTTATGTTTGCTTATCTCTGTTTAGCTTTTTTAAAGATAATGCTTAGCTGTATTTGCATGTTCTATACATTTACCTCTACTCTGTGTAAAGATAGCTACTTGACAACTGAAGTCAATTTTTGATCAACCACAAATTTTGTACTAAAAAAATCTTAGTTCATACTGACCATCAGAAGTTCTCCACCAAATGCACTAATAATGAAAGTGATACGGGACAAAATCCACAGTCCTTGCTTTGAGCAAAAATGTAAAAAAAAAAAAAAAAAAAAAGTATTTAAAAGTCTGAAGCTAATACAAAGCTTCCGCAGTCTGAGTTAGTTAAAAAAAAAGTGTGTATCTTCAGCAGTTACAGACTTTTTAGTAAAAAAAATTCTCTTTGTGTCTTGTTGGACAGTGTTTTCCGCTTCAACTGCAGTGGAAGGATTGTAACAAAGAGTGGTAATTTGGCACAAAAAAGGCTCTAACTTTGAAATACTTCATATTAGCTACAAATAAACTTTACATAAATACATTTTTGCACAAAAGGAGTGGACTGTTGATTGTGGATTTTGTCCCCCATCACTTACATCGTAAGTGCATTATGAAGGGATCTCCTAATGGTCAGTATGAACAGAAGGAATGATTACAGCAAGAAAAACATGTTTCAGTGTTTATTTAGGCACTTCACTATTGTTTTAAGACAGAATTCAATAATAGTGAACCTATCCTTTAATTTGAGATCATTTTTTTCTCAAAACATTTTACATATACTACTTATGTTTAAGTGTAAAATATTTCGCACTTTTTTGTATTAAATTTTTTTCAGTTCCTTATCTATACTTTGCATCTTTTTTGTACTTCTGGTGCTATGACACCACAACTTCTCTGTGGGATCAATAAAGTTTATCTGACTTTACTCTTATTTACAGATGTGGCTGAAATTATTGGTACCCTTGCATTTTATTAAAGTAATGCACCATTTGCACTTGGGGATGCTTTTCTGCCATAGGCATTGGGTGCCTTGAATCTGTGCAGGGCACAATGAAATCAGAAGACTATCAAGGCATTTTGGAGCCTTGTCAGAAAGCTGTATCTTAGTCACAGGCCATGGATCTTCCAGCAGGATAATGACCCCAAACATACATCACGAAGCACCCAAGAGTGGATGAGAAGAAAACGTTGGACCATTCTGAAGTGGCCTGCTGTGAGTCCTGATCTGAATCCCATTGAACATCTGTGGAAAGAGCTGAAACTTGCAGGTGGGAGACGACACCCCTCAAACCTGAGACAACTGGAGCAGTTTGTTCTAGAAGAGTGGGCCTAACTATCAATGGAAAAGTGTAGAGGCCTTAGTCAGAGTTACAGCAAGTGCTTGACTGCAGTTATTGCTTCCAAAGGCTTTGCTACAAAATATTAAGTTAAGGGTACCAAAATTTTTGGCCATGCCATTTTCATTTGTTTTATTGTATTAAATAATATGTTAAGTTGTAAATCAAAAGCAAAGTTTCTGTTATATTCACTGTGAAATAAAGAATGATAGATACTATATACTTCTGTCAGTTTCGACTTAATACAGAGAAAATCTAGTTTTTGTTTTTGTTGTTTGTTTTTTTTTAAAAGGTGGAAGGGTACCAATATTTTTTGCCACATCTGTATTCTATGTGTTGACAAATAAAGTAATTCTGATCTTGAATATTAAAAATCTCTTCATGCTGAATTTGATCAATATTAGGATAGTATAGTATTGATGGCCAGTTCTTTATAAAGCATATATTAGTTATCCAGTCCCCAACCCTCATGACCCTGTTCCAGCATGCACTGGGAGGGCTAAGTGGTGGATATCCCATTTTTTAATTAATTTGATTTTCCAATTTAATAAGGCTAAAACTGGCCAATAGAAGCAATTTGTCCTTACCAATCTACAACCAAGACTTCAGTTATTTGACAGGGGCAACAGAATAAAAAGCAGACATCCACCCTGATCATTATGTGTTTACCTAGTTCCCTGGTTTGGATGCTTGGCTACTTCACCAGCCACTTTGTCAGTCTACAGTGGGTTTATCAGGGCATTTACACCAGAACAGCTGCCTGCTGTGACTGAAAGATGTGCCAATGAGAGCGGAGAGGCTGAATCATAAAGTAAATGTGCCTAAAAACTCAAACTATGACCTAAATTCACTGACACAAGCAACCCCTTCACATGACACAGAATCACTTGATTCGCTGCTGATATCAAAAACATTGATTAATGGATAAGGTTAGTGCTGTTCTATTTTTTCCCCATGAAAAGATCCAAACCAACAATGTGTTTGTCCATCTCTCAGTACTTTCTGACTTCCCTACCCTGTCTGTGGCTCTCAGCCCCCAAGCTCATTGTTTCCTACTGAATAAGTAAATCTTGAAAAACAGCTCACAAATATATAGTTTCAGTAGTTTCCTGAAACAGCTGGTCACTGCAGTTTTTAACAAGTGTTACTCAAACAAGAGAAAATAGTTGCTTTTGTTGAGGACTATCTTCAGCTGCGGAACAAAACACATTTGGTGCTGTATTTCCAGCAGCAGAAAAATGTGTGTGGGATTGAATCAAAATGAACTACAGTGTGTGTGATCATAGTTTTGTAATTTCCCTTTGGTATTAATAAAGTACTCTACCTGTCTAGAGAAGGAACATGTCACCCAGTGCAACAGTGTGACTCGGTTGTGTTTTTAAACTACACTTAGCACAAAAAGTAAGGAAATTTGTGTTTGATAGATTCTTTCTTTGTTGTAACAATGCTTCTTGGCAAGAAATTTTATACCATTGGAAAGCCTGTTTATTTCCCTCTTAAATGGTGCCACATTTGTAAGGAACATGCATTTGTGGGATGAGCAGCAAAGTTGAGTATGTGGGTTGCGCCCATGAAAAATTTGCCAAATCTTCTCTGCCAATGTCAAACAGCTTATTCTGCCATTGAGTCTTGTTTGGTGTTTGGCTGATTGGATGATTGAACTTTAAAGAAACAAGACATATTGACAATTTAACAATTTATTCATTTAACAAACAGGAGCCTCAGTAGCGTGTAGAAGAACCATACACAGCCACAACAGCCTGGCACCTCCTCCTCATGCTCGTCACCAGCCTGGTCACACACTGCTGTGGGATGGCATCCCATTCTTCAACCAGCATTTGTTGCAAGTCAGTCAACGAGGTTGTGTTGGTCACTCTGGCATGAACAGCATCCCCAAGCTGTGTTCAGTGGAGTTGAGGTCAGGACTGCTAGCAGGCCATTCCATCCTCTCCACTCCCAAATTCTGGAGGTAGTCTCTGATAAACCCCGCTCTGTGGGGGCAAGCGTTGTCATCTTGGAGGATAGAATTTGGTCCCAGACTGTGGAGATATGGGATTGCCACTGGTTGCAGAATCTCATCTCAATATCTCTCTGCATTGAGATTGCCTCCAATGATGACAAGCCTTGTTTTTCCAGTGAGGGAGATGCCACCCCACACCATCACACTGCCGCCACCAAAAGATGTTACTCTATCGGTGCAGCAATCAGCATAGTGTTCTTCGTGTCTTCTCCACACTTTGACCGTATGATCCAACTGCCATAAGCAGAATCTGGACTCATCGCTGAACATAATGTTCCTCCACATGTTCAGGTTCCAGTGCATGTGTTGCCGACACCAGCGCAAACGGGCCTGATGGTGAAGGGCAGTCATGGCAGGCCTCCTGGCAGCCCTATGAGACCGGAGATTGGCTGCGTGCAGTCTGTTCTGGATTCTGGGCACAGAGCCGTTGGCCATATCGTCCTGCAAACCTTGACTGCAAATCTGTAGAACACAGCCTACGATACCTAAGTGCTGACAGGGTGAGGAAACGGTCTTCTTGGGGTGTCGTCTTCTGGGGGCGCCCACTTCGCGGCCTTTCTCTGACATCCCCCATTATATGGAACTTGGCCTTCACTTTGGAGATGGTACTAGGGCTCACTCCAAATAATGCTGCAACTTGGTTTTGCGGAACACCAGCTTGAAGTTGCCCTATCGCACGGGCCCTATCCAGATCAGTCAAACGTGGCATGCTGATTCTTGGAGCAGACACCTACTGACCACTGCAGCAGGGCCCATGCTCACAGGTGCTGCCAATCAGGCACCTGATTGGCAGCACCTGGGGGTACCAGAAGCTCAAAACAAGAGTCGATAGCAACAGTAAAATAAGCTGTTTGGCATTGGCAGAGAAGATTTGGCAAATTTTTCATGGGCACAACCCACATACTCAGCTTTGCTGCTCATCCCACAAATGCATGTTCCTTACAAATGTGGCACCATTTAAAAGGGAAATAAACAGGCTTTCCAATGATATAAGATTTATTGCCATGAAGCATTGTTACAACAAAAAAATAATCTATCTTGGACAACAATGGAGGTCCATGGCACAGAGGAATAAAAAACATTAAGCTTTGGATACACACACAATACTAGTAAATAGATCAATTCATTGTTGGTTTGGATCTATCCATGAGATTTGATGACAAAAAAATAATAAAAATATCATCAGACTCATCCTTTAACACAGGTTTAAACTTTACACATCTAAACCTATTTTTAATCCTAAACTGTAAATCCAACTCAGAATGCTGTACCTCCTTGTAAAAGTGATGATGCAAAACATTAAATTTATTTATCTATATTCTATAAAGACATTTGGTTTTGGAAAGTACATGTACAAGAACACACACACATGCATACATGTCTCTCACTGAAGTGTGTATCTCTCACCCCCAGTTGGCAGTAATCAGATATGGTGCTGTACACACTTGCTGCATCCTTCTTGCGAACACACGCAGGCAGTAAGAGTGGAGCAGGAATGTGTGGCGCTCCGCTCTGCTCTGTTCGTAGAGCTCAGTATGCAGAGAGGGGATGCAGCAGCCACCAGTGACTCTTTTCCCCCGCTCTCCATCCATCTGCCCCCTTCCTCCCATCTGCCCTCCCCCTAGCCTTTCCATTTAACTTCCCACCCTTCCTCCACTCCTCACTTACCGCCCACTCTTCTGCAGCGGTTCCTCAGTACAGACTGGGAGCTGTCCTACCTACAGCAGCTGTGCAGGATGTGAGGGAAGCAGGTAAGAAGCTCTCAAATTCCTCTGTCTGGCTCTCTTTCTTTCCTTCTTTTTTCTTTCTTTCTGTCTTTCTTTCTCTGCACTACACAGGCAACAGTTCTCCATTTGTTAGTGCATACTGTGATACAGGCTTCCCTGGATAATAACAGTCAGTGATGTTATGAAGTGTCCATGTGCTATTGGATATGTACAGTTGAATGTAGAATGAACATATATAACTACTGAATGTCCCATTTGCACTTGCTTGCTTGCTTGAGTTTAGTTGTTAATCTTAGATTTGGTAAACCAAATGTTCCAACCAAATGTTCCCTGCTGGAGAACAGGGGGAGGTGCTTGCTTCAGAGTGGTATCTTCAGGCAACTTTCTCCTGATTGCTCAGCGCCATTGGGACATCAGGAACACATCATATACTAAAATTGGGATGATTGGTTTGCTTAGTAATGATAAGGGATTTCATACATTCAGCTAGAGCTGCAACTAATGTTTTTTTTCTTTATCAGTTTATCTTTCAATTATTTTTATGATTAATCATTTTATGTTACTGTATAAAGTGTTAGAAAATTATGAAAAAAGCCCTTCACACCTATTCACAGTCCAAGGTGATGTCCTCAAATGTCTTGTTTTATCTGAACAATAGTATCAAAACCAAAAGTTTACAATGATATAAGACAGAAAAAAGCAGCAAGTCCTCACATTGAAGAAGACAGAAATGACAAGCGTTTGGTGTTTTTCAGTGATAAATGACGTCACTGATTATCAAAGTTATTAGTGAGTGGTTGTGTGTGTGGCAAAACAACCTTAGCTCAAGGTTGGCTTTTTCTTGAGGTTCCAACCACATCACACGATCTTCATCAGGAGATGCAGTTCATGATGAAATGCAGATTTATGATCATTTTATGCTTTCAAAATGATTAGGTAAAGGTAAATGATGAGGTAAATACTGACCTCAAACAAGGCATGCAATGCACTGTGTTTCCTCTTGTTTGTATTTGGTCCAGAGATAAAATACAAACCAATAATGAGTCATTATTCAGATCTGCTTGGATGCTTGGAAACATCCTGCACAGTTCAATGCATGGTTGTATTTAATTGTGATTAATTGCATGACTGTTCATAGTTAATTGCAAATTAATCACACATTTTTTATCTGTTCAAAATTTACCATAAAGGGACATTTTTCATGTGTTAATACTCTTATCAACATGGGAGTGGGTAAGATATGCTTGCTTGATGCAAATGTATGCATTTATGGTTGTAAATCAATTAACAACACAAAACAATGCCGAAGATTGTCAGAAACAAGTTAATAATTTAGCTTTTCATAAATACACTGAAAAAAGGAGACTGGCCATTTGTTGGATTTATCTAAGTATGTTTTGTGCATTTTACACATTTTTTTCATGTTCTGAAGCAAAATGTAATAGCATTGTGTAGAATCTACATTGTATGCAGAGAGAGTACATGAACTTGTTTAGGTAATGTTGGGATAAAGTGAGTTGTTGTATTGTATTTATTGGGACCATGTACAGTGTTAAATGTAAATGTTAAATTTGATGTACTGCGCCAGAGTTAGCTTATAGCTAATTTTCATCTGCGGTCCCTTACAATTAAATCATATAATAGCACAATAACAAACAGTACAAAGCAAAAAATACACACAGGACACATTATACAAAATACAAAACTACACAATCAAGTATCAATACTAATTTTTCTCGGTGCCTGGTGCAATCACACATGGCACACAATGAATTTGAAGAAGACAGACCTACTTGCTGCTTTGTCATGTCTATGGTCATGCCATTATTCAGCTCAACTTGGTAAGTATGGATGGCTGGAATAAATTTGAATATTGGCTAATGTGTAACCACATAGTATAATGCCTTCAGAGTCACCACGTATCATTGGGATTAGCCTTGGTCAATGAGGAGTGCGAATGCTTTGCTGTCATTTGACAGTTGGAGGATTACTCTATTGGGCTTGTGCTGTTAAAGGTAGGCTAGTTATATATCTTGTGTTGAAGGTTAAGGACATTGTTGGGTAGTACATAACGTTAAGGTGGCTAACAGTAGGCTTATAGTTTGTGAGGCCTACCAAGTTAGCAGGCTCAGTAAGAAACGCCAGCTGAAGTTGTGACCGGTTGGACTTAAGCCACAGATCTGCTCCCGAGAAGATGTGTACATGGACAGCTGCGGACACGACAGATGTGTCGTAGCTCTGTTTATACTACTCTCTGGAGTTCGCTTGGAGGACATATTCCTCACATGGAGAGTAGATCAACGTCTACAGGAAGACGGCGTTGTGACCTTGTGGGCTTGTCTGTGCAAGGCACAATGAATTGGAGGTACGTGGATGTCCGCACAGAGCCTATACATACACCCTCTACTGAAAAATTTATGTCACGCGTACCCTGGTACCATATAAGCCCACTTGCAAATTCTGAGTCAAATTAAAAAAAAACACATCATAATTTTTTGCTGTTTGATGTTTCTTCCAATGAAGCTGCTTGTTAAATAAATGACACTTTTTATTGTAAGTCAATCAGATTTGTTAATAATGAGTTATCGAAGCATATGTGTGACATGTACCTGCTGCACATGAAGTTGCAAAAAAACTTTGGTGGTTTTGGTATCCTCAGAGAATACTATTTTTTGCATATTTCTACTCCTATTTTTGGTAAATACTCAATTGTTATGTTTGAATTAGAAATATGTTAGAATATTACTTGAATCAAAAATACTGTTTCTTTTGAAATCAAAATATCAGTTTTAGCATGCCAGCAAACAGACCACATGCTGCATCAATACAGTAGCTGCATGGTATGGTTTATTGCAATGACATAAAGCATGATAAGTATGTATAGTTTACATTTTTGTATGCAGTTTATATTATTATACTGTTGAATAGATAATAAATGTGTATGTTTATCTTTATTTATTTTTGGATTAACATTTTTATCTGGTGGGCTTAAAAGGGATGCTACCAAAAAAATCACACTGTTTAGGGTGGATATAAATGAGTACAGCTAATTATTTCTCTACATGATCAATTAATACTCTTCATGTTATGTTAGCACACCATGTAAAGATTTATTTCATATAGTTGTTTTTTTAATGTCATGTGTGTAGAATAAAATATTCTCTTTTAACCATAAATTCACTGAGGTTCCCTTTAAGCCCACCTGCTCCCACTAAGCCTACTTGATTGTGTTTCAATGGGGATTTTGTCCCTTTTGACTTTTGAACCATTTTCTTCCCTAATTTTAACCTCACCTCATGAATCAGCTCAATAAATCAGATAATTAATACCCATATTTGAATATCACTGATATTAAATGGGTCAATTCATTCTGGACAGGCCTATATATTATCCTAACATAAGCAATATTTTTCTAATCTTTACTTTTCAGAGAAGTTTTAGTTTAAGATGAGATAATGAGCTTCAAGATGTTATGACTCTGTATGTTTTAATGTTACTCCACAATGAACTGAATGGTTTTAAAATGTGTTCTTACAATGTTTTCAAACTACTAGCCTAAATGTGATTAACATTTGAAAATCAATTACATTTATTGTTTAATTGTAAATCCTGAAATTGACTAATTTACCATCCTTGGAAGATTAGTATTGAACCTGCAAACTGTTTTTCTTTCAGTCAGTTGGTCCTTCATAAAAACATCTGCACTTTCAACCAACTGGCTGGACCAGAAATTTTGGCCAATTTCAAATGCCAACAGCACACCATAGGATAGAGATACAGACAAAATAACACATATTGAAAGATGAAGTATCTGAGAATAATTTCCACTATAGTTTGATTTTGTTCATAAATAGTTTTTTGGCTACATTCCAAAGAAGACATGTTGTAAGTTAAGCTTTTTCTGCGTTGACAACACAGTAAAATGGCTGGCCATGCCCATTTCAAATGCCATTTACAGGCCATAGGATTGAAGTGGAGACAAAATGAAAATAGCTATTGAGAGCTAAGAGATTACAGATTTGAATAGAACAAGTTTGTATTCTTAAAGGGTACGTTAGGTACCCATTAAGCCCACTTAAATTGGAGCATTATATATTAAAAATGTCTGAAAAGCGGATTTGGTGGGCTTAATAGGGACGTTTACATTTCGGGCCGGTGTTAGATTGCTTGTGTTTTTGCTAGAAATGGGCAGAATGAAACTTTACATGCCTGTGCAAAATAGGAGGTACTTAAGGCTCTGGTGTTACTACCAAACCCTGTAAAAAACAAGGGATTTTCTTTTTTTTAGAAAAAATAATAGTTGCATAAACTATGTAATACTTAACAATTTTGTGACTATTTGAAAACACCCATCCATAGTTTATGCAGTGTTCTTTATGATATATCACTTTTGTTTTGTGAGTTATAGTTTTGAATTGTAGAAGTGGGCTTTTTTGTTTGTTTTTTTAATGTCGTTGCTCTTGTTGCTGCTGCAGATGGCTGTCAGACGTGCATAGTGTGTCTGCTGTGGCTCAAGTTCTGTGGTGGGTATGTATCTTTTCTCAAAATAACAGGATTAGAAGTGTCTCCACCTAAAGTTATATTTAGACTATACTAATGCTAATACTAATGCAGCGATTTGTGTGTGTGTGTGTGTGTTTGGTACTGCAGCTCACCGCCAGCCTCACACTCTGAAGTTTTTGTGGTGAGTATAACTGTTATATAAATGTACAGTGTTTCTCCTATATTCATTCTGCAGTGGTGCCTCTGCAGAATTATGAGTTTGAGATTGTCAATCTTGCAGTAAATGTACAGTATAGGCTACAGTTTGTCAGTAAATAAATGCTGCAGCTCTCATCTGTTTGTTCACCAACCGCTGGAGGCGGGTTAGCCCTGAAGTTAGCAACAATGAGTTAGCTTGACCTGACCAGGCTTACTTAAGGTGAACTGACCTTTCTGCACAGCAACCCCACCCAAAAGGGACCTGGATGCAGACAAAATGGCAGACACGGAGGCAGAAATCTTGGACCTCCGCCTCCATAGTTGAAAAGAAATCATATGACCTTGGCAGCGGAAGTTGGTCTTCCTCGCGTTGTTTTTGCGTGAAAATCTGCATTGCGCATGTGCGTAGTACGCTTGTTGTCTGTAACAGCCTGTGGACTGATTTCTATGTGAAGAACCCAGGCCGGATGTTCAGCGAAAATCCAAGGGAGGTGACGTTTTTGCACACTCCCGAGTGCCTTGACGCTCTCCTCTAACATCAATAAATGACCAGCATGACAACAAAACAACACAACAAAAGCAGTGCTATCCAATTAGAAACACCCTGCATATATTAGCTCTCCAGCTAATGAGATGGCTAGCTGCCTCCATCAACCACTACAACCACTTGTTGCTGCCCAGACACAGCCTGTTGCTCCCCAGCAGCAGCGTATTGCTCCCCGACAACAGCTCGTTGCTGCCCAGACACAACCTGTTGCTTCCTGGCCACAGGTCACTGAGCCTACTGGTGTTTAGTAAAGATGGTACTAACACTACCTAAGCAAAAAACAACAGCTATACACGATTAAACATGCATCCAGGCGAATGTGTGTGTGTGTGTATATGTGTGTATGTATGTGTGTGTGTGTGAGTGACAAGATGGCGGACATGATCTAGGATGATGACATCCCACGAGAGTCAAGATGGTGGATGTGACAACAGGAGGAAATCATGTCATGCAAGAATCAAATAGTGGATGTAACTGCGGTGTTTTGGTTAGAGACAAAGGTAGATGGTGCTGGCCAGAGGTCAGCAACTCTGCAATCACCCATTTCAGCATGTGTGCTATCAAATACACTCATCTGGTGATAAGATGGCGAGGGGCAGAACACCGCTGTGTCCCACATTATCTGCCCACCAGATGTGCAAAGGGGTGCAGGTGTTTATGTGTATGTGTGCATGTAGACAGGGTTAGCAACAACAGAGAGAAAGGTGAAAGAAATGCTGGCTCATGGTAGAATCCCTTGACCATGGGGAAAGAGCAGTAGTTGCTTTGTCACACAGAAAAGCGCACGTATGGACGGTAGTCTGTAATGCATGTTGTCTGGACTGTTGACTGACAAACCAACCTGCTTTCTTGCTCACTATGGCACAATAAACAGCAGTCCTGAGCGGGACAACAAAAATTACAACTTAACAAGCAGCAAGCATCAGTGCTCCTCGGAGCTTAGCAGAACAAAAGGACTCAGCAGTCCATCAATTCACAACACAGTAGCAATAAAGCTTAACAAGCAATAAAGCTAACACAATACAACACTGTCTCTGCCCAGACGTAAACAGTTTACTTGGGTCGGTTCAGAAAGTGACCCAAGTAAGAGAGCAACTCATTTCCTCGAGGGTTAGCAGCAGCTGGTTTCTCAGTGGGCAGCGAGGAAACACAGGAGATGTGACTCAGTCGGAAGGCAGCGGGGTATAGAAGTTCTCCGCGTCTTCGTGAAGAAATCCTTTTCAAGAGAACGCTGGGTTGCAGCAGCAGTGGATCTTCTTTGGATCTGGTAATTATGCTTGGTTGAACACAGGGAGAAGTCTCATCTTGTCCAGCAAGGGGAGGATCTTCAAACTCGGCGAGGGGAAATACAATGGAAAGCTGGTTACCTCCTTTAGTAAAATGGCTCACAGGGAAAGCAGAACTTCCTGTGGCATGGTTACAATGGAAAGGCAATGGGTGTATCTGTGTAGCTGGTACTTATAGCTGAGGTGATGTCATGGCTGTATCGCTGGAACTTCCTGTGGTGTTAGGACGTCTCTGCCAATGAGAGAGTTTGGGGCTCTCCCAGATCTTGCTCCAAAGTGCGAACTGCAGGGCAGGCTGGGAGTTGTAGTCTGTGTGAGCAGCCTTTTGGCGCTCTTCCATTGTTTCAGGGATTAAAGGACAAAGGCGGCCTCATGGTCAGGCTTCAGAGTTTACAAGTAGGCATGCCTTTGTCTGAACACATGGTTGAGACCCAACATAAATTACACATTGCTAGAATAACCTCTTCCAAAGTAATAGGAAGAGTTTTTTTTTTATCTCCCTTGTTGATGTTAGGGATGTTCAGACTATCAAAAACAAAATTGTTTACATTCCTGATTAATTTCTAACTGATCTTTTGTTATACAGCCAGAACCTGTGCAAATTTCAGTTATTAATCCTGATGTCTCAAATACTCCTATCTGATGAGCCAAATATTTTCCTATTTTGTCCCCATATTCATAATATTTGTGTCTGGAATTATTTATTAATTTAGTAATCTCTTTTGTGGAGAGACGAATAAATTCAGTTTGCATAGATATCCTCTTTGCAAGTAATTCAGGAGTAGGAGATTTTGCATGCTGACTGCATGCTGCTGATCTAGTTCTGAAATTGGTTCAATTAATTTTTGTCTTTTCTCTTTTTGTGTTCTGGTCAGTTGTGCACAGTGGGAGATGATTTGGCCACGAATATAAGCCTTCAGTGCTTTCAATAACATATGAGATGTGAGATGCACCGTAACAGCTGGGATTTCGGTAGTTTGCATATAGAAAAAAGTATTTGATATCTTTTGATTCAGTATGTGTTTCATGGGATAGTAAACTGTTGTCCATTTGCCAGGTTCTGCATAGTTGCAGTTTTAGTGGGGCATGATCAGATAAAACAATGGCCTCATAATCAGTATGTTTTACTGCTGAAAGTAATTTAGAATCTATGAAAAAATAATCAATTCTGGAAAAGGAATTGTGTGGCTGAGAGAAAAAAGACTATTTTTGTTGAGTTGGTTGTATGTATCTCCAAAGGTCTATTTTATTAGCTGTGTTCACAAAGTTCTGAATCAGTTTGGCTGACTTAGACAAAGATTGCTGTTTGTTTGATGATCTGTCCAATACTGGATCCATCACAAAGTTAAAGTTCCCAGCTAGAATTAGGTTGTGGATGTGAAGGTTTGCTTAAGGAAGATAGCACTGAATACATGAACTTCTCATCATCATGGTTGGGGGCATAGATTAAATCAAATCTCAACTGCTTCAGACTCATCAGAAAGTATCTGCCTTTCAGCACAGCCCAGCTCTACATGCATGCTATTATATTCTCACACCTGTCATGTTGCATCACTACCTGGTCACAAGCCTCACAATCAACTATAAAACCTATAATATCACTATATAATAGGACAATAAAAATCGTGGATAAATAAACCAATGAGGTGGCACCATTGTCAAAAAAAAAAAGTCTCCTGTGGACAGGTGTTGTAATTTAGCGTTTCGCTATAATCACACATTGCTTCTGATGTCTGTGCATAATTATATGTTGAAGTTCCAAAGCTATTATGCTGTCATTGTCAAATAAATAAAAGTAAAGTAGATGTTTGCCAGCGTAACTGGGGTATTATAGATTTTCTCAGTTACTATATCTACCATTTGAGTACGAAATTATATCAGATGAAATAAAAGGAATATATCTATTAATTATAATAGCAGTTCCATGTGACTTGAAATTAAAATTGGAATGAAACACGTGCCCAACCCAATTTTTATGTAGTTGTTTATGAGTTTGATTTTCTGGCCCCATCTTCTTTAGATGAGCCAGTATATTATCTGGTTTCATAGCTCCGTTCAAGCATTTACAGTTCCAGGTGACAAACTGCACCACACTTTCCTCACCAGTCTTAAAGGACCCCTTCATACTTCTGTCTATGATCTGGTTTTGTAAAGGATAAGATGTGTTTCTTAAGCTCCTCCTTAACATATAACTGTGTAAAACTCCTGAACCTCAGTTTCTTACTGAATTTAACTATTACAGTAAAGCAGGAGCAAGTAACAGCAAGGAAAATGAATGAATAAATATTTAGTCTCTCTTCTTTATCTATTTATCACAAGTCCAGAGTATCTGTCAACTGTGCATTCCTCTGAGCCTGTTTACTCTGACTGTGTTAATGAAACAGAAAGACAAAACCTTTGTCAATGGATCAGCTTACTGGTGTATCTAACTACTGTATGGTAACATCATATATTATCATTCTTTCTACCATGGTCTGGATGAATACTCTTTTCTGATTGGCCAGCAAGTGTGTGTTAAAACCGTTAAATGCACATGTTCGGCTCAAGTTTAATCACCGTTCTAAATTCATCCACTACCAAACCTGTAACCATAGCAACATCAAAGCCCACAGCTGTCAAAGCTTACTCATGAAGTTCTGAAGAATGGGACGCAGCAGAGGAAAAAGAAATGGAGAAGAAAAGACAGAAACCAAGTGAAAAACGGCACAAGGAAGTGACACCTTAAGAGCTTAAAATGATAGAGAAAGAGAAGGATGAGATTAATACAAAAAAAGCAACAAAATGGGCAGTTAATATATTCAGAAACTTTCTCTACCAAAAACAAAAGAACACTGATTTGGAGACATACTCTGCGGTTATGCTTAATGAGAACTTACATGAATGCCTCAGTTCAGGCTGGCAGTGAGTACAGTGTGGCAAGTTGTCATGACAGCAGTAAGCTCTTACTTCATAACCTTTCGATTTTGAGTGCAAAACTTTCACCAAAAATTTGAGAATGCTTTTATTTTATATTGTTGGCAAATGACCATGGTATAAGTGGGATAATCAACTTGTAGCTGTGCGTTAAACGGTTTTAAGGCACTTCACAGAGGGTGGTTCTTTGGCCCCTCATCATGTCTTAAAACCATTTAATGCACACCTACTTGTTGATTATCCCTTATGGATGACATTATTTTCAGTGGATCATTATACTGGCTTTGATGTTTAGGTTGTCTGCAGCCTTCTGACAGAAATTGTATAAAGTCTAAATTAACTAGAAAATGAATCATTTAGCTTGGCTGTCTTGGTTTAATCTCTGATACGTTTGTTATAGTGCGCTGTATCACCCAATAACTATTATCAGCCCCTATCAAGTTGTTCATAAGAGTTTATGTCAAACCACTTCCATTGACATTACTTGCATGAAAGTCAGTCCACTTTAGCAATCCTCTGATTAAAGAAATCCTCAGCTGCTTGTGGGGAGTCAAAGGAGTGTCTACTCCCATCCACTGTGATGGTGAGTCAGGCTGGATAGAATAGGCTGTTGGTAATGTTGGCATCTCAGAGTTTTTCTTTTTACTGAGTTGAACATAGCACCCAATTTGTTGACCTCCAGTCTCATGTCTGGAAAGATGAGTACCTTGTATGTGAGTCGGCCTTTCGTTTTGGTGAGATCCAGTATCTTCAGTTTATCTGTGTAGTAATGCAGGAGGACAAGTATTGCATGGGGCCTCTCCTCTCCGGTTGGCTTTGGGGCTAGTGTGCAATGTGCTCTGTTTATCATCACAGGGGAATCGAAGCTAGCAGCACCCAGCACTGCGGGGAAAAATTCAGTAAGGAATTTGATCATGTTACTGTCTTTGGCTCCTTCTTTAATGCCCACTAACTGAGGGTTTTGTCTTGTGTTCTCTAGGTCCAGGCGTTTGTCCTGTAGTTTCTTACATTCCTTAGTGATTGCTTGTTGTGTCTGAGCCAGGACTGTTTCTCTGGATGTTTTTAGCTCTTCTCTTAACATTTGTAGAGAAAACAAGGTCTTAGATGTGGTCTCCATTGTGTTGTCTGCCATCTTTGGACTGCTGACTGCGAGGGGAGTTACAGTTTCTACACAGTCTATACTAAGCCAAAAATCCAAAAGCCAGTACACAGTCTAGGTGAAAGCCAGAGAAACAAAACAATCCAGGCAAATGTACCAAAACATGGTTTAACAAGCTTAACCATGTCATGTGATATGCTACTTCAATACACTTTCCCAGAAAATATTATGGGGACCAATACAAACAATTGCAGATTAACATTTAATATCCAGGAATTCACATTATAGACACTACCACTGACTATCCCTGTAACAAAATGACAATTTCACAATTTCACATATTGATCATACACAGTCCAGCCATATACTAGGTTTTGACCTAGTCTTATTCATAGTGGAGGCTGGCTTGACCGCAGTTGTACATTGAAGAGAGCAATGATGTCATTCACATTTTGAGATGCAGAAATATACTGTATATTGGCCATTTGCTGCTCTGCTATAAAAAGATTGGCATCAGCTATCAAAAAACATACTCTGTTGACCTCTAGTATATACTATATGTGTTTGGAGAAATACAGTTTTACATTGTAGAAGGGTTTTTTCTGTTGCTCTTTGTTGCTGCAGATTAACAAGCAAACTCACAGTCTGTGCATGTCTCCTGGAGTCAGCGCATTTACTGTGGGCTCAAGCTTTTGTGGTAAGAATATGACTTTTTATTCACTCTGTTAATGGCATGGCAGGGCTCTGCAGATGGCTATTTCAGTTGATCAGTTAAGTAGTCCTGGGCTTTGGCATTAGTTTTTAATCCAAAACATTGGTCCTAGCCAGAGTTGTAAAGTAACAAAGTGAAAATAATCTCTAACTGTACTTAAGTATTTTTTCTGGGTTTTCATACTTGAGTATTTATCTTTCTGACAACTTTTACTTTGCTATATTTTCAGAATATATTCGTGATGCTCCCATGATCAGTGATGTACAAGAGAGATGGCCAGCTCTCTTTGATGTAATGGATGTAAGTAAAAATAATCTGTCAATAATGGTGTGATTTCTTGTGCTGTAGATGGTATATGCAACTGTTAGACTAATGCTTGGCTCCATTAGGATGTGGTTTAGAATATTCCATAGCAGAAATCAAATGATGACTAAACATACAAAGTGCATGCGGTGATGTGGTTGGCAGGTGTAGTTTTGGTGTAACAAATGTCTGGTGTATATGTCAGTGGTCCGTGTTGTTAACAATTGGTTTCATGTTGTTTTCAGATAAACATAGAGCTCAAGCTTATCACAACTATGCCTCTACAGTCAAGGTTTCTGTCACAGCTTGACCTATATCCACAAATCTGCTAAGGGTGTTCCCAAAGCGATCAGGGCAGCAGGGCAAAAAGCTTGAAGACATGGCTGCCATGATGATAGTAAGAACTTTTTAACTATTTAACTATAAATTGCAATAAATTTTGAAAAGATGTCTAGATGATGTTTTGGTATGATAAGTATGACTGAGTGGCAGTTTTGTCACAGCAGTCATGTCATGAATATAAGTAATAAACATGATTGTATGAACACAGGAATTTCCTTCAAAAAAATGGCTTATTATGGCTTATTTGTTTTTCTACCAGCCCAGATACAGAGGTTGCTTGAGCTCTTCATATTGTCAATAACACAGGAACATCAGACACAAATTTCAAAAACTGGCATACTTACAAGCCTGAAAGGACTCAGAAAATTTATAATGCACCCACACTGTTCCACTGTAAGAAATTTATGTGAATTTTTTTTTTATCACATCCACTAGTGCAGGATGAGGTCGCTATTAAAAATGCACTGTTATCCAAAAAGTAAATATTAATGGAAATAATTTTGGACTTAAACTAAGGACATGAAATATGTCAAACAGGGATGTACCTGCACCTAAAATAGGGTGGAATCAGGTAATTTGGGACACTTTTCGGTAGAATTACCAGGACCATCAAAAAAGGTTACTCACTGAAGTTATCACGGATCTCTGCAATATTACTGTTTTGAAATGATGTTGTAAAGTATACTTGTTTAGAAACTACAGACCTTCAAACACACCAAGACCCCTTCTCTCATGTTGTTGGCATGTTCAAGTAAAATGGGACAACTGGTAAGGTAAACTGGGACATTCATTTTCAGTTCAAATTTTTTTTTTATTTGAACATATAGTATATAGAACAATTGAACATAGAAGGGTTGAACAGAGTAAAATAGGGAATCAGGTGTTGCATGAATACAAAAATAATTAACAAATGATTTAACCTTAAACCTTAACATAACCTCTTAAATGTTTCATATTTCATATTTCACTTTTCACCATATTTCATCCTACTATGTTAGTTGGGTTTTAGTTTTAAAACTTAAAAGGGCTGAACTGCCCAGTGAAACAAGCCAGAATACTGGTTATGAAACCATTCATAGGCCTACTGTGTGTAGCCTACTGCTCCTGTGAAATTATACACAGTCTTTGCAGATAAACCCCTCGTCTTCCATTATGCCATGGTCATCCCCACAGCTCTTGTGGAACCAGCAATGGCATTGTTGACAGCTAATCCACTCCTCTGTCGCCATGGGATCACTTTTGTCCCCATACATTCTCCTACAGAGCTTACAGGGGTAGCTGCTGCAGGTTTAGCTTTCTGTTTGGCTGGCAGAGGAAGGAAGGAGATATCATCAAGCGGAGACATGATAATTTTGTCTGCACCCAGATCTTCCATGCTGAAAGTCGTCTCAGCATGTGAGGGTGGTATGGCATCTCGGGGTGGCACGGCAGGTGAGGGTGGCAGGGTGGGTGAGGATGGCATAGTACATAAGAGTTGCACAGCAAGTGAGGGTGGCATGGCATGTGAGGGCGGCACGGCAGGTGAAGTTGGCATGGCATGTGAGGGTGGCACAGCACAAGAGGGTGGCATGGCGCGTGAGGGTGGCACGGCACATTAGGGTGGCATGGCAGGTGCTACAGTGGGTGGCAGTGGCACGGCCCTCTCCATGGTGGTACTTGGAGCATAGACCTCAGCAGGGACAATGTTTTTGTTCAGGAGAAACATTCCCATTCCCCTGAAGCCAACCTGAGCATTCTTAACTGTGGCAGTCTTCTGCCATGCCTTGTTGAAAAGGGAGAAGAACTCCGTTTTTGGCAGCTTGAGTCCTGCTGTCTACCTTCTCCACTTTCTCCCTTCCTCATACCAATTGTGCTTAAGGCTCTTCAAAAGAGCCTTGTCGGCTGGCTGCAGGACATGTGTCATGTGTGATGGATAGCACATGAGGTCTCATTGTTGTCTTTCATCAGCTGGATTAAAGGCATGTTATATGAATGGCTGCTGTGGCTGTTGAGTAGGAGGGCATGAGATCTGAGGTCGTCCTTCAGCAGCTGTGCCACAAACAGCTTACCCCACTCAACGAAGTGCTCACCGTTCTCTGAGACACTGGCAATCACATGACTTCATTGAATTGACGATTCAATTCACAATCGATTCGCAATTCAAAACAATCTGTGATTCAAAATCGATTCGATCCTTGATTCATAATGAATTCTCAATTCAATACATTTGTAGATTTGATTCTAGATTGATGTTTTGAGGTACTCTTTCCATTTGACTGCAGTAGACACTTTTATAGGTCTCAAAGAAAAAATATCACACTGAATCAAATGTAAACATTTACTACTCAATGTCAACCCTGAGAAAGATTTATTTTCCTTTAGTCCACTCAGTCAATAAGAAACCAAGGCAGCCCTGAGACAAAGGGTAAAATGAATACTTAATATAAAAATAAAAATGATAAAGATGTCTTATTCACAAAAAAACAATGTGTATTCAGCAAATATGTCTATTAAAATTAAAAGATTTCATAAAACACTTCATCATAATACAGTTCTGCAAATTTTTAAATAGCCTGTTTTTGGTTTAGCACCCTTATTATGCAAAAGTAAAATTCGATATGTCGCAGCACTTACCAAGCAGTTTGCCTGACCCGATGTCCTGGAAGGTTTTACCACACACTTCCTGGTAACTATAGACCAATCAAAATGATTGTTTTATTTTCAGTAGTGTTGTAGCAACAACTCAAGACCTTTTAAGTGATTTGCTGCTAATATTTGAAGAGCACAGTGCCTCAAAGCTTATATGTCCCATTCTACATGATGTCCTAAATTACATCACCCTACAACTTGCTCCTTATTGTAGAGAGTAATTAAAATCATAAGCTGATAACTATTATGCTGGGATCCCACTGGGCACATGTGCGCCACATTCCAGCTCTGACACGGCAGACGGAGCTGATCATGGTCACTCTAGTCAACGCTTGTGATCCTACCGGGTGCACCGCAGTGCGTTCCAGAAGTGTCCCAGAAGCGGCTCTCCCCTCTGCTGTGCTAAAGATACATGCCCTGTCTATTTCTACAGAGCAGATCGAGCTGGGCAGGAAGTCAGACACAGAAACAGCGTTGAGCATCTGGTCAATTTTCAAGATAAAACAACCTGTGCAGACTTCCGATTGTATATCAACAATAAACGCAATTAAAACAGACGAATAAAGAAACCATATAATTATGTAGCCTACTTAATCATAGTAGGAGTACAAAAATCAAGGAAAATGATCAAATCAACGAAAGCTGAGCAAGTTAACAAAATCAGGGAGTTTAGTTGCTCTGCTACTGCAGTAATTATGCCTAAAGGCACTTTATCAGCTTTGACTAGGCTGCCGTAATTACTGTAGTAGGAATGCTACTGAATTTAAAAGGTGGATGGCTTCCCTGCAGCCAAGATGCTACGCTTCTGAAACACTCACAGTGGGATAGGACGCTGTGCAGAGGATGGAGCAAACCATGTCAGAGCCGGAACGCAGCGCACAGGCCCCCGGTGGGATCCTGGCATTAGAAAGCTGCCACTCAGCAACAGTTATGTAGTCAAGTCAAGTATAACTTCATTCGTCCTCAGGTTGGTTTTACAGCAGATTGAAACACACTTAAGATACAAACCACATAAAGCAACAACAGGTAGTGTCCACTTTAAGTTTTATTTTAAGCAAAAGTGCTTTAATTATTCAATGATCATTTCCCATGGGTGAATAGAGAGGAGCCTCGGCATTTGTTTTGGTTTTCAGATTATTTGTGCAGATGGCAGCATCACAAGTCACAAGAAGAGTTTTCAATTTTTTTTGTCTTTGCCCACCTTCATCCCTACCGCTGACAATTAGAGTTAAAATGTCACGTCATGTTGTCATGTTCTTTGTCTTGATCCTTGAGGATGACATCAATGCTGGCGGGGAGTGCGCCATAAAAGGACTCTGCATCTATGTCAACATGGATCCTGAGGATCTGGTGCAAGAGTACATGGTGAGTGTGTGCAAAAGTAGGAGGTGCCTTTGCCATATTCTAAGAAATAAATACATTTGTTTAAACATGTTTTTTTTTAAAAGTAGACTAAGTTATAAGAACTTCATTTTATCAGACATACCTGTGTGATATCTCATTATTCTGACAAAGCCATATGGTAATTCCAATTTGCCAGCAAAAAAAATGTTTATCCAGGTATCTTAATGAATTTTATCTTAAGTGCTGAAATTCATGACTGTACATTTGATTATAATTGTTTTTGTTATAATTAACATGGTCTATCAACAATGAAAATGCATTTTTCTGATTGCAGAGATGCAATAAAATTATAATACAATAGTCTTAAGTACAGCTATGTCTCCCTCTGGCTCCAGTAGTAGGACCTGATGCTTTGCTCATTAGTCTACAGCATGTGGTGTCATTGCATTTCACCTTTTTCCTTCATTCTCTCCAACTCTTTTGAAAAGTCCGTGATACTACTGCCTCACCTCCAAAGTTGAAAATAGCCTTTGTTGTGACTTTAAAAATTGTCTGAGTGTAAGTTTGGAACTCCTCTAGTATAACTGAAGAAACAAATTTAATGAAATATTGTGAGTTGCTTTGGTGCAAAAGAATGTGTGATGAACATTCTGAGTGTTGGTTCACCACAGTGTTTATTTACTCGATTTAATCTAAGATGGCCTATAATCTGTTAGCCAGGCTGGTGAAAACCATAGGTGAAAACAAACTCAGGTGTTCTACTCTGCCAGCAACTTTCTGGCTGCACTGGGCTGATTACAGTATAGTGCCACCACGGAGTGTGCCGGTATTGCAGTCAAATTAGTCAATTCAGCTAAACAGTGCAAATTGTGTTAAACCAAGCCAGGATGGGGAGGCACAAAATTTGATAGTGGTGCTCATCTTTGGATTCTCTATGGAGAGGAAGCCCTGGTATAGATAATGATCCCATTTATGACTATATTGTGAGCATCTTGATTTCAAGTAGCAGATTATTTTTTAAGGTATAAATGACTGTGTTTATATAGACACTAATAATCATGATAACATAATAATCATAATGATCAATACGACGACAATTAAGGTGTTTACATGGATTGTGTGAGCTGCGAAGCACAATAAGGTTCATTGGCAATCCGTTGTTCACACATTTTCACTCCATTGATCACACATTGTTCCTCTCACTCTTTTTTCACTATAAAAGTCAATGGGAGGAACTGTCCAACTGAGTTGGAACCTTTATCACTTTGAGACTCAATTGCTTGGACATAACTTGTCCTACAGACCCCATTCCAACTTTAAAAAGTTCACAAAACTTTGAATTTTCAAAGTTATCAGATTGTATTGTGATATCTTTTGTACTTTTTGGACAATGTATGTCCAAAGTGAGGGTTTTTACAGCTTTTTACAGATCTCACCAGTGTGTCATGTGATCAGGCTGAGTGGAAAGCACAGATATTTCTAGAACAGAAAAAAAATTCTAAACAGTACTCACTCCCAGTTTTAACTCCTCAAGCTACAGAAATTGCATTTTCCAGTTGTTGTTTCTTATGTACCATCATTTAATGCGACTTGACTGCTCTTTAACATTATTACTTAAAATTTAGATTGAAACGCATGTTAAAGGTATCTTTTGTTGTCATGTAAACTGTGTCTGAGTAAACCAGTGGTTTAAGATCATGATCATCAGAGCTCCTTTTAGATCCAAAGATTTTGAGTTTGAACCCTGCTTACGGCAGAACTCAGAAGAGTTGAAGGTGGAAAAAATGCAGACACACACAGGTGCTGTCAATCTGCTGATTTAGACTGCAAAACACAGTCCTTGTGATAAAACCTCTCTCTTTCTCTGTTTAAACTGTTAGTCACTGGAAACCTACAGGTTTCATTTACAATTTAAAATTGTCCTCATCTCAGAAACACACAAAAACAACCACAATTAGATACTGGCATGCACATAGATATGCACATAATAGTCAAGAAAACTTTCTGTCTGAAAAATTACAACCCATATATATTTCATGCAAATGAAAGTCTAAACACAAAAATCTGACTTCGTATTTCTGTGTGACATATTAGCTTGGTGCATGACATGTCTGACTTACAAACATGAGGTTGGAGGTTCAATTCCACCTGTGGCTGATTTTAGTCTTGATAGATTTTTCAATAGTATTCAGCTTCCAGTAATGCATTCTAAATCAGCTTTCACCAATCACACACAATTTCTACAGAAATTGCATTTTCTAGTTTATTTCGCCGTTTTTTGGCATCTAACTAGTCCTATGCAATTTGTCATATTAACTTTGTTTCAATGTCAAAATTCACATCTCCATAAGGAGATGTATGTTTTACTTTTCTCATTTCTAGCATATTCCAGTGATTTTATATAATTTTTTAAAGTATTAAAATGTAAAACAGAAAGTCTATGGGAGCTATGTTTGAAAGTGCATATCTCAAAAATTAAAAATGCTGAAGCGTTCAAACCTCATGGAAAGGTGTCCCATGTGTTAATGCTTAACATATTATAACATGGGACCAACAGCGCCACCATGCGGTCAGTTATTACATGTTTTACATTTTGGCTAATAACTCATGAACTGTGAGGCCTATTCAAACAATATTTGTACATTGTGTTCCTTAGATGATACCAAGTAGACTGATATAGCCCACGCCCATTTGCGCCTGAAAATTTTTTCTGCCATTTTGGATTTTTTGGTACATATTTTGCTTCTGTTGGCACATATTTCAGCCAAACAAAGCTTATGTGTTCATTTTTGGTAACACTTACCATTTGTCTGTAATAGATTACCAAACTTTTGAAGGCCTGGCCTGATGCACCATAACTGTTCAACGCTGAAATGGATTGACACCAAATTTGGGAATGTTGTACATAATGCCACAGTGCACAAGAGTATAGCATTTGATACAATTCTACCCACAGGGGCTGCTACTGTAATATTATAACTTGATATTTCTACAATTCTGGTATCTTTAATGAAATGAAACTTGCTATACAAGTTTATCCATGTCAATGTGCATGATATATTGAAACATGGCACCAATAGCCCCACCGTGTGGCCATTAGTGAAAAACCACCATACTACTTATTAAGTTCCAGATCTCTTAAATAGGATATTCCATGGTCACTAAATTCAGCCAAATTCAAGTCTGTAGCACTTGATACAATTTCACTTGTGGGTGGCACTACAAGATTTGGAAAACAATTCCTCCTGCAGCAGCTTGCAGTGGCAGTAGCAGTAGCAGCAGCTAGCAGTTTGCAGCTCTCACATGTAATTTCTTTAGAAATTGAAGAATTTTCTAGTTATTATTGTAATTTCGCCGTTTTTTGGCATCTAACTAGTCCTATACAATTTGTTGCATTAACTTTGTTTCAATGTCAAAACTTACATCTCCATAAGGAGATGTACACTATTACTTTTCTTTTTTGTAACATGTTTCAATGATTTTATATAATTTTAGACATAAGTAAACATAACTAAATACATTTAAATAAGTATTTAAAGTTATAATGGAAAGTCTATGGGAGCAATGTTTGAAAGTTCATATCTCAAAAACTAAAGTGCTAAAATGTTCACGCTTGATTGACGGGTGTCCCATGAGGAAATTTTATCTTAAAAAATGGGACCAACAGCGCCACCATGTGGTCATTTATTATGTGTTTTACATTTTGGCTGATAACTTATGAACCGTTAGGCCTATCTAAGCAATATTTATTCCTTAGTTAATTTTAGTGTATTCCTTGGATGATGCCAAGTAGACTGTAGGCCATGCCCATTTGTGCCTAAAAATATTTCTGCAATTTTGGATTTTTTTAGTAAACACATTTTTTACTTCTGTTGCCACAAATTTCATCCAATCTTAATCAAACTTGGTACATACCATATTTAGATGGCCCTGAACAAAGCTTATGTGTTCGTTTTTTGGTATCACTTATCGTTTGTCTGTAATTGGTTCCCAAACTTTTGAAGGCATGGCCTGTTGCATTTAACGGGCCATACCTCTTCAATACTGAATTGGATTGCAACCAAATTTGGCACTGTTGTACATGTAGACACACTGCACAAGTGTAACATTTCATACAATTCTGTAATGCCAGTGAGCAAAAACCACTGGCTTCAGACTGCTCTGAACGCTCAGTTTCCAACATTTTTTTCTACTTTAAGCCCGAGATGACAATGACTCATGACAGATTTCTTTATATGGTCATCTGCTCCACGCACAGCATGCAAGTCTGTTGCTGCACTCCACTAACATTATGGTGTTTTTCCATTGTTTTAAGGGTAGTCATGCCGAGCCATGACTCCTTTACACAGTACTGCAAAGTAAAATAAGTTGTTTACCTGTTGGAGGTGTGCTGGTCGTCTGCAGCTCTTCATCAAAGATCATCATCACTGTGGCTGTTTCTGCTTGTACCATTTCTCCCTGCATTATTTGTAACTGATCCAAATATCTCCATATCTTGTTATTTCGACTGGTTTTTAGTGCCACTAACAAAGCTCTGTTAATTCAGTTTCATTTCCTGTAAATTCTTCACAATAAAAGTCTCCCGTTATTTAGTCATTTAAAAGCGTTTAATGTAAAGCAGTAAAGCAAGAAATGTTGGGTTCACATCAGCTGTAACATAATATAACTCTGATACGGCTGCCCCAAAGCTCTCGGAAAGCTGGCCAATCAGAACAGAGTGGGCTCATCGTGAAGGGGACCTTAAAGAGACCAGAGCCAAAACTGCCTGTTAGAGACAAAGGCTGAACTGAGGGGCTGCATAAAGGGCCAGTATAAGATAAATAAAGAGTTTTTTGAACTGCAAAGCTACTCTTGTGGAGTCCAGAACTAAAAATATAGAGCTGGAATTGAGCATAACCCTTTAACTGCCTCCAATGACAAATCCTGAAAAATTGGCTCATGGTTCAAAATTCAAGATTTTTATTATTATAATTTATTATTATCATTTTAAAACACAAGGTTGTATAATTAAATGTACTTTGTAGTCCCTTTATGCTACTCACAAAAAAGAAATTATATAAATGGATTAATAAATAATAAGTAATAACAATAAATCTATTTTTTTATATTGGAATGTGGAGGATGAATTGAGAAAGACGCTGCTCTGTCATCTGGTGGTATGACAGCCAATACTTCTGTATCTCTTGCCAGATGGTAGCAGGGTGAACAGGCTGTGGCTGGGGTGGGTATTGTTTTTTTAATATCCTTGGAGCTCTGTGCAGGCGCCTCACCTTACCGATATCACTTATGCTTGGTAGATGGGTACCAGTGATGTTCTGGGTGGTTTTCATCACCTACTGCAGAGCCTTCCTGTCTTGGGCCGTGCACATCTCATGCCAATTTTTGATGTTTCCAGTCAGGATGCTTTCTATTACTTCCCAAAAGTTTCCCAAAAATGTTTCTGTGCATCATTGTTGATTTCCTCCTGATATGAATTTAATTCAAGTCAATTCAATTCAATTTTTCAATTCAATTTTATTTATATAGTGCCAAATCATAACAAAAGTTATCTCAGGGCACTTTTCACATAGAGCAGGCCTCAACCATACATTTAGAGAGACCAATTAATTCCCCCATTGGCAAACACTTGGCAATAGCGGCAAAGGAAAACTCCCCTTTAACAGGAAGAAGGCTCAAGCAGAACCGGGCTCTAGGTGGGCAGACATCTGCCTTGACCCATTGGGTTAAGAGAGAAAGAGGGAGGGAGAGGGAGATCGGGGAGAGCAGGCCCGGACTGGCACACTGAGACTTTTCCCCGTGGTCTGGCCTGCTAAATGGTCATGGATTTATTTATTTATTTTTTTGTGACCCTGAACACAACATTGCCATGCGCACTGTGACAGCCAGGCGGTAGAAGTAGAGAGCGAGTTGAGAGAGAGAGAGAAACAGAGAGAGAGAGAGAGAGAGAGAGAGAGAGAGAGAGAGAGAGAGAGAGTAGTTGGCAGTTACATGTTATGTCTGGCAGCAAGTGCATTTAGAGCGGGTAAATGACTTAGCAGCAAGATGGACGGTGGAAAAAGAGGAAGGGTGGAGCAGAGACGGAAAGAGAGAAAAAAAGAAAGGTAAATAAACGTGCTAGCTAGCTAACTTTTGCTACATAGCTAACGTTATCGACGTGTCGTCATCGTCCCCTGTCAATGTCAAAGCAGCCAAGAAACTGGACAATCAATAATAAAAGTGGTAGTTCCCTTTCTAATTTCCTCAAAAACACTGATGGTATAATTGGCCTATCTAGTCTAGTTTATGTGGTCAGTATCAAAATTCATCCGTTGGTGAAAAGTCAGTGAGTTCACAGTTTGAGTTCATAGTTTAAAATTATTTAGACAACACAATGTCTTCTGTCACATTATTCAGGCTACTGTAATTTGTTGTCTATTTTAATGTTTGTGTTGGTTAAAGGGCTATTTTAACCATTGATGGGTAGTATATATCAGTAAACTGAGTAGGGTATTGTGCTCTTGTTCTGTTCTGTGAATAGGTGGAGAGAGTGGTTAACTGTATTATATTGGAACATTAAAAGATATGGTGTGTTGTATTATTGGTTTTTTCTTTTTGAAGGTGGAGAGAGTAGCATTGGTGCCACAGTAGTACAGAAGCCCACTACTTCAGAGCAACCTGCAGGTACAAGACATGTAATGTAATCAAATGTATACAGTTTATGGTTATTCTATAGAAAAAAGGGTGTCTGCCCCCCAGACCGAATCTGGAAAATGGTTCCACAGGAGAGGAGCCTGATAGCTGAAGACTCTGCCTTCCATTTTACTTTTGGTGACTGTAGGAACCACCAGTAAGCCTGCATTCTGGGAGCACAGTGTTCTAGTGGGACAATAGGGTACTATGAGCTCTTTAAGATATGATGGTTCCTGACCATTAAGGGCTTTGTAGGTGAGGAGAAGGATTTTAAATTCAATTCTGGATTTTACAGGAAGCCAGTGCAGCGAAGCTAAAATGGGAGAAATATGATCTCTTTTTCTAGTTTTTGTCAGTACACGTGCATCAGCATTCTGAACCAGTTGGAGAGTCTTTAGAGACTTGTTAGGGCAGCCTGATAATAAGGAATTGCAGTAATCCAGCCTAGAAGTAAAAAATGCATGGACTAGTTTTCCGCATCTTTTTTATGTAAATGAAAAAGGCAGTCCTTTAAATTTGTTTTATGTAGGAGTTAAAGGATATATCCTGATCAAAGATAACTCCCAGATTCCTTATCGTGGTGCTGGAGGCCAGGGTAATGCCATCTAGGGTAGCTATATCATTAGATAATGTGTTTCTAAGGTGTTTAGGGCCAAGCACAATACCTTCAGTTTTGTCTGAGTTTAGTAGCAGAAAATTGCAGGTCATCCAGGTCTTTATATCCTTAAGGCATGCTTGGAGTTAATAAATATAATTGGGTATAATCTGCATATTCTGAATAATATTGCATAAAGGAAGCATATATAAGTTGAATCGTATTGAACCAAGCACAGAACCTTGTGGAACTCCATGTCCAACTTTTGTGTGCATGAAGGATTCATTGTTTACAAACTGAAATTGATCTGATAAATAGGATTTAAACCAGCTTGATGTAGTTCCTTTTATGCCAATTAAATGTTCCAGTCTCTGTAATAGGATGTGATGATCAATGGTGTCAAATATGGCACTAAGATCTAACAAGACAAGTACAGAGAGAAATCTTTTGTCCGATGCAGTCAGGAGATCATTTGTAACTTTCACCAGTGCTGTCTCTGTGCTATGATGCACTCAAAATCCTGACTGAAAATCCTCAAATAAACTATTCTTATATAGAAAGTCACATAACTGATTGGTGACTGTTTTCTCAAAGATCCTAGAGAGAAAGGGAAGATTGGATATAGGTCTATAGTTGGCTAAAATTCCTGAATCAAGAGTAGACTTTTTAAGAAGAGGTTTAATTACAGCTACTTTATACATAACCTGTTACTAAAGACAGATTGATGATATCTAGTAAAGAAGTGCTAACTAAGGGTAACACTTCCTTAAGCAGCCTAGTTGGGATGGGGTCTAAGAGACAGGTTGATGGTTTAGATTAAGAAATCGTTGAAGTTAGTTCAGGAAGGTCAAATGGAGAAAAACAGTCTAAATATATATCAGGTATTACAGCTGTTTCTAAGGTTCCTGTGTTTGGGGATAAATCGATGCCTGTTGAAGGCAGGAGGTGATGAATTTTGTCTCTAATAGTTAGAATTTTATCATTAAAGAAGCTATAGGAACACATTGCTCAATAGAGTTATGACTCTTTGTCAGCCTGGCCAAAGTGCTGAAAAGGAACATAGCGCTGTTTTTATTCTCTTCTGTTAATGCTGAGTAATAGGCAGCTCTGGCATTACAGAGGGCCTTCCTCTTGCCAGATTAAGTGAGACTCTGCTAGTTTGGTGGAACACAAAATACTTTCAAGTTTTTGTGATGTTTGCTTTAATTTGCGGCTTTGGGAGTTATGCCATGGAGCTAACCTCTTATGTTTTATTATTTTCCTTTTTAAAGGGACAATGGAATTGAGTGTTATTCGCTTCCTTAAATTTAGCTACAGCACTATCAGATAGACATCTATTGAAGATATTTTTGTCTAATGGTGTGTAATCCAGTAACAAGAATTCAAAAGTTATTGAGTAGTGGTCTGATAAAATAGAATTTTGTGGAAAAACTATTAAATGTTCAATTTCAATGACGTAAGTCAGAACAAGGTCTAGGGTGTGGTTAAGACAGTGAGTGGGTTTATTTACACACTGAGAGAAGCCAATTGAGTCTCATAATGAGATAAATGCAGTGCTGAGACTATCATTATCAACGTCCACATGGATATTAAAGTCACCTACTATAATTACTTCATCTGCACTAAGGACTAAGTTTGATAAAAACACTGAGAATTCAGATAAAAATTCAGTGTTGAGCACTAGAGTGGAGGAGGTGTGACTATCAATCTGAACTGTCTGTGGTCTGTTTGTGATGAATCCCTCCCGTTTGAATAACTTTTGCTAAAAACTACAGTGAAAAGACAGCTAAAAAAGACAGTGACCGACTGCTTTAGGAAATTACTAAGTTAAAAAAAGAAACTATATATTTATTAGCCGTTTTTTAAGATTTACATCTTCATTAGGATCCAGTGGGTCAGTAGGATCCAAAGTTGAGAGCCACAGTGGGGTAGGGATGACAGAAAGTATTGAGAGATGGACTAACATAGTGTTTGTTTTGGTCTTTTGATGGGTTGGTTAACATTATAGAATGCACACACTCATACACTCTCTGTCTTGTCTCCATTTGTCTGTGCTGGTCTGCTCAGACAGCCTCCATGTCAATTAAAGGCTCATGGCACTCACCACAGCTCAAATCCAACATGAGATAAGAAAAGAGTGAGGGAGAGTGAAAGCCCAATTCCTGTAGTGCAGAGAAAACAAGGACCCTGGAAGGGAGGGGGATGGGGGGCAATGACACCAGAACTGCTTAAGGTTTTTCTCTCCTCCCATCTGGCTCTACTCAACACATTGAAGACACAATGAATGTGGCAGTTACAGCAGATGTGTGCTCTGTCTCTCACCATATGCCCTCCACTTTCTTATTCACCTTCAAACTGATCCATTATACTAACTAAACTTATCATTTACACAGGGTATGTAGTTGTAAAGTAAATCTTTACTTACCTTTTTAAAAAACTTAATAAATAAAATTATCTGAAGAATATTGAGTAACACATATTAGTCTATATATCATAATACACTTTAATAATAATAATAAACTTTATTTAATACAGTATAATTCATGCATAAAATGCAGCAAAAAAGTGCTTAACATAAAAGCAGATAGCAACAATAATATCACAGAGAGGTTCAGACTGACATTAGCCCTCTCATTCATTTGAATGGGGGCAGTGTGTTGATGCAGCAGAGATGCTAACGCAATAACCCAAGAAAGAGGCTGATTTCAATATTTTTAGACTCAGTATATTAAAATTTGTTTACTCTTAATTAAGAAAAGTCATAAATAAATAATAATGAATGATTTCACATTTTTACACCAGGGATTTGTGAGAATGAGAATGCTTTGAAATCGCATTTAGAGCTTTATGTCTTGAAGTTTGGGGAAGTTTAGTTGGTTGAGTTTATAAGCAGCTGCTTTTAGAGGAAATTCCTTAAAAGAGCAGTTCCATTCAAATTAATAAACGTGCAGAAAATATGATGTAACTTCTAACTCAATCAGTAAAACATGAAAAATCTAAATGATTTGGATTTGAAATGGAAATTTTTAAGCAACTTTCTTCTTGGTGACTCTGGATTTGTTGGGTGGACTCATGAATCCTGCCTACAGCTCTGTCCAGTCCCTGAGCAATAGTCACAAACCTCCCTGCAGCTAGTAGTTTTTTTATTGATTTTTATATGGGGCAAACAATTTTTTTCTAAAAAGAGAGAAAAATGAGCAAGTTGTTGTTTACTGCTTGAGTTTCACAACACCAACAGTGAAATGGAGGGACATTTGAGGCATTAATGGGCACTGTAAGCAAACCAGGGATTGCATTGTGTATGGAAATAAAAGTTTAAGGATAAGGCTGGCATTATTCTGTATTTTTCTTATTATCAACAAATCCCATGAAAAGACCAAAACCAAAGATCTTGAGTTGCACAGCAGACCAACTAGCACTCTTGTGTGAACTGTGTGATTTAGCTCCAGTGAGTATTTTTGACAGCAGGACTGTGTGTGTGGGATTGAGTTAAAATAAACTACAGTGTGTGTGTGTTCATGGTAATGGAGGAACATGTCACCCAGTGCAACAGTGTGGCTCTATGATATGTTTTTGGACAACAACGGAGGTCTATGGCACATATCAGACTGTTGGTTTAGATCCAAACATGAGATTTGTTGACAATAAGACAAATTATGAATAACACCAACCTTATCCTTTACATTATTAATTTTATGTACAGAGTTTGGTTAAGTTTTGTGTTTTAATCTACTTTATTATCACCAGTCAGGGTTAGAAATATAGCATCTTTCTTATTTACCATGATCTGATAATAATAATAATAAGTGCCATCAGTAAAACATCCATAACAAATCTATCCTCTTCATCAAACACCCTGCACTCTTGGATAAAAATATGTTCTATTGTGCATGTTAATTAATTTTTTTTTATTAGATTTAGTCTTGTGTGTTTATATTGAGTTTTTATTATTATTATTATTATTATATTGATTTTATTGATACTACCTACTGATAAACCCAGGGCCCACAAAGATCAGTTCCTATCAGTCTTACTCTCCTCTTGTCAACCTTTTCTCTTTTCTCTTCAGTATTCCGAGCCAGAGAGGACATATTTACATATTTCCCTCTCTGCTTTTCACTAAGCCCCTCTTTCCTGTGTCTCTCCCCTTACTCCCTGACCCCCCCCCCCCCCCCCCCTTTATTTTTTTTTCTTTCCTTGGGCTGGCAGATGGGCTGTGATGAATGGGTACGCTAGCCACAAACTTTCACCTCTATCACAAGAGAACAAGAGGAGAGGAACACCCAAAGGAACCTGACTGTGGTGGACTTTAAACCACATTTTCATACCAGTAAAAAACAGTTTTTGCATTTCTCCAAACAAATTCTAAAACACTATTCAAAACACTATGTACAACTTCCTGTATTATACTGTTGGCTTGCAGTAGTGGAAAGTAAGTAAGTACATTTACTCTAGTGTTGATCCTACATGCTTCTCTGATGAGATTTCAACTCCACTACATTTATCTTCGTTTCAACTCACCCATCTACAACATATCACATGTGTACATTATATGAAAACATAGTACTCTTAGTTACTCTGATTACATTTTGCTGAGAAGGACATAGCTATTGAGAACACAGAGGTCATCCTACAAGTTGCACATAGTAGTTCTAGTTCTGATATTCTTTAGTGTCAGTATCTTTAAATGTGACCAATTCTTTAACAGTTTAAAATCTGCATTGTTTGCATTAACGTTTGCTGGATTGTGGTCTTCTTCCCTGCTCTTTGCTGGTGCATTGTTGCATTTTTCTGGCATGTAACCACCCCCTCTAGATCAGTGGAAAGTGTTGTGTGGCAGTAATGTGTATTGTGTCGCCCACATGCGGGTGTATTTTCATGCACAAGAGTAAAGTATATAGGGACCCACTCATAAAAACATAACTCCATAGTGCTAATAGCTGTCAAAAACTCCACATGGCACCTGTTGGTAACATTCTGAATGTAGGACTTATAATGGAGTATTTTTTACATTGTAGTATTGACAGTTTAAGTGCAATTGAGTGAGTACTTTAGCTCCACAATCCCAGCTCTGCATTCCCAAAGTTAGCCTTTATTTCCAGCTCTGTCTCTCTGTCTAACTGACACACTCTCCATCCTCCACTGCCAGGACTTAGCATATGTGTGTATGTGTGTGTGTGTGTGTGTGTGTGTGTGTGTGTACCAGATGTTTCTTATGTTGAGGTGTCATAATGTTTACAATCATGTTGGATGGACTCGCCTCGCCTAGGGTGAAGACTTGGTTTAAAGTTAAGGCAAGTTTAGGGTTATGTTATGGTTAGTGTAAGGTTGTGTGTGTGTGTGTATATATATGTACTCAGTGTGATTGCAGCTTGTTAATCACTCTAGTCAATTATAGGAGGGCTGTTGGTTGGGTGTCACAGTAAATTACAGCTAAAGTGATAAGACTGACACACAGCATTTATCTCAGTCCACAGCACTCAACTTCACCGGTTCATTCTCTCCCTCTCTTCTCCAGATTGTACCACCAAATTGACTTTCTATTTCACAGTCTCACCTCAGCTTTGGTTCATGCTTCGGAAAATGTTCAAGGTTGACAATCAAATGCTCACAATAAATCACAGGGAGAAAAAACAGCATCATCTTATTTTGCTCTAATTGTAGCCTCCTGGCTGGGGTGCCTAATTTCAAATATTAAATCAAGGCTAGATGCAAGTGAAACTCTACACCTGCAAATCTACTTCAAAGTTATTACAGTAGAATTTTGTGTTTACAGTTAACATTTTGAAGCACGGCAAAATTCATTCACAGACAAAAAATATTTAAAAAGCCTTGATCATAGGAAATACATTAAGCATTAAAAATGATCCAAGCGGAGCAGTTCAGCATGCTTTACTGCTCTTAATGAGATGAATTCCGATAAACATGTTTACACAATGATAGTTTGGGAAATATACTCATTTGTCATCTTACCCAGAGTCAGATGAGATGATCGATATGACAGTTTCAATGAAGGACTGCCTGGGGATACCAACTAAAGGCCAATTCATGGTTTCCTTGTCCATATGACATATTTTGCTCCTTTGTCTGCACACTGCTCAAAATTTGTAAACGTGCAGACTGTACGCAGCACAGACTATTCTCATTAAAGGATATGGCTGGCAATTTTCTATATTTTTCTTATTGTCAACAAATCAAACCAACAATGAACTGATCTACTAGCAAGTATTGTGTGTATCTAAAGTCTGATATATTTTATTCCTCTGTTCCATAGACCTCTATTGTAGTCCAAAACTATTAAAAACATGTCAGTGAGTCACACCGCTACACTGGGTGACATGTTACTTTGTCCCTGAAGAGTTTGGGCTCGTTTGTTTGAAGAAAGACTAATAACAGTCTCAGGAGAGTAGTTCAGGTCACTCTTCCTCTTGCAGTCGTGAGGTCGTCACCTTGTTTTTTGGTGTGCATGTGTGGAACACTTCTGTGTACGGACTGATTGTAGTATGTAAAGAAAGTGCATGAACATCTGGATGTCTGTGTGCGAGCCTGCAGCTTTGGAAGGCCTCTAATACCTGTAGATATGATACGATGTAAGATATCATAAATATAAAATATTCCTAATTGTTTTTGTTTTCAGTTCTGGATGAAGTATTCATGTCTTTTACTGAAGAAGTAGCAATACAACTATGTAAAACTACCCCCACTAAAAGAAAAGGGCTTGCATTCAAAATATAAAAGAAAAGAATTGTTATTGGCAAGATGTCTTAAGTTAAGTCATTACAGCAGCATGGCTCCTATCACTGTTATATATTGCATTAATTAATTGTGTGTAGTCATGTTCCGCAACTGCCTAGTCCAACTGAAATTCAGTACATTTCTGTAATAATTGAATAAATAATAAAGTTATTATCATCGCTGCCCACTCCCTGCTGCACTGAGCTTGGTGTTTTGTCATGCGGAATGATGAAGTTAACATTGATGCTGTACATATCTTACATTCCTATAATAATCTATTCCACATGAGATGGTAAATTGAACTGAATGTTTGTATCCCTGCCACATCAAAATACTTGCTGCTACTAGAAGCTACTAGAAGCCAGGTTGATAAGAACACTGAGACTGAACCAAAACAGTAAAGCTGTGGGCCATGAAAACCAAAAGAATGAGCTGAAAGACACTAAAAAGCTCTGTAGAGCTGAGGAGAACTACAGAGTTGGAAATGATTCATCACGAGTGATACCCTTGATCCATTGTTAGGATGGTTGGCAACACAGAGTCAGTGAGGGTTTGTTCAGTGAAGCTGGGACTCAGAGCAAGAACAGAAATGGTCCAGGAAAGAGAATAATCATTTTCTTACCCAGCCAAACCTATAAGTCACTGGACATCTCTCATGTGTGACATCTCTGCCTAGTGATTTGCAGAATCACTGCATCATGAAGCCCATTCATCAGTTTAATTAGAAGTCTATAGAAGAGCCATTACCATTGATCACCACATGACACAAGAGCAGCACCATCACTCTTCTGACTTTTCTTTTTCTTGTGCATACCATAGATTCCTACTTCTGTCTTCTGTAGACAATGCCAAAAACTTTTCTCAATAATAAATAAATCAATATCAGTATTACCCATGGGCTATCAGTGAATTGCATTCACTGCACAGACCTTTTTCTCTGACAGTGAACAGTCTGATGCTGAGGGAAAACTCATAGACATGTAGAGTAATATATATTTGTGAGTCTTTACTGGCAGTGGTGATAGTGGCAGCCTACCCTGTGGTGTATCCTAATCCTGGTCCCAGACAGCTGACAGCCAGCTGGCTCTGTCAACTCTGGATTTTCCAATCCAGTGATGAGGATGTTCAAGTGGAAGAGGCACAGTTTATATCTAAACAGCCAATCAGAGGACACATTAAAAGCTTACATCTAGCTTATATTATATGTGAAATTACTGATTCTTGTGGGAAAATTAGGTTGTTGCAGTGGCAAAAATAATATCCAGCAGTCGAGCAAGCTATAAAATATAACACAACTAGAATATCTACAAAAGCAATAGATTAAATAGTGGAATAATTACATAGATCATATATATATACACTGGCACTTGTGATGGCCCCAGAGCCTGTTGCCTCTGTTGCCTTTGGTGCTGTGGTTTGTCTGTATGTTGCAGGTCCTTGGATGGGTGGAGCTGCTGTGTCATTCAAGTACTAACTGGGAACACCTGGCCAGTGCCCCAGAATATATTTAAGCCCGCCTGCCCTGATTCCAGTCTCTCTCTGATCCCTTCCCCACTCACCACGCTGTGGTTGTTTTTTTTGCGTTTCCTTTTCAGTTTTGTTCTGCACTGACAACACGCACTCTACATTAGACAACACATTCATACACTTTCAAACACTACTGATACTGACTTCCACACCCCAGTGCAATTATTGTTATTTACTTTGATAAATTTCGGTTTGTTATTGCTGAGTTTGGGCATGTGTCTCCCTCCTTTGTTGTGGCCTGTGAGCTGGTCATAACAGCACTGCTAATGTTTCTTATGATTCTTATGATGACACACAGCATAGGATTTGAAAAAGAGCCAGCTTTGTGAGTAAAGCTTCAAATTAGCTGAATCCAGGGCCCTCCAGCCCCTGAATATGTTCAAGAGAAAATAATTATTAGTTGTAGACTATTCAAACAAATTTGTAGTGAGCCAGTCCAGCTTGGTTTTGGGTTCAGCAGTGGGAAAACATACAGGTCATTCAGAATGTGAGCTTTCACAGATCAGTTCACAACAATGAACACAATGTGTTTATCCACCACTCAGTCTTAGTTTGCATACCCAGATGGGTTTAGAAAAGGTGTGGTTGTACATGCTGCCTGGGATCAAAACAAGGGCGTTTCACACACAGACTGGTAGAGTTGGTGGTATTTTTCCACCAAATATCTCATGGAGGAACTTCAGTTACAGGTGCCAGGATTGGGTTTTACCAGCTATCCAAAAATCCATCACTAAGCTTGCGTTTAAAGTCCCTGAAGGAGTCAGGGGTGTACAGGTTGTTATGTTGTTACAGATGGGAAGTTACCATATAATTAGGTTTTCATGTGACTATGATGTTGTGCTGAATTAGAAAATTAAATAAAAATGGAATTTAAATTCAATTTCTGCAGTGTTATTACAAACTTTTCATTCTTCGTCTATTGTCAGTTTAAAAACAATGATGATATACACTTGTTTTTCTCTTGCTGTCTGAATTAATAATTTAATGATTTGTACTCCTAATGTATTTGCTTGTATTCTGACTTCTATTCAGGATTTTACATTACCTTTAATACATTCTTCAAATATCAATGAATAAATTACTTGCCTAATTCCTTTCTTCAAGATGTCTATCTACCAGCAGCTCCCAAATGTTCAAACTGCTGGTGCTTCAATGTATCCATTGTAACAGTATTGTCACTAGTTGCTATATTAGAACATTGCCACATCATTTTTTTGGTTTTGCGTTAATTTGCGCTGCCCAAACAAATTTGCATCTTTGTATTGACTTTGTATGCAATCACTTCAATGGTTGAAGAATTATTCAGATCCTTTACTGCAGGAAAAGTACCAGTACAGCAATGTAAAAATATTCCATTACAAGTAAAAGTCCTGCATGAAAAATCATAAGTAAAAGTACATAAGTATTATGAGCTTGATGTAGTTAAAGTATTGCAGTAAAAGTACATAAGTATTATGAGCTTGATGTAGTTAAAGTATTTCAGTAAAAGTAGTGGTTTGGTCCCTCTGACTGATATATTATTATATATGACATCATTAGATTATTAATACTGAAGCATCAGTGTTAGAGCAGCATGTTACTGTTGTAGCTGCTGGAGGTGGAGCTAGTTTACACTACTTTATATACAGTTAGCTAGTTTAGTCCAGTGGTTCCCAACCTAGGGGTCGGGCCCCTCCAAAGGGTTTCCAGATAAATCAGAGGGGTCGTGAGATGATTAATGGGAGAGGAAAGAAGAAAAAACAAAGTTCTGATACACAAATCTGTTTTCAGTTTTTGGACTTTTTCTCTAATCTTTGATTTTTGCTGAAATATTGGATCATTTGAACATTTATTGAAATGAAAGCATGTGAGAAGTTTAGAGGGAAAAATCACTATTTGGTGGAGCTGTTAACAACTCATAGACATGTGAAATGTGACCCCGACTACACACTGCTTTTTGTAAGACGTCAAAAGCCAAAAAGGTTGGAAACCACTGGTTTCATCTTTAACAATGTGTTATATTTTAAAAACTTGTTATATTATCCATTGTGTCAAATCTTCATCTGAAAAGTAACTAAAGATGTCAAATAAATGTAGTGGAGGGGAAGTATAAAGTAGCATCAAATGGAAGTCTAAGTATCTCAAAACTGTACTTAAGTACAGTACTTCAGTAAATGTACTTAGTTATGTTCCACCACTGAATTATGTCATATCTAAAATTTGCTTTGTTAACACACAGTAACAACTATAGATAGATTCTTTATTGTCATTCTATGTCAATACACAATGAAACACAGTTTGACAGCAATCCTATGTTTAGCAGCTTAGATTAAACCGAATAAATAGAAAAATAAAATAAGATAGTTAAATATGATAGAATATAATACAACCTCTTCCCCATTGATGCATATTCCAGTGTGGTGCATTTTCTTGCACCACACATTTTCTTCACCATACAGACAGTATCCTCCTCCCTGTAGGCACTTTCCTCATTATTTGTAATCAGACCCACTATGGTTGTGTTGTCTGCAAATTTGATTATGGTGTTAGAACTGTGGGTGGGAGTGCAGTCATAGGTAAAGGGGGAGTAGAGAAGTGGACTGAGGACACAGCCTTGGGGGGCACCGGTGTTTAAGATGATAGTAGAGGAGGTGTGATTGCCTAGTCTGACATGCTGGGGTCTGTTGGTTAGAAAGTCCTTGATCCACAGACAGAGCGGGGTGTTTAGACCAAGTGTCTGCAGTTTGTTGACCAGTTTTTGTGGGTTGATGGAATTGAAAGCTGAACGGAAGTCAACAAAAAGCATCCTAAGGTAGGTGTTGGGGTTTTCCAGGTGAGTGAGAGCAGTGTGAAGTGCTAGTGAGATGGCGTCATCAGTGGATCTATTAGCTTTGTAGGCAAACAGGTGTTGGTCGAGATTAGGGGGGATGCAGGCCTTGTTGTTGGGCAGAACCAGTCTCTCAAAGCATTTCATGATTACTGGCATGAGGGCAACAGGCTGGTAATCATTTTGGCTTGTGACTGCTGAGGTCTTAGGGACAGGGATGATGGTGGCGGTTTTCAGACAGGTAGGAACTGTGGCTTGTTGTAGTGACTGGTTAAAAAATGTCTGTGAAAACTGCAGCAAGGGTTTAAGCACCTTTAATGCCTCTCCTCAAATCTGCCCTAGATCCTCCCTGTCTCCTGATTTGAGTGCTGCATCCTGAGCTTTAAGCAGCAACCACACACTGCTGTTAAACCAGGGTTTTTGGTTAGGGAACACCTCAATTTGCTTTTTTATAGTAACATTGTCAATGCAGAAGTTGATGTATGTGGAGGTGTCGTGCTCAATGTCTGACTGATCAAAGAGCTCTCACATTGTTTCCTCAAAACAGTCCTGCAGTAATGATTTTGCTTCTTCAGTCCAGATCTGTATCGTCTTGGTCTGAGGTTTGGATCTACTGATGAGGAGTTTGTATGCTGGAGTCAGAAAAAGGTGGACGTGACTCCCCTGGTTGAGATCTGTTGACACATGTAACAGTGGAGCAAAGGAGAGAGAATAAGATAGTGATGTAACTGACCTGCATGTTGGTATTTAACATGTTTTTTTCGTCACAAAAACAAATAATTTTTAAAATATTTGTATGAAAAAAATGTTCATAAAAACCCACTATTTGTGCTTTGCCGAATAATATATTTGTATTCGGGCACACCCCTACAAAATAGCTCCTGGTCTTGAGTTCAAAGTCATGATATGATACCTGAAGTGCCATAATTTCTTGTAAATACCAATCCGCAAAAGCCATATCTGTATATGTTACCTAAGATACACAAAAATCCTTTGAATCCCCTAGGAGGACCAGTAATCTCAGTTGTGGATTGTCTCACAAAATTTTAATGGCTCAGTAAAAACAGAATTGGACCCAAAAGCCTGACTCACAGGTGAACCAGCTAAGATAAAATGTTGAGATTTAATAGTAATCATAAACCAGACAAACAACAGGCAAACTAACTGAAAAGGAACATGTAGGGTAGCATAAGTCCAAAGGGCAGGCAATGAAACAGACTGGCAGGATGAGATGGCTAGAGCACTAATGGCAAAGGCACAAGAATGAAAAGAATGGCACAGAATGAATGAGAATGGACCACTACAAAAACTGCTTGGCTGATTGGGGAAGTGGAATAAGGTGTGCAGGGGGGCAGGGGAAGGTCAGGTGATGGGGAATGGTGAGAACAGGGGTAACTGCACAACAGATGGGTGTGGCAGTATCTGAAATGACAGGAGAGTAGTATATGGCAGGGAAGAGGAACAGGCAAGGATGAATATTTAACTTGGGATGAAAATACTTTGTGACACAGAAAAGACATGCTCAAAACTGTGGAGATGACAGTGGACTTCAGGAGGGCATCAGTGATGACATACAGACTGAACTCTTTGTCCCTGCTCTTCTTTGAAAGAGAACTGATTGTATAACTTAAGTTACTTTCAGGGACACATGCCTGTGTGTGTGCATGTGTGTGGTTTATGTGGCAGCCATGACAGGCTATGTTCAGGTGTCATTTTTAACATTACTGAGCATGTTGGTGCTGGTGTACCTCTATCCATATGCTGCACTGTTGCTTCTGTCAGCTGTGTGTGTGTGAATATGTGGCCGCCGTGCCAGGCTACGCCTAAGTGTCATGTCGGTGCCAGTGTACCTCTATCCACACTCTTGATTAATGATGCTAATGAATATTTGGCTGCCGTGCCAGGCTATGCAATGCTGTTAATGTTCATCTTGGTGCCTGTAATATTATGTCTGATGATGTATAAAGCTTGTATGATTAAACTGTGGTGCATTCAGGCAAGTGTAGTTGCAATGACCTATTTTGGTTAACATATGTGTTTCAGAACCTATAAAGTATGATTGGTCTTGGATGAGCTAAGACCACCTGATTTTCTCTGTGCTGACCTGCACTGTGATTTCTGCCCATGCTTCTGCTCCATTCAATATTTATTTCAGCACTCCTTGCACTCTTCACACCATTGCACTTTTGTATCCTGTTTACAGTTTACAGAAACGCTTCCACCTGTACATTCACTGGCCACATTATTAAGTGCACCTGTTCAACTGCTCATTAATGCAAATATCTAATCATGTGGCAGCATCTATGCATTTAGGCATGTAGACATGGTCAAGACAATCTGCTTCAGTTCAAACCAAGCATCAGAATGGGGTAGAAAGTGTTTTAGTGACTTCAAACATGGCATGTTTGTTGGTGCCAGACAGACTGGTTTGAGTATTTAAGAGATTTTCATGCACAACTATCTCTGGGGTTTACAGAGAATTGTCCAAAAAAGAGAAAATATCCAGTTAGCTGTGGTTCTCTGGGCAAAAATGCCTTGTTGATGGCAGCATTTAGAGGAGAATGGCCAGACTGCTTTGAGCTGATAGAAAGGCAACAGTAACTTAAATAACCACTCGTTACAACTGAGGTATGCAGAAGATCATGACAAGGGGTGTGTGGTAAACTAGGGCTAGAGCCAAACGCATGACTCAAACAAACAGTTCCAAAAAACAAAGAAGCGGGAAACACACAAGGGCAGGAAGTGGATCTGCAACGAGAGGAGAGTTAGAAACCAAAATAAAACAGGAAATGCAGAACTAAATGGGAAAGAAAAAACAAAACAAAACATAACCTAAAGACAGGATGAGTCATGACAGATCATTTCTGAATGCACAACACATCGAACCTTGAAGTAGATGGGCTACAGCAGTAGGAGACCACACTGGGTTTCTACTCCTGTCAGTTAAGAACAGAAAACTGAGGCTACAATTTATATGGGCTCACTAAAATTGGACAACAGAAGACTGGAAAAACATTACCTTGTCGGACAAGTCTTGATTTCTGCTGCAACATTCAGATGGTAGGGTCAGAATTTGGAGTAAGCAACATGAAAACATGGAACTATCCTGCCTTGTATCAATGGTTCAGGATGATGGTGGTGGTGGTGTAATGGTGTGGGGGATATTTTCTTGGCACACTTTGGGCCCCTTAGTACGAAATGAGCATCGTTTAAACGCCACAGCCCACCAGAGTATTGTTGCTGACCATGTCCATCCCTTCATAACCACAGTGTACCCATCTTCTAATGAGTACTTCCAGCAGGTTAATGCACCATATCACAAAGCTCAAATGATCTTGAACTGGTTTCTTGAACATGACAATGATTTCACTTCTTGATTGATACCAGAAACTGGGCGCTCTCTTTTACATAAGATTTTAATTTGGGGACAAACTCCTTTATATGATGGTCAACAAAACTTGAAATTCTTTCTCAGAATCAGAATCAGCTTTATTGGCCAAGTATGTTTACACTTACAAGGAATGTGACTCTGGTTTCTAGTGGCTCTCAATGTACTTTCACACAACAATCTTCAGAAAAATACATAAGGACAATAAGCCAAACAAGGATAGTTGTGTGAAAGTACATTGACACAATAAATTACCTGGACATCAAAGTTGTTAAAGATGGTAACAAACTAATGCACGAAATCTAAAGATTGTGATACACTCCTGCATGCAAAAAGTAAAATGTTTCCATCCTCTGTCTTTTAAAAAAAAGTCTATTTGTCAGTCACAATCAAGACTACCCTTTTTTAGAGGAGTCTTGAAGACAGAATCCTAAGGCATTCAGAAAAGGAGGGTTAGCACTATTGATTATTTGCAGCAATTTTTTAAAATCTGCTCAATCTATAATGCAGCATTCACAACATTTTCTTTAGAAAAACCTGGAGCAGGTTTTTTCTCTGTGTGTTGGAAACTGCAAATAGAAAATCCAGAGCAGTGGAAGCAGAATGATTACAGAGGGCTGCTGCTCCACTTCTCTCACCGATGTGATTAGAAACCTACAGTCACCAACAGTGAGGGTTTGTGATCAGATTCACAAAGGAACACCTCAGGTACTTCTGACATTTTGTAATGGCTTTTCTGATGATGTCATGGCTTTGAACCCAGTCTGCTCCGATCCCTCTGTCCCCTATATGTGATGCAACATATCCATCTTCCTCCCTTCTCTGTGTATCTCCAGTTGGGTTTTCAGGATGATAGCAGGGTGTGTGGGCGTGGCTGAGGACAGCAGCAGCAGCAGCAGACAGAAGCAGTCATGGAGGTGGAGGGCACTGCGGAGCCAGCCTTTGTGGACGTGGACCAGGGTTTGACTCTGGCCTGCATCGCCTTCCTCTGCCTGCTGCTGGTGGCCATGATCATCCGCTGTGCCAAGGTCATCATGGACCCCTACAGCGCTATCCCCACCTCCACATGGGAGGAGCAGCACCTGGATGACTGATGGTGTATGGGTGTTCCTCCACGCAGCCATGCATGACAAAACCCCCACCTGGAGAATAGAGGGTTCTTCAAAGGTTCTTTGAGGAGGCACGGCTTCTGCATGACTCAACAATCATTACATTAGTTTAAAAAAATTAGCAAGCAAAAAATCTAGTAAATCTGAGTACATATTAAAAGGTTGTTTTGACAGTGCCAGTTTGGATCCTTTCAGTTGTTCAAAATTAATGAAGTATTACTGAAAAATACACATCTTTTTTGGTACAGAACCTCTTTTGTTTAGAATGCATTTTCTAAACTGCTATAGCACTGCTATAGTACAAGCCCTAAGAACCATGTCCTGATACTTTCTGGAACAGTTTTTAAGTTTATCCATTGTGAAAAGGTTCTTCATAGTACTGTAGAGCATTCTTTTGTATTAAAGGGAGAAACCTCCTTTCTGGCACTATATAGAATATTTTTGTTCAGAGAAGAGAAATACATACAAACCAGACATGACCAAGCAACCTACACATCTAGTAGAATGTATACTGGGAGGATCAAATATAATGATTGCTTTACCTACACATGGAGCGAGGAGGAGAAGGAAAGCAGGAAGTTTCTGCGATTCTGGCTGCTGACAAAGCCATTGATGGGGTGATACTATTACCACTAAAGAAAAAAGCACATAAACTTGGCCTTTTTGTATCTACCTAGAGCTGTCTTCAGGAGCACACACAGTCAGTAATGGCTGACTGTCAAGTGGACACAAACAGACTGCACTTTCCCTTTACATCTGTACATATTGGAATGACAAATTAACTGAGGATGAAGATGAAGAAAAAAAAATACAAGACTTGTAAAGTTCTGGGGCAATATAAACAGGCTGTGTTTTTACAGCTTGTACAAGATTGGAAAATAGAACAAAAAACACCAGTGTGTTTGATATGGAAACAACTTATCATGAAAAAAATAGTCAAACAATCCACAGTCTGTAATTTTTGACGAGCCATTAGCCTGACTTAAAGGATCATTCCTGTTTATTACAACTTGGGTCTTATATTTTGGTCTAGCTGCTGAGATCTGGGAACATGCGGACATTGCTACGACATAGTCCGATGGGTCAACAAGCACGAGCAGTCAGATGATCAGGCAGGTTGGAAACAAGCCCCCAGGTTAGCCAAATTTACTGTATTTGGAAGACAAAATGTTTGCAAACTGTTTGTTTTAAACATCCATCATAGTCTCCAGACAGACTCTCTCCTTCATATATGAACTACCATATTCCCCATAGTGGTTTAGATACTCTGACTGAACTGTTAGCTTGTTCATAACCTGACTGCTCATGTTCCCATATCCCAGCAGCTGTTGCCATAATAGAAACAAAGGCTAAAACTACAAAAACAATAGCCAAATTGTAGTAAACCAGGAATACATACAAGCTTTGAAGAGATAGTTTGTTATGTGATGAAAATATAGACATTAGCATTTCTGTGTGAGATGTGACGCTGAGGCCATGTAGGGCAGGGTTAGTGCTTTTGCTCATTTTAGTGTATTCTAAAGTGTTAGCATGGAGCCTATCATGCTAAGATATTCCACCATTTTGGAGGATTGGAGGCAAAAATCTAAATTTAATGTTGTCATTACTTAACAGTTAAATTGGCAAAGAATAGTCTACCAAAACTTGATTACCGTAAGACAGGATAAGTTTAATGTGACACTCCACTGATTTTCCATGTCAAAGTCAGTTTATTTGCCATGGGAAGTACCAGTAAGCTTTTGAAAAGTCCAGTGTCTCATTGGGGCGAGCAGCAGTTCCAGTAGGTTCTGTAACTCAATGCAATCTCTGACTAAGTATTAGATTTATTCGTTTTTCAGAAAAATTTTCTTGGGGTTCAACATCCATATTTTAAGATAAATGAGTATCTATTACAGCACTTGCTATAGAAAGTTGAAACCTTTATGATTCCCTGCAACAAAAAAGTACAGCTCCAGTGAACGACAGTGCAACACACAGACTTATTATAACTTGGTTTCTTCCTGATTTATCCACCAAACCTTTTTTTTAAACGTAACTTTTTAAGGTGAAATCGCCCTTTTTTATGTTTTCATAAGCAAAGTAAAGCTTTCACAAATCTGAAAGTGGGTTTAAACAGCATTAAGGCTTTTGCTACCATGCCTAACACTTTTTCATAAGTGTAAGTGGTAAAAAAATAGCCGCTAAATATCATTATTTATGTTTATCTTTGTACTCTCAGGCTACTGTCTTCAACTGTGTCAGTGATCAAACCAAACAACCAATCAAAGGAGCAGACCATCTATTCCATCACTGCTCCAAAGTCTACAAAGTCAACTTGATGAGTGGGCGAGTGTTGAGCAGTTGCGAGTGTGTAGGGAGGGTTGAGCTTGCGTTCGTCACAGCCCTGTACTTGTGGGACCGCATTTGTGCACAAGGAGCAGAAATACTCCCTTGCAAGGATGTTTTCTGCTCGCGGATGCTGTTTTGTGCACTTGCAGAGCAGAAATGCTCCCTGGCGAGGATGGTTTTCAGCTGGTGGATACTGTTCTGTGTGCTTGTATCACATACGTGCACCAGGTTTCTATGTGTGCGGCTTTTAAGACTAATTAAACACCATAAAAAATGATGACTTTCTCATAGAACTTGATTGACTTGTATTTGCTTGAGATTCAGTGTCTGAGTATAGAGTATCTATTGAGCATTAACGCTCAGACAATCTGTGGCCATTTAGCCTTTACAGTAGCAGTCGTGTTTGATTATGTGTCACTGCCACATCATGTAATCTCCTGTTACTGAATAAAATGTGCACACACATACACACAGAGCTGCAAAACAGACATCTCATACTGTGTGATACGTCATGGCTCATGGCAGTATGAACTATTGCACCCACACTGTTGCTTCTACTTATAAATTGGCCTTGTTTGCCTTCCCTGTCTCAGCCATTAGTTTAGAACAAGCTGAGGTGTTCTTGTTGTTGTTATGTGAATCTGTCTCTGAATTATAAATCTGCACAGAAAGCATTCATCATGTATGAAATGATTGCCAGTTTGCATGTTATAAAGTGCCTAAGCTTACAGTTAACTACAGAAGGGCCATTTAGCACGATGCTGAGTTCCATATCAGCCCCCGGGGCACTTTACCTTCCCTTCCTTGGAAAAATGAACTTATTGTGGATGGGAAAATGGCACATTATGCTTCTCTTAAGGCAGCAGATTTAAATAGTCTTTTTTTTTTTTTCTTAAAAAAAAGGTAGTGGGAGTCAGCAGTTGACTTGCTTAACTTAAAAATTGAGTGGAGTTATGAAAAACTCATGTTTAATATGCTGCATAACAATGAGATTAAGCATCATCTAAACTGAATTAGAAATGTGACTGCTGAAGAAAAACACTTCCAGTGGACACTGAAACAATGATGGGTCCGTGGACGTGACACAGCTGGATCCTGAGGACATACAGTAAGGTGTAAAGGATCCTATATGCAGTCTTGCATTTCAAGACTTTGTTAGATGTGCTGATCTCTAAGCTAGCTAGCACATGGATGAATGAATGTATGAATGAATGTGTGATTGAGTGTGTAGTATTTTGAATCTATGAGGTGCTTTGTATCTAAAAAAAATGATGAATACAGTGTGTTGACAATAAAGATGATTGTAAATTACAGAACTGCTGTAAGTACCTGTCTTTTGTGTGCTTTATAATTGAACATAAATGAAATAAGAAGCTAATCTCACATTATTTTGGACATGTAATTGGGTCACACCAAAAGCTTGATGAAATTTCATTCAGTGCTTATCCAGGTGGAACCGTCTGCCAGCCCTTTTTCATCAACTTCTGTCTCACATAATGGACTAAATAGTACAAAGATGAAAATCTCCAGTGGCGCTTATAGTCAAGGGCATATTCTGCACATTCAAGCATCGACAGGGCTTCGAAGGTCAAGTTGAAGGTACATACATTATATTATGATTATGAGACTAGCTCTACATTGTGAGAATGTAAAACAGTGATTTAATTTGCCTTGACAGTTAAATTGTCCTGTTTCTCTCTTTCCTTTAACCTTGGCTCTTAGCTGGCAGCCTCCTGTCTGCCTCAGCCCTGTTTCTATGAAAAGGTTGGGCTGACTCCCATGTTGAGCATGCTTATGGGGGCACAGGGCACCATTTACAGCATTCAATATGCAGCTGTGTGTGTGCGCCTCCTGCTAACATCTCTTTGGCATTTACATCTTGCTGCAAATTCTGCATATTTCACACCTAGTCCTGTGTGTGTGTGTGTGTGTGTGTGTGTGTGTGTGTGTGTGTGTGTGTGCCAGCTTTCCTTTTAGCCTGTTTAAAACTTTATTTAAGCATATGCCTGGTTGAAATTAACCAGAATTTTCCTTTAAAGTTTCATGGTAAACACAAGAAGCAGGGGATTAATGATTTATGATTTTTGTAATTATGTTCTTTCTGACACATTAATTCCAAAAAGTTAAAGCACACTCATATGTTATCTGGTCACACACTTCCACATTCTCGTCTGGAAAGCAATGGTGTATTGGCCTGTCAGATGTCTGGCTGTCTACAGCTGCACCACCAAGGCTGAGGAAACCTCTCCCTGTGATGTGACAAAACCACAGAGCCTTGCTCGTCTTATCTGAAGGATATCTGTCACATGGTTCCCTCTCAGGTGTGAAATTGTCTTCTAAATCTTCCACAGAGATGCACAGGTTTCTCGGTGACAGCTGGAGTACAGGAGGGAGGGAGGAGGGGGAGGAAGGGAGAGGTTAAGTCTTAAATCCCTGTGGCTCTTGGAGTGCAGAAAGTGCCTGACTAATTATTCTGAGGTGGGTGCTCTGAAGCTCTATAGCAGCCACGAACGTGACTCTCAGCCAGCATGGGGTTGTTGGGAGGGGGGGGGGTGGAATGGGTGATGTGGTTAGAGGGTATTCAGGCCAAAAGAGGACCAAAATATCCCACTCATGTTGAGTATATACTGTTGTTTTGCTGACATTGACATACTTGACTAGAGGCTGATGGGGTAAAAACTCATGGACATTTTGGAAAATATACATTTTAACCAATTTTGATATGAAGACCAATATCATTTTCATCTCTGTGTCCAGTAACAAGATATTGTAGGATAATATATTTAACCTAGCATAACACAAACAGGAGCAAAGAGTCTACAGCCATACTAGCAGCTCTATGGGGTTACTTAGACACAGCACTGCTTTGCGCTAATGCTAATGTAATGCTAACATGCTTATAATGACAATGTGACATTTTTAGCAGGTACAATGTTAACCATGTTCACCATCTAAGTTTAGTGTGTTAGCCAGCTAAAACTAGCTAATTAGCACAAAGTACAGCTGTGGCCACTGCAAAAAAGTGCTTCACAGCCCACCACTGTTAGCTAGCAAGCTAGTCATCAATTCACCCAAAAATCAGCTGTGTTTTGTTCATGGCCTCCTCATCCTGTCACAGAATGTGTTGGTCACATGACTGAGGACGTTTGTCCTGTCTCTTGAGCACTTAAGCTCTTTTTGTAACATATGTTTGTAACTTATGTAAGTAAAAAAGTCTATCTTTGTGAACTATGTCTCTTGGATACATGTAAGATGGCGTAAAATTAAAGGGAAAACCTGAATAAATCAGTGTGAAAAATACTGAATCCAGATGCTTGCATGCAGAGGATTCACTGAATGGTTTGATAAAGATGAAAATTATGTGAATCATATATTATGGCTTTTGCAGTCACCAGATCTCAACCCATCTGAACACTTATGAGAGTTATGGCAGCGCTCTCGACCACCATCATCAACACATCCGAGGGAAAACCTTCTAGAATAATGCTGTTAATCCAGTTCCACACACTTGGAGAACCTATAACACTGTAGGTGTTCTATAGGCTCATGGTGGAACAACACCTTAGGAAGGCGGTATTCAGACCGAAATTAGCTCTGCATGAAAAGCGCAGCCCTCTCATTTGTTTGAATGGGGGCAGTGAGTTGATGCAGTGGGGAAAAGTTGAACCGGGCTCAACTTCTACTGTTTACCTTGTAATCATCATGTCATAAGATAAAACAGTTGCTGCCATGATAACTTTGCAGAGCTGTAAAATCCTGTCTGTGAGTTTTACAAATGGCTAGATATTTAATTAGATCCTCAGTTAGGTGCTGCTTTGGTCATTGCTCTTCAAAATCCCTGTTAGCGACACCCATGGACTGTATATAAAGATCAACGTAGCAAGTGAGCCAACTGTCAGTCACAGCTATAATCAACGCCCACACTGCAGGCATCCAAGCTGCTATAAGTCTTCAAATCTTATGAACTGAACAATAATTTCCAAAATGATGACAAGCTCACTTATTAGAGGTCCTGAATTTGGAGATTGAAAGCATCTCTTTAAATTGTGATGTATCAACCTTCCAATAATACTGTTTCTGGGCCCAATCCTCTACTGCATTGAGTGAGGCTCTAGTCTTTTCAACAGGCTGCAGTGCTTTGTCCATTGTTGTTTAAATACATCTGAGTAAAAAAAAACCCAAAACTATCCAATTGTCATTCTACTGCTTTTCTTGCAATGAGAAAGAGAAGAGGAAATGGCTACAGTTGATGAGTTAAGTTACAATTCTTAAACTAATGAAGAAAAACAAAGTTTGGCAAAAGCCAAACCGACCCTTTGTGGATATCACTGATAAAGGCTAAGGGTTATGTAGGGTGTTTCTTGTTATGAACACACATCCTCTTCATCATTTTCTGTGCTGCCCAGCTAGGGCTTCGTCAGCCCTTCTCTGACCAACAAGCCTGACAACCGAAACATGAAAATGTGGATAAGAAAAACCTTATAAAACCAGGGTTGCCAACTCTCACACTTCTGGTGTGTGACACACGAAACAAACCCAAACATCAAATGAACCCTCCATGCTGAAGCTAGCAGGCAGACTGGAGCCGCTTTCATGAGACAGATAGGTGAATCAGAGTTCAGAGGATCATATATGACACTAACTGACATGTGCAGCATCAAATAATAACGTCAGACAAAGGACCACAAAGTAAGTAGCTAGAAAAACTCTTCAGCAAAAAGTGGAGCTTAAGTTTCTTAAATTGACATTCTTTTAACCGTCCAGTTTATCTTGTGTTGCTGCTTTAGCCTACTTTACAGTAATGTTAATGTAACGTTAGCTTGATAGTTTGGATAGCTTGACTGCTGATGCATCTCTACTGTGTGTTTTGTCGAACAATTTCTGTAATTAACACCATACAAGTTAAAGTTCTGCTTTATGTGCACAACCTGTCTACATTGCAGTTTATCATTACTGTAAACCTGCTACCACAATATTATATTCTTACCACTGTATTATTTTCTATTTTATTACTATATTTTCACTTCTACACTATTTTATGTCTTATATTCTTATTTTTAATTTTACTTGCGTATTTCTCTTTTCTATAGTTATCTCGTTTGAGCATTGTAGGAGGGAGCTCAAGATTTAAGATTTTCATTGCCAATGACTGCTTCACTGTAATTGTTGTGCATAAATAATGATGATCAATTTCTTTCTTTCTTTTTTTTCAGATGTGAAAACGTCACCCCAAACTGCAACTCTAGGGTGTGCAGTTGGCATTTCCCAAATGGCAAAGCTGCAGGACCACCTCAGCCATACCTCTAAACAAAAGAAACAAATGGTCCCTACCAATGGTGAGAATGAAAGAGCAGATCTACTACATGATGCTGACATTGCAGCTGCACAGACCCTTGTACTTCAAAAACTCAAACAAGTTAATAATTAGAATCAGTTGTGTTTATATTAGCCTAACGATACTTCTATTGCTAGCCATGGGCTGGCAGATCATTATATGTCTACTTGCCTCACTTCACTAACCCTCAAAAACCTGGCTGGTTTATATTTAGTTTTTCATCTTCATTTACGTCCAAAGTTATAGCAGTCCTGTACATTTTTTTTGTTTTTTGATTTGTTTTTTAGAAGTACGTCAGCCAGAACATGGCGTATCACCTTTAGATGTCAACTAGCTAGCTAGCTTGCTACTAACTTCTAACTTTAAATTCTCTTTTTCATGGATGCCTGGATACCCTTGATTGTACGACCTGGGAGAACAGCTACACTAATAACTCTATCGGAGTTGAAAGAATTTAGACCCTTTTAAACCCTAAATGGTGTTTCACAAAAGAAAGAAATTATTGTGAAAAGGTTCACAGGTTCCCCCTTTGTGGTTTGTTTTTGGGATCTGAAGGAGCATTTGGACCCGGAAATGGTTATTACGTCATGCGTGGCATCAGACTTAACAACTGGATAATGACTTGGAAAAAATGATTGACTTAGTATTTGCAGAGAGAAGTTGAGACTTTTTGAATGGGAGTCAGTTGGAGCATCTAGCAGCTGCCGGTGGCACTTTAAGGTACTGCAGTGACTTGGTAGTTGCCGTGGTAGTTGCTGATTGGCGACACACCTCACCCTAACCCATTACTACAACAATTTGTTTATTTTGTTTCTCATTGTCCTGCCAGAGCTCAGTCAGCCAGCTGCTGTCAATACAATGCGGACATGCCCCTCCAGCTGGCTGAGACAAAAAGGAGCATTTCTGATATTTCCCCAAAGACCTTTTTTCTTCATTTTAATGAATGCAAAAAGGGGTGAGTAAATGTGATATCGGGACTTGAATGTTACTCGATGTCAATCAATGACTTTAAGATGACTAATCTATCCGTTAGCCTTGCCTGAACATTTTTCATAAGGATCTCTTAAGATAGATGTGTACTGAGCAGGATATTATGCATTTAAAAAATAACATTTATCATCAAAAACATATCTAACAGCAACAGTAAACTTCACCAGAATTATTATTATTATTATTGCTATTATAATTGACTAGTAAGCAAGGGTTTATATAAGTTTTGATTAAGTTACTGTGATTACAATAGCCTGTTACCAAAGACTGTTTAATTTTCATGTATTCGGATAAATATCCAGAACTTTTTTTTTTCTTTCTATACAACCCAAGTAACAGACAAGCATTTTCCAGTCACTATTAATTTGAGCATTTTCAAAGTGCAGTTTAAAAACTTGCCTTCTTTAATGTAGCAGTTAACTGATACAGTGACTGAGAGTAAACACTGCTGCAGAAACAAGACCAGCAACAACTGAATCCAGCTTTCACTGTCACTTGTCTCAATGTGCACACATTTAATTCTAGTGTTTTTCCACGTAATAATCCCTCTACTATTACAGTTTTACTCTGTTCTGCTCTGTGATGATCAGACATTTGCTGAGGGGATTAGTATCTCTGAAAAGGCACTGTGCCTTAAACTTTGGACAAACTGCCGGTTTCATTTCTCTGGTGAAAACCAGACATGTGTTTCCAAAGCACTGACTCACTAATTGTACCAACACGTACTGAAATGTGAGTCACGGATGTATTTACCATGACGTCAGTTTGGCAGAATGAGTATAATACAAAATGTTAACTCATTAGCTTCACTCTGCTGCCATGACACTACCTAGCTTTGTGGCTAACTAGATAACTAATTTAACAACAGATAAACTCTGAGCATGTCTTTTATAGTGCCTGTGTTATACTGTCAAGAGAGAAAATTATACTTCCTACTGTGACATGTCAAAATGTCTCCTGTGAAAAAGGCCTATTAGCTTAAATCGCGCTCTCGTATCTGTTTAACTTTTAGTGACATTTTGTGTATGTGCTTTCTTTCTACTTTTGAAGATCCTCATTCAGACCATTGCAATAAATGGCAACACTAAACAGAGAACATAAGGGATGAAGCATGATTTAACTTTAATATCACTAGAATCTACATTGCAACCATTAAAACAATGAATATGAGTAACAGCATGCTTCCATTGCTTGCAAAAACAACACAGACTTTGATCATAGAGAAAGAAGAGAAATTTGCTCTTCAAGTTTCCATATAAACTTGTTGAAATCCGATCCATTAAACACAACAGATGGGAAAGTTCTCAGTGCCATCCAAATTAGAAACTAAGGCTGTATCCAGTGAAAGTCTCATTTTCACAGCCTATCAGCCTGGTTAGAGAATTGCCTCTTTCCACTGGTTAATAACTTGCCAACAGTTTTCCAGGGAGTGGTTCATTTTCCATCACACAGCCTCGATTAATCATGCAGAGCACAGCACAACCTTCCATTCCCACTGTCGTTGATTTCTCTGCAGCAGTCTGACAGTTTCTTGGCTGACTGTAAACCACATGTTGCTTTGGTCAAGCTGGTATGGTAGTTTGTTTGGACTGTAAATATCATTCAGAACATTATGTTATAAAAAAAAATCAATTTCTCCATTACTCATTTCCTCCCAATAAAAATAGTATGCACTCTGGACTAAACACACAAACATTTAATTCAAAGTAAAGGTCAGCTTCAGGCTAATTTCGTACTCCATGCTTCATTTTCCTTTAAGTAACCAAGAGGCCACAATAAACAGTCTAGACTGACATCTACCAGGGGGGACACAAAAAATTCCTAGAGGCATCAATAGCACAGTAGGGTGCAGTTATCATAATTGCTGCTAGGTAGCATATGCATACCAGAGATGTTTTGTATTACAAAACTTGTATTTGTATTTGTATCTATATTCACCCCTAATGCATACAGCTTGCTGAAACTAAAACTGGGATTGAAAGGAGAAGATTCAGCACTGTGAAAAAAATCCAGGAAGAGGCTCTGGACAGGGTGGCTAAAGATGACTACAGGAAATGTTTCCAGGACTGGGAGAATTGCTGAGACAAGTGTATTGCATCTCATGGAGAGTACAAAGTGATTTAGAAAGGTACTACAGAAAAATTTATGACAATTTTTTTTAACTATATTGAAAATTTTGCCACCCCTTGTTGAGTTTGTGTACCCCACACCTCGCTGCCATATAATGCAATGGGTTTGATGACTGAGTTCTAATTCGTAGTTCAGTGTTTATTGATCTTTTGATGGCATAGAGAGCCTTTTTTGCTTTGTCTTTTAGTTTATTCACAGCCAAGCTAAAATTTACTTTGTCATGTTCAGTCCTAAATATGTGTAATAATTTACACTTCTCTGTCTCTCTCTCTCTCTCTCTCTCTCTCTCTCTCTCTCTCTCTCTCTCTCTCTCTTTCTCTCATCTTTTTTAAAATGAGTCCAGAAGCCGACAGCAAAATCTAACTTTACTTTCAATGTTATCGAACTAAGAGTAACTAGTAATGTCTTTGTGCTCCCTCATGGCAGAGTTTACAGCTCTGATAAGTCTGATCTCTGGCTGTGATTGGCCACCGCAGCCTTAAGCCACAGTGGCACCGGGTTGCGTTTCTCCAAAAGTTGACTCTTTCCGGCCACAGTCCGATGCAGCGCTGCGGTGGCCAAAACACCTGCAGCCGATGCACTACCCCCATTCAAATGAATGAGAGGCCTGGCGTTTTCGCTGCACCACCTGATTTGGTCTAAAAAGCTTCAAATTCTGGATTTCAAATTCATCCCAGGGGGCTCTAAAATCTACGTTTTTTATTGAGAGTCACGCAATATGACAAGACTTTTTTTTTTTTTGCCAACTTTCACATTACAGTGCATTTAATGCAAAGACCCTTTATCATAGTGAGAATTACTACATTTTTTCCCCACATACAGTCTGTGAAAAACATATGGGAAAAATTATTCTTCAAGTGAGACAGCCAAACATAGCATGAATCTACAGTGGCAGTAAGCTTTGAGCACAATTAAATATTCTTTTAATAGCAACAATCATTTTAATGTGGATGAACTGCATACTGTACATTCATACTCCAATTGTCTTGGTAGTACACAGTTAAATTTAAAACCACATTCAAATACAAAGTTGAACATCTACAGAACTTAAACACACAAACCTTTTATGAATAACAGCCACTTACTCTGCAATAATGTCATATTGTTATGTTTCTTGTAATTTGTATTAGGGAGGGACATGCCTGAAGGACACTGCTGTGCCTACCATTTTCTCTTTCTCCAGGGGCAAAGAAGAACAGCCAGAATGACAACACTTGTTTCACAAGACATTGAGATTTTGCCAAATTATGACACATGAGGGAGGACAAAAACGTTACTAGGAGAAGGGGAGGACATTTCTCTTCGTTTGATAGTGTTAAAAGTAAAGTTAAACTTTGCTGTCAGCTTCCTGACTCATTTTAAAAAAAGACGAGAGAAAAAAGAGAGAGAGAGAGAGAGAGCTGAGAGCACCAGAGACAGAGAGAGAGCAGCTTTGGTCGAGTGAGCTAGAGAGTGAATGAAGTGAGGGAGCACTGGTAGTGAGAATGCCGATGAATCTGATCAATAAACGTTATTTTCTGATTTGATTTGCTGTTTCACAGCGGTTGTGTTCTAGAGCACAAATAAACACACTCACACCCCCATACACCTCAGCCGTGCGGCGGTGGGCTCAACCGCCTGATTTGGTCTGAATATGGCCTAATTACTGTTACAACTGTTACATATCTTTTCGTTTATTTCATGTGTACTTAAGTCATACAAAACAACGTATAACTTTGTGACCTTTAATATGGGTGTGTTCATAATTTGTTACACTGTTGCTTGTGTAGTGGTTATTATTTTTGTTATATAAAATGGATCAGACTAAATATATTTAGAGTAAAAGCACATTCTTAAAAGCTGTCATTCATCAATGTCCTATGTTAATTGCAAATATGTTGGTGATTTCAACTTTTAACAAAATATAATAGTTAATAGTTCTAAATGAAAATATTAAAAAGGTATTTATATGTTAACATTTACCAAATTTTGCATAGATTTTAGCAGAAAGTAAGAAATGAAAAGCTGATGTTATGTACTGTACTGCTGTGGCTCAGGAGGAGGAGCAGGTTGTCCATTAATCGGAAGATCAGCGGTTTGATTCCCGGCTCCTCCAGTCTGCATGTTGAAGTGTCCTTTGGCAAGATACTGAACCCCAAATTGCTCCTGATGGCTGTGCCATCTAATTATGTTTCTATTTGCATCACTATATAAACCTCACAATACCTGAGCATGGGTATATGCCTGAGGAACACCTTCTCAGAGTTTGCAATGTTGCAAATAAATTGGGCTTCTAGGGGGCTTCAAAACTATACAGTATGCCGGTAAGTCTTTGTTTTTGCACTTTGAGCCCTTTTATCCAGCACCTGACCCGCTGGTTGGTTTGGATGTGTCACATTCTTCTGTGTTTAAACTAGATTTCTATCAGAGCAGCAAACTAAAGGCACTCTCCAAACCCTTGTCAGGCTCTGCTGCTGGGTTTAAGGCTCCTTAGTTATCTTCACGTAGAAAGTGAAAATACTCCTGCACACACAGAAATAAACTCTGCAAAATTATTTGTCAACATCTCAGTTCTCAGGTACTTCTGACCTTTCTCAAGACCTTTCAAGACAATTTCTTGAGAAAGGTCAGAAGTCTGAAATGTTGTGTGGGAGTATTTTCACTTTTATCTGTATGGTATGATTGCTTGTCCTTTCAATTGACAGTCAGATTTGAATGTGAAATCTAACATTTTCAGTCAATATTACAGACAAAAGGAATGCAAATATAAATAGATTTTATTGAAACACTGACTAGAAGTTATCATAGATTAACTGTAAAATACATTTTTAAATAAAAGGAAATGAAACAGGAAAAGGTGGACAATATTTAAAACTAACACATAAACTCAACATTAGCGATGACAGTCAGGGCTATGTTTAGGCCTAACAATATGGGTCCTAAAGGCCAAATTCAAAAGCAGTGACACTGCCAACTGTAAGCAGTTCAATCTGGCATAATACAGACTTTCAAATCAAAACTAAACCACTAGCATTCAGTTCATGTAAAATATTAGAAATTACCCATCTGGAACCTTTACTTGATGGAGGCTCACTGATACATTATGAAACTCTTAAACAGAGATATGATATCGGTGGTAACAGCTTCTTGCAATACTTACAAGTGAAACATTGTCTAACAGAAATACTCAGCCTTTCAAACAACACTCTGCAACAACCTCAATAGTCAATCAATTTAAAATGATGACCTTATGGACCTTATGTCCACCTTATGACTCACAAAAAACAATTCAAAAATCTACAGACTTCCATACATTACAGATCTCCCATTACCAGGCCATGATTGGGAGAAAGCTGTTTGTTTGAAAATCTGTCCCATAATACCAAATGACAACTTTTTCAATGCAAAATTCTAGTTCACCTCACCCAAAATAAACTACACAAAATGGAACTCACAGATAACAACACCTGCACACTACGCATGACTATTTACATGCCACCTAGCTCTGCCCACTGTTGGGACTACATGTGGACCACAGTTTACCACATGTTTCAAGACTCCAAGAAACCTGAGCCCTGGGGGTTCGCACCCAAAGTGTGAAGCTCCACCCATGGATCCAGGTTATCAAAACTAGAGATTCCCCTCTTATCTTGCTCTTTTCTCCACGAGCTGCAGCAGGAGCAGCTCCTTGCTCTCTTTCTCCTTCAGCTGCAGGAGCAGATGCTTGCTCTTTCACACCTCCAGCAGCTGCTGGAGCAGCTCTCTGATTTCTTGTGTGGCCTGCTCACAGCAGACACACACAGTCTTCTTTACGGCAGAAGACGCAAGAGCCTGCCTAAGACTCAGAAACTAAGTTTCCTTGTGCCAGCAGCTAAAACACAAGTCTGCTGGCCAGTTTAACAAGTACATGAGCCGCGAAATGGAGTTAGCTTGCCGCTAACTCTACACAAAGGAGTGACCTGGGCCCTCTGCACGACTGGAGTGCTGTCTCCCCAGCAACGCCTGCATCTTTCAGCTTCAGAGCCAAAGCCTTCTCAGCCTGACTCACCCACGGATTCACCGGCTACAAAGCAGGACACCACAAAATATCTCTTCCTTCATGGACTGGTAACAACTAGGCATAGCCTAGCAACACAGTGAAGCATAGTATGGCTAAGCAAGAATGTTTAGCTCAAACAATGTACTGTACGTGTATTGATTTGGTTAAGGTTATACATTGAACTGTTGTTGTGATGTCCTTGTTGCCTATAGTCAGGTTACTGCATAGCCACACCGCTAGGTTAATGTTAGCATGCTTAACACATGTTACATCCAGTAACTAGGCCTTGCATGCAACTAACCTCATTTTAACCTGGCACCTTTAGCATACACCAGTTGGCCTTGAATAGAGAACCACACAGTTAAGAGGTTAAAACCTAGTTTGGCGAACTTTGGTTCAGGCAGCACATGTGGTTCCACATGGTCTGGCCTTTTATCTCTGTAGTTCCCTTTATCAGCCAAATTGTCAGCATGCCATGTGCTCAGTCACCAGGTGACTGCAGCCATCTTGCTATTGTCTTCCCTACACACACACACACACACACACACACACACACACACACACACACACACACACACACTTGTATATAGGTACACTTAGCTAGATTAGTATTGTGTATTGCTTTTACCCTTTTGTTAAATAAATGCTTTTGGATATACCTGTTGTCTGCTTTAATGTTGCACAAGAATGAGTTTTGCCAACCTCTGCTCTGTGAAGAACTCCAAATCCTTCAGCCTTAACTAGCTATTGATATGGTGATTTTGTTTATAGTTATTAAATTAATTATTAATCAAAGTCAAATTGATAGATTAGTACACTTTGAGACTGAATTGGCTATCTTTTTCCCTGAGTTCAGGCTGGTGCCCCGTTTTAATTAATTATTAATTCTTATTAATAATTTTATTTATTTTAATAATTAACGATTATCTTTGATAATCGTTAATTATTGCTGATAGCCAAACTTGTAGCCACGGCCCAACACCACTCATTCACACATTATGGATGAACATTACAGGTAAACTATCCTGGAGTAGGTTGCAACATTCTAATCTCACCATCTGTGTGTCTGCTAGGAGAACTTTCCTTTGTTGAATTGCGACTGAAATATGAACTTCCCATATTGGTTGCCTTAACAATAACTTAGAAAAAATCTTACTCAGTTGGAAGAATAGAAATAAACCTTCAACATCCCAATGGCATCTTCTATTATCTTACTATAATTCAATTAAAAGACAAATAGCATTAAAAAAAACAACCACATTTACTCATTTAACAGCTTTTGGCTGATTTTGCCAAGTGGTTGTTGGTAGATTTTGTATGATAGCCCTAGGTCAACAACTGCCTCAGCCGAAATAGTAAAAAGGGGGTAAAAACAGCTGTGCAAAGATACATAAATTACAAGATGCTACATCCAACATGAAAGTTTTAAAATTTACTTGTCAGATTATACCAGTCTGCTACTAGAGTTTTATTACTATGATGGTATTAAAGTATATCTGCTTTTGCCATATTGCCCAAAAAATTGAGTATCCCTAACCTAAGGATAGCAATAAACAAAGCAATATTATGGACAATTTCTAATATCCAACAGTACCCTAGGAGTTGCCTCAGCATATTTGACCCTAGCTCCCACTGTTGCTTGTTGCCTGCAGCAATGCCCATAAAACTGCAGAATATATCACTACCCTAAGCTCAACCAACATCAATTACAGAGGAAAGTTTATGCTTTCTTAGCTAAAGCTAGATATTTTGCTTGTGCCCTTTAAATATTAAATCAAATGTCTTTGATTTATTTTAAATAAATACTACTACTAATTTGTGAGGTAGGTCACATAGCAAGGCTTATGTAATTAAAACAAGTGTATAGATTACATTTTATTAACTATGCATTACGAGTCTATGTCGACTGCATTTTCTAAGTTGGTTTTATGTTTAGGCCTGTCCAAAGCTCTATAACATGCTAACAATATGCTAGATGGATAGTAGCTAGCTAGCTAGATACATACTTAGCCATCTCTATATTAATATTTGGTACAAACTGGAAATCAGCCTTGTGGTGTGTTCAAATCTTTAGGAAATTCATTCACATATTCTTTATTCACCACCCCTAGGAACAGGAAAGAAATGACAAATGTAAGAACTGCCCAGTCTTTTAATGATATTTGCCAATTCTATGACAATCCTATGCTCTCCCTACCAGCAATATCCAAGCTATGCTTACATGCCTTAAAGAAAATGATGTGGACACAGTCTTCCCAAAGCTGACAAAACTCCTCAAAATAAATGCTACATAGCCAGCGACAACTGTATCAGTCAAGTGATCATTCTCCAAACTGAAGGGGATCAAGGCCCAGCTTGGAAAGAGACACCCTCAGATTCTCTGCTGTTGTACATTGAGAGGCACATCCCAATTGACCATAATGAGGTCATTAACATTTACAAACTCATGACCGCTCCCCTGACAAGACTGCTCAAAACAGCTAATTCTCAAAATGTTAATAGTTCCATGTTTTTACTACAGATGTGTTTGAGAAATAAACATTTTAAAGTTACCCATTGGCTGTATCCCTTCCTTATATTCTGAGTCACACTATAACATGTTAATCTTAATTGGTGCCTATCAGGTGCCCTTTATATTTTTTCACCCCTACCCCTCAGACAGCCTGAGTCAGCCACTGATCAGTCCTGAAAGAGGGATCCCACCTGTTGCCTTTGCTGAGGTTTCTTTCTTGCTTTCTGTGTGTATTTTTTCCTTGTCTAAATTGAGGGTCATGTGTTATGCAGATTGTAAAGCCCTTTGAGGCAAGCTTGTGTGCTTTGGTTGAATGTTAAGTACCCCTCAGTTTTATGCTGCTTTTCTTTTCTATGCTTCATCTCAATTGACTTAGATGACAGCATCAGATGTGGATGCTGGGAGATGTGTTTGTGTTATCTGCTATGCATCAAGAAGAAATGGATGTTCTTCTCCATCTTTAGTCGGATGAGGTAAACCAAAGGCCGGCAGACAGAGTTAGCAGGCTGATCTTAGAGGATTCCTCAACTCTTGACATTTTACCAGTTCACTCAGTTTTGTTCCTGCTTTCATCTCTGACTCTGCCTTACACTCTCCTCTGCCCCTGTCAACCTTCACAGCCTGCAGGGAGTCAGCTTCACAATGGGAAATCCACCTGCTTCACTGATATTAACACACACACACACACACGCACGCACACACACACACTTGATATCTAAAACATCTTTTTTTTTTAATTTAATCAGGACATACTATATTTCCACTCATTGATGCTGTTGCAGCAATTTAGTTAATTCTACATTGTTTTAAACTCTTAAATTCTGAAGCACAAGACACAAGAAAAGGCAGCAGAAACAAGTGAAATGGGACTTAAATAATATTTATTTATTTCAGGAATTTGTGCCTTCCAAGTACATATTTAATGTGTGACGGATTACTGTAAACCAGGATGTTTGCTGTAACCAGATAGACTTACAAGTGCTGCTGTCTCAACTTCATTTGAAATGCAATATTCAATTCAATTCACTTTTATTTATATAGCGCCAAAATTACGACAAAAGTCATCTCAGGGCACTTTTCACATAGAGCAGGTCTAGACCGTACTCTTTAATTTACAGAGACCCAACAATTCTCCCATGAGCAGCACTTGATGACAGCAGTGAGGAAAAACTCCCCTTTAACGGAAAGAAACCTCAAGCAGAACCCGGCTCTTGGTGGGCGGCCATCTGCTTTGACAGGTTGGATTAAATAAACAAATCTGGTATTCACAGTCTGATCATTTTCAATTATCACTCTGAGTCTTCATTAATCTATTGATTGTTTTCTAATTAATCAATTAATGATTTAGTTCATATACTGTCAGAAAATATTTTAAAAAGTACTAGCACAAGTTATTGTCAAGTAAATCTTCACATTGGAGAAGCTGCAGCAGAGAAGGATTGCATTAGTTGTTTGATACTGTAAATGACTCAACAATGAAAATAGCTGCCAATAACTTTATCCTTTGACAACAGATTACTTCACTGATTATTTTGGCTCTATTTGCTTGTTTTGACAGTTTGTCAAAGTATTATCATAGTGTCCAACAGAGTGGTACAGTATTATATCTTTGAACTAAACAGTAATAATTTATTCTTTACTGCAGAAATAATATTTTTTCAAATGTATCAACTGAGGGCACAAACTGTGGTGGATGCATTAAAGTTTTAGCAATATATCCATGAGTTTGAAGGCTTATCATCAGACATCTGTCTATCTATCTATCTATCTATCTATCTATCTATCTATCTATCTGTCTGTCTGTCTGTCTGTCTGTCTGTCTATCTATCTATCTATCTATCTATCTATCTATCTATCATTTCCTCACTTATTTACTGTAAGTCATAGTCTAGGAAGCATGATCCCCTTGGTTGCTAGTGAAAACTCAACTCAAAATTGGTTGCAGGTGGGCCCCAAGGGTTTGCAGCTGCTTATGTGGAACAATTTTACATGTCAAACAACACTCTATGACCACCCTCAATGGTCAATCACTTCAAACTTGCAAACAGTCATAATTGGGGAAAAGATCTTGCTGTTACCATGCTGTTTGCAAATCACTCACACAAAAAGGTACAAACTGTGGTGGATACATTACAGTTACAGGAAAATATCCTCAGTCCAGCAGTCACAAAGTAAACAATAGAACTACACTGTTAATGTTACAAAGTTAACTACCAGGAATGCATGCTCACATGCATTCCTGGTAGTTAACTGACCGACACAGTGCATTGCCAGAAGACATGTGACAAAAGTTGATACAGATTCAATTTATTTGCTGGTTGATCCTGCATTGTTTCATGGTGGAAACATGAAAAAACTGCAGTAGCATGTCTGTAGTGGAATGTTATCAAATGTTGCCCTCCACATTACTAGGAGCTGTTTTAATGCCATTAGATTTCAGGAACTATTGAATGCATGAGTGTTAACATCCACATTAGGCAGCATACTGACATCAAAGCAGCCTGCTGTGCTGTGAAACAGGATTGCTACAGAAGAGAATGTGAGAAAACACTCATTCAGGAAGAAAGCAGTGAAAATGAGAAGCTGACACGATGGGAAAACAGCAGTTTATCTCATGCAAACATGCAAGTCATCTGTCAGAGTAAATAAAAGAGATGAACTCTGCAACAATAGCAGTTAATACTGAGGGTGCCATTTACACATTATTTTTCTGCCGTTTTTTTCAGTAACACCTATAAAAAATGTCAATTTCCATGCTGAAGGAAAAGTTCTAAATGTGAAAAGAATTCATAGTTTATCAAGGTATAAAAGACATCTGAAACACCATTCCTCATGCAGAGAGTTCCCCTGGAACATGGAATAGATTATATTACATTAATATAATGAATTAGTGGATGATGGAATCAATGATTGGGCTTCTTATTTTTACATCATACCACTGAAATGGTCCATCCAACACAGGATTAAATGGCACATGACAATACAACATATGATTTAAGAACTATGGCAGACACTCATGTTCCAGAGAAAGGAGGACACACCACTGCTGTAGACCACATATTGTACATGCCTCTAAACCAAAGACATTCAGTCAGGGAGTTGACCATTTATAGCAAATGGTTAGATTTGGCAGCTCTGAGGGAGCTCTCAAAGAATCTGAGCAGCGACAAGGCATCTGATGAGAAAGTGAATCCCCCCAAATTAAATTAATTATATCTCAGATGGCAAGATACTATACTGCAAATGAATACACAGTTCAGCGCAAACTGAGCAGCCAGAAGCACATCACCTGCAAGCTTGTGGAAGCCATAAATGCCAATAATTCATCATCTTTCTTGAATCATGATATAAAGGACAATCTGAAATAGACATGCATTTTATTTTCTGTTAAGTTTAACTCAACTAACTAACTGACAAAGCCAATCAAGTTCATCAATACCAACATAATGTTACGTTTCCAGATGTATTGGTAATATAGATTCCTTTCGGGCACATCACATTTCACATCGTTTTCCATATTAAACTCAGTTTCGGTTGATTCTGGAATACACCCTGAGATGCACTGGAACACATCATCAGTGATGTAACCCCGGTCATTGGGGTTCAGATACCCTCATGCAGATGACCAAGCAAGGATTAATCAGACCCTGACATGTGTCCCATGTGGTCTTGTGTTTAGCTCTGTTGAGTGAGAAGTAAAATGGCTACCTTCCACTTCTACAGATATGCAGCAAACGCTACATCCCTACCTCTCAGTGGCGGTTCTAGCTCATTTAAAGCACAGGGGCCAGGCTGGGGCCAGCTGTTATTTCAGAGAGGTCAGTTAAATTAACTTCAATTGAATTAATGTATTTTCTCAGTATACAGAAATACAGTACCACAAAGCTTATACTCTCATAGAGATCAGTAGCTTACTGTATACTGAAAAAACTGAACACTAAACATTCAAAGTAGAGCTGCAATGATTAATCAATTAGTCGACTGATCATAAATTTTTTTGATAATTGATTTACGTTTTGAGTCATTTTTTTAAGAAAAAATGGCAAAATTCTCATGTTCCAGCTTCTTAAATATGAATATTTTCTGGTTTCTTTATAGAACAGATAACTAATCAATTAATCAAGAAAATAATTGACAGATTCATTGATACTAAAAATAAGTTAGGTGCAGCCCTAATTCATAGATCTAAATGTTCAAAAGTATTAGTGCATGTATTATGGGGCCAGAACAGTGACATTTACATTTTGGCAGCGAAAATAAAATTTAGCATTGAAATCAAATCTGCACTGAAAAAAGAAACATGTATTGGCACTGAAACAAGTATAGGCATTGAAAAAAGTTCCACTGAAAAATAAAACACAGGCATTTTAAGAAATTACAATCTTTCATTCTTATTATCTTATTTTATTTTGATATTTTTTGCATGATGATGTGTTTTTCAATGTCAATCTTAAGATTTTTTCTTCATGTCTGTCTTTCTTCAGTGACAGATTTACGTTATCAGTATTTTTTCAGTGTCACTGGTTTTCAGTTTCAACTTTCTCTTTTTCAGTTTCAAATTTCTGTCACTGTTTTGGCGTAGGAGGAGGAGGGCCCTTGCTGGGCCTACATTACCCAGTGTGCCTTGAGATGCGACGCAGATTGGATATTCCAGAGCGAGGTGTCATGGCAGAAGCTTTGGACAGAATCATTCCTATACAAAGTTTATGCTGTTAAAATAATTCACCTATAGAAATCAAGTAGTCCACTTACAGTGTTCATTTTGGGTCTTTTCACATGAGAACATATGGAAAAACATTTTAAAACTATGGTAAATCTATTTTTTTAACTATACTCCCATGATAAGCGGCTGTGGCACCATTATCGCCTACTTGAGGCTGTTGCTGCATGCACACTGAAACCATGATGGGGGAAAAGAAAGTCATTTTCTCCCAGTGAAAAATGTAGTCTCCTCAAAGTTTTTGACAATAAAAGAGGGGAAAGAAGGAATGGATCACTGCTCTCTTCGTCTGTTCTGCTGCCGGGGAAAAGAAGGAACTTGTCATCGGCAAAAGTCAGAACCCACTGCTTCAAAACTCTGCACACACTTGTTGTGCTGTATTTTGAAAAAGTCAATAAAATTCAGAAAATTTGGAAGCTATCCATTTCATTTCTTTATATTCATGTAGACTATAAATAAATAAATAAATTGGCTATATAAATGTCAATTAGATGGTATTCTGCATGAGAAAAAAAAAACAGTTATAATAATCATCTGCTTATAGTGATATTTGACCCGGACAGACATGATCACTATAAGCGGTTTCCACTGTACTTATATCCCCCTCCCGTCTCTTCACCTCCAACTGCAACTTGTTAATTTTTCACTGATGCTTGTAAACGCTGTGAAAGAGAAAATGTGTCTAAGAGTAGATGATAATGTTGGTAATGGTAAGTTGGTTCTCTTAAGTTATTAATAATTTTAAACATACATCTGATATCATCTAGCCTCCTTATAATATAGACACAGTCAGTGATCTGAGGGCTCATTTATTAACAAATAAAGATAAAACCATAAATAAGGACAAGCGCTGCTCTTCATTTTCCCCACCCAGATTCTTCCTGCTGGTCAGGGGGATCAAACTGTCAACCGTCTAGTTACAAGCTCGCTCCTCTACCTTTTAAGCCATCACTGGCTGCCTGCATGAAATCATATAATTTATGCTTTTGATCTGTCAGCAATTTTCTGCCAGCCATCTCCCTCACCTTGTTAATTGTGGCAATATTGCCCTTTTTGGTGAACAGTCCTTTATATTCTTCATATAGTTTCATCAGCAGGTTTGTTCTGCTGCTGAGAAGAACATCGTTCTAGTTTTCACCTCTTTTTGCAACATAGTATTATGGTCTTTTCGACCATTGACTGTTCTGGGCTGCTTATGTACTCTGTGCATGTGTACACTGCAAGCTTATTCCAGCCTGGCTAGAGTTAGCATTGACTAGACAGGGCTAAGCTGTGTTAGTAGAACAGCATGAGCCTCAAGTGAAAGTTGACGTTAATTCTAGCCAGGCTTTTACAAGTAAGCTCAGCTTTCTTTAGCTGCGTTGATGGATCACCCCTCTGGACTGTTCTATATATATTTGCAAAACTATTTACAATACTTGACAATTTACAATGATATGTTGGCTGGCTGGATGACTGGTTGGAGGTGGAGAGAGGAAAGCCTGCAGGAGTTAGGGCAAATCAGCCTTTACACCTCGAGCTCTGAGGCTGGAAATAATCCCTGGAACAATTTCCTCACACACACAATCACAATCATTCACTCAGCCAATCAAAGAGGCTCACCTGCAGCCCATTACACGTAGAGCTACCACAGCAGGTTCACCAGCGAGAGAGAGAACCACAAGGACATTCAGTGGGTTAAAGCAAACAAATACACAAAAAAATACACAGTTCACTATATGACCTCTGAGTTGTAACATGTCATGTTTGACAGGGGCATATGCAAATTTCCAGGTTTATATTTATATTCTGGGAAATTACACTGGAATATCTTTGCATGATTTATAGTTCAAGGAACTCCTTATTTATCTTATACAGGCCCTTTATGCAGCCCCTCAGTTCAGCCTCTGCCTGAAATAGGCCATTTTAGCTTCTGTCTCTTTAAGGCTCCCCTACCGATGAGCCCACTCTGTTCTGATTGGCCAGCTTCTAGGAAACCATTATACAAACTATAGTGACAGGATTTCACTACTTTTGTGTCAACTTCTCAAATCCATCGGTACATGTTTGAGATGTATGAGAGTGGACAATGCAAACAACACACCGAAAAACCTTAGCAACAACCTTAGCAACCAAGGCTATGGAAAGGAATGCCATTTATGGCATTTAGGGCATGTGTGATGAGCCGATGTCAGCTCGTCAGCAAGGTAGAAAAAAACGTTGCAATCGAAACGTTCACTGCAGGTTGAAGCCGTGACTTTTGACTTGCAGGCAGCATTTCTTCATACGTTCACCTCAAGTTTTGGAACCTAGACCATGTTTAACAGTATATAAATAACAGAAAACAACCAAAAGTACATTGTGTCCTCTTTAATGTCCCACTGTATGTGTTGCTGTGTTGGCTAACCATCACTGCTGGCTAACCAGTCTTGCAAAACAACAGAGCTGATATCATTAGCAGCACTGAAAAAGAAGCTAGCTAAGTTTCATTTAAATTATGCTGTTAACTTTGTATTGTTGTGAGGCCAGAGTATGACTGGCTTTATGGTTCACTTGAGAGTTTCTTTTAAGCGATTTGTTCATTCACCGTTTCACAGTGACATGACAGTACCTGCCTCTGAATATTTTATACTAATGTAGCCTGGTCATAAATGATGGGACTGGACACAGAGCAAACTTCTTTTTGTGGGGTCTTTAATTCCCCGACTACACTCAATAAAGAGCAGTGTTAATTCTGTAATTTTGAGGGTTTAAGATAATCACAGTGATAACAAAATAATTGTTTTTTCCTTGTTTTGTACTCACTCAACAAACCAATAAGGAAGCAGATATTTCTCCTATGAACAACTTTCCTGAAGCACCTTCCCTAAGAAAACTTGAAATTGGCTTTTAGCCCCTAACTATCTACTATAGTGCTAATAACAATGGTGCAGGTTGACCACCCAGAATATCAGGGTACATTAACACTTACAATAGACAATCTCCAGCTCAATATTTCCTACAGAAAGCTAAATCTAATGAACTCTAGACATGAAGTATCTATAGACAACAGTTGTGGCTTGTTTCCTAAATAAAAAATAGAAATACAACACAAATAAATACATTTGTTCAGCCTGGGGTACACACACCTAGAACCCAACATGGCACTCTATCTCTCCTCTAAATTCAGCAGAAGCATACAAAAAGGGCACAGTTTAGTGAAATAGTCAGCATACTCCCCTATGATGCTATGATTCTATCCATCAGTTTACTTTATCACCACTTACACTGCTCCGCTGTTCAGTGTTTGACCTTTTACCTTTTACCAATCTACAAAAATTGGTAAGAATACAGAATCATCATTCATCAAACTTAGTCTGTTAGCTTAACTATACTCTCATCTACTGATGCTGCTAACCATTTTTGTGTTTGAATAACATTTATCAGGATATTTTTCCTAAAAAAAAGCGAAAAATACACACCTCAGCAGTCACTAGTTTCGCGGTACAGCAGCTTCCTAGTGCGTAACATCTCATTAGAGCTCTGCACTCTTGCAAGATCTACCCTTAAGCTGGTCTTACAGTGACAGTGCTACCTCAACAGATAGAAACATCAAATAGCCCCAAATACACTCTCTACCGCTTGTTCACATGGCAACACTAAGGTAAACTACTTTTAATGGAAGATTGGCAACCTCACCTGTCTTCCGTTTGGTAGACATTAGTTAGTCTGATGTATCATGTTTGACCACACACTATCTTACAATTAAAAGTGGTTGCAACCCAGCCCGCTGTTTCACCCATTTGAGGAAACGAATTAATTTTGGAGCCAATCCAGTGGCATGGCAGAGGTGCCAACCCGTAGGGCTCCACAGTAGCGGCCATTGCTGTTTTGGTGGCCTGGGTGAACTTTCATTCAGAGCAGGCAGAACAATGCAGGGTTGTCGTGAGGTCATCTGGGATGGTGCAGCATTGGCCAGTCACATACATGCAAGTGCACATTCCTGGTGGATTACTATGAATGCTGTATTTCTAATGCTTACCTTGTGATTGGAAAGATGAAAAATAAAACAGTTGCTGTTGTTTTAACACAGGACTGATTTCAGGCTGAATACTAGCTAACTGGTTGGTTTGGCAATTGTATGTCTGGGTAACCTCCCTGCCTCTGACAAAGTGCAATGCAGTTTCTTCCTGAAGCTTTTCAATAGGAAACATCTGGTTCTGTCTCACTTTAAAATGGAAGAGGCTGTGGCTCAGGAGCTAGCTGGAAGATCGGCAGTTTGATTCCTGGCTCCTCCAGTCCGCATGTCAAAATGTCCTTGGGCAAGATACTGAACCCCAAAGTGCTCTTATGTGAATGTGTGTGAATGATTGGATTCCCTCTGATGGGCCGGTTGGGACCTTGCCACCATATGAATGTGTGTGAATGGGTGAATGTGACGCGTAGTGTAAAAAGTGCTTTGAGTGGTCGGAAGACTAGACAGGCGCTATAAAAGTACAGTCCATTTACCATTTCCAAACAGAGCAACCCCACACCCTATTGTCTAACACATAAACCAATACTGTACATGTCCCACATGAAGGGTTTCTTACACACACTGGTGACTGATCATTAGGATTATAGTTCATTTTTAATTGTTCCCTGCCTCGCTGCTTCAGATTGAGTTTTCCTGATTCATGTCCGCAGTGGGCCTGCGGTGGCGGCGTGAATGTGGGGATAGCCCAGGCTAGCCCCTCTCTCATAATGCGATGTGTATTGTATGTGGGAAAATATGAATACGCATGCTCAGAGTGTTAGTGTATTCAATGTAGATCACACGAAATTGATGACAAGTGGGGCAGACAGCCTGTAGCCCCACTAAGGCGTCATGTCATATTTCACAGTTGATTGGCTATCTGTCAGACAGAGATCCGCACAGATGCGGAAGCAATGCAAAAGCTGTTGAACCTTTTTGGCTTCATGCGCCACTGAGCAACTTTCATAGGAATGAACGGGGCCCCGCCTCCGACGCTGTATCCAGTTCTCTTTATACATCCATGAGTTCATCTCTGCTGCGTCTAGTTTCATCCTTCGGACCACGAACTGTTTCTCCATGTCTGATGCTGAACTGTGAGCGGGATTTTCTGTCTTTGCTTTGCTGAGGATAAGTCGGCTGCCCCGCACCTGAGTAACACACAGGCCTGCAACTTTTTTTATTTTGTGTGTGTGTGGGCCCACTGTGGTGTTGAGAGTCCAGTGAAGTATTTGATCTGAGTCTGCTATAGGGAATAGTAGACAAAGGGGCAAGAATTGTGGGATTGTGCCAAAGTAAACTGAGGAGATTTAAGTTTTGGATTGTAACGTTTTGGTATAAGCCAATTTATTTTGTGTCTTTGTTTCAAGTGATTTATTGAGTTGCTAATCTAAGCTTTCACCCCAAACAGGTAAACCTTTGTGGTAGCTACCTTAGGAAACCGGACCCAAGCAGACCATCATTACAGTCTAAAATTAGTGATAGCAACCTAGGCATAATGTAGTGTTGGGGTTACACATATAGAGTTCCATATAAAGTACATCTATGGTCTGAGAATGGAGTTGTGGGTTTGAATCCCAGCTGTTCTAGCAATTTTGATGCTCAGTGAAAGGATGTTCTCTGTGTTCCAGATGTTTCTGGACTTCCTGGAGCAGCTGCAGACCAAGGACACAGACAGGGAGCAGTGTAAACATGCAAACAAGTTCCACATGCACTCAGAAATGCATGCAAACATGGCTGCACAAACGGATTAGAACACACACACAGCTGTATTCTCACCGAGTTAATGCAGCAATAAAATCACATTTACAGTGCTGATGACTTTTAGTAAGTTCCACCAGGTCTATCAGGGCACTACAGCACATTAATGCAGACAGTCCAGAGAACCAGAAACAAAGTGTGAAAGATCCAAAATGCCTCAGCTGCCATGATAAGAACAGTTTGATCTTTTATTACTGGCAGCAGAGATAGTTTTTGTTCTCACTGATTATTTATTCATCACCTCTTGCCTTTCTAGAAGAAAATCAGTCTGCTGATATGTATCTGCATAATTACAACAGTCTGTCACCATTAAAGGTACATTCATTACAGTTTCCTCATAGTTAGATATGAGGAAGACAAAACCAACAATGTGTTAGTCCATCTCTCAATACTTTATGATTTCCCAACTCTGTCTGTGTCTCTCAGCCCCAAGCCCATTGGTTGCTTTTGAAGATGTAAATCTTAAAAAAAAAAAGCTCTTAAAGTCTGTTAATTTATTGGTCAACTTATACAAATAACAGAACACAAGCACTGTGTCACTTAGCATCTAACTAGCTTAGCTGCAGTTTAGATCAGGTTTAGCTAAGATTTAAATAGCTGAGCAATAAGAATCAATTTTCACTTCAGCTGAACCTGTTCTAAACTGCAGTTAAGATAGTGACTTGCTGATTGACACAGCATCTTTTTTGCATGCTGTATAAACACAGTGATGGGACCACGTCTGTTTTTCTATTTTCAACAGTAGAGGAATCCAATTGGGTGTTCTTGTGAGTGTTCCTGGCAGCAGGACAGTGCGTGTGGGACTGAATCAAAATAAACTACAATGTTAGCCAGTGGAACAGTGTGGCTCAGCGATGTGTTTCTAATAGTTCTTGGACAACAATGGAGGTCTACAGCACAGAAGAATAAGATATATCAGGCTTTGCTACAAACACAACATTTATTAGTAGAATTCATAGAAGGTTTGGTCATTTCATGGGATTTGATGACAATAAGAAAAATATAGAATATCCTAACCTGTAAAGTAATCAGTAACATGTCTCTCTAAACAAAGTAATAAAAGATGTGATTAAAGACTGCAGGAATCTAATGGACACAGTGAGGCAACAGGAAAACAAAAGACATAAACACAATGAGATTATAAATGGATGATTGTATTATAAATCATGGGCAAACACACACAGAACATCAATAATACTGATCCTGGTACAGCAGTAACACTGACATGATGTGGGAGAATCCCTCTGCTGTATGAATATTGCAGTGGATCTCAGGAACAAGGTCATTGTACAACTCTACAGAGCTCTGGGAAATGCATATCAATGATTAACTAAAGCTGCTATCATGTCATTTTCACAGAGGAATGTGTGTTAACGTGTGTGTGTGTGTAGGGAGAGAGAGGAATAATACGTGAGCAGTCTGTCATTCATGGACAGTGAGGGTGAAAATAGGGAGAAATATTGGATTCTTTCAGCTTTATGCTCCACAATAAAATGCCCACATAAATAACAGTGTAAGTGGTTCAGTGTTGCAGGGAGGGGAGGATGGTTCCCATGCAAGGCCCGAAGCCCACCCTGTGTCCATCTCTTTCACAGTAACCTAGACAGAGGAAGAAACATTTTATTTTCTCATTATAAACATACATTATGATCATGTAGCCAGGTTCTAGACCTTTGAATCACACACACAATCACTCTGTTGTTGTGCAACTAAAAGCAACTACTGTCCAATCAGATCTTAGTGGGTGACATTCATGCCTATTAGTGACGGAAAAATGGTGACACTATACGTTTCCAGTGAATGACCCTGTGAGCCACTGCTGTGCTGGTTCAGTCTAACCTGTGATGGTGACTTCATCTCCATCCTTCAAGAAAGTTCTGGTTTCTCCTCCTCCCACATCAATGCACTTGGATCCCCTCCATGATAGCTCCAACATGGAGCCAAAAGTCTCTGGATCCTGTTGAGATACAGCGTATATAATATACTACAAATGTACTGTACATATAAAACACAAGAGAGACAGGTAGACAAACTCTGTAGTTGGCTCCTTATGCATTATCCAGCATGGAACTGCCTGAATTGTCACATAGATGTTCAAAGCCCAGGGGCCAGATGCATCAAACTCTGTGTAGATTCATGACTAAAACTGTGTGTACTCACTAAGCCAGAAATATGCATACATATTCTTTTCATCAGATTTATAAAGTCATGTGTGCTCATGGTTCTGTTTTATAAATCTCAGTCATCGAGGAACTGGATGCATGTGCATGAGCCTCATTTCCACTCCGACAATTAACCATAAATGGATGAAGACACCCTGAACCAGCTGTTTTCATATCAATTCACCGCCTGCTCCACTAGTCTGTTCAGCTGTCAATGAAACAAACGGAAAAGAAGTGCAGTTTCACAGAACAGCCGTCATTACACGGAACCATTCTGTGTGGCTCTTTATATGGTCTATATCATTAATTCATCATATGGACCTGTAAACCATCGTCAGCAGTGATCTCAGAAATGTAATCAATGGGTTTGTAGCTCCTATCTAAAGCAACTTTACAAGATGTGACACTACTAAGGATAAAATAAAAAGAATAAGAACAGTGTAAAAGAAAATTGAATAACAGGTTATCATTTGATGTATTTCTTCAATATATCATACATGTTTCAGACAGTGTTTAAGTTCAGTTTAGTGTTAGTTTGTGTTTCACACATGTTCTAAATTCCTCTGTGCTATATCTATTCTAAACTTAGTTCTTTGCTGTGTAAGATGAGGCAGTTGTGTGTTTAACAGTTAAGTCTATTCTGTTATACCTTTACCTGAGCCAGTGATAAGATAAACTGTAGTTATGTAGATGTTTATGTGTAAAACTGATAAGCTTTAGAGGATAGTGTGGTTTGTCCTTAATTTAATATAGTAGTAATGTTATTTTGTGATGTTACTGTCATATATGGTCGTGAAGAAAGACTGTTCCTAGGTTAGCTGAACTTTTGACTTATGTTTCTATCTGATGGTTGGTTGCTGACCTGTAAGGTTAGTAAGCAGATGTCATAAATTCTGTACAAGTAGTATTTAAGGGACTGGTTAAGTGCCAACCTTTCAGACAAAGAAAAGATAGCTAGGTGGTATGTATCTTTGTCTCCAGAACTATGATGCATTATACTTCTGATTGTATTATTTGATTACACTATTTCATAACCTGACAATGCTCTCTTGTGTGTTTATTGAGTGATCAGCAATTTCCCATTACAACAGCAAAATAGAATGTTGACTCCTTTGTAAATTGAAAGAATGATGAAATCAAACACAAAAGTAACTAATCAATGTTAACTTAATAAATGCACCTTTGATTGGCATTTTACAAATACCTGTGTAAACTCCAAAAAAACCGCCCCCCAAAAAATTACACAATCAGTGCAGCTGGTTGTCAACCTAAACAAACAATGTTTTAATAAAAGATTCCGTCTCTCACCTTATATTTCATCTCCACCTCATCACATCACCCTCAGATTACTTTAGAAAAACGTATACGCCTGGTCTGAGGTATGCGTGAGGTGCGCGAATTCTGTGTTTATAAATACTTGTTCATGTGCAGGAAATGGCGTATGCATGGTTTTTGTGCGTACGTATCGTTTATGCATCTGGCCCCCCTGGTGTGTATACATCTTATTGGATTACAGCATCTTTTGAATTATTGTGAGGCATAAGTTTTTGTTTGTGTAAAAAGCTTGTTTATTCTTAGTGTCACCAGATCACATCAGTCGAGTGAACTTTAGAACAGAAGGTTATTGGAGAAAGAAAAGGAAAGAGGGGTTTAAATATAATGTATGACATATAAAAACAAGGGGATAAAGTGTGAAAACCCTACAATTTGTAAAAGAAAAGGCAAATTAGGGATCATTAAAATCCAAACTTTTCAAATTTCACACATTTGCGCTTTAATTCAACATTTTCAAGATCAGCATTCAATTCAACGTTGTAAGCATGAAATGTCAGACCTGACTTTACCATAATGGCTTTCTGTCTGTGTTTGCCAGATTGTGTCTCTTCTGATTTTACCTCTGTCTTGTGTAATGTTATGTAATTATGTACTTGCACGATTTGCTGTTTAACATTGTCTTCTATTAATTGCTTTGCATGTCTTTAAACTTTTTGTTCTCTGTTCACCTGCTTAATGTTTTTGCCTGTTCTGATTTTACATGTTGTTTGTTTTATTGTTGTATTAATAGTTAATCTGACATCTAAAACAGTTGAGCAGCACACACACACACACACACACAGAGTTGCACATGCAGACACTAACCGGTCCACTGATGGTACCAGAAGCCAGCAGGTCTCCTGGTCTGACGTTGCAGCCGTTGACTGTGTGATGGGCAAGCTGCTGCTTCATGGTCCAGTACATGTGCTACAGATAGACAGACAGATGGAGGGAAAGAGGAAGCAAATGAGGAGAGACAGACTGTAGGATATCATACTGGATCAATACATACATTCGGATCAATGCAGGTCAGACCTATCTCTGCAGGCTGTTGATGACTGAGATCAGGGAGGGAGTTTGTACCAAGGGGCTGTGTCCACCAAAGTGTTTTTTCCTGAGGCCAGTATTTTTTGAATTGTTTGCAATGATGGTGCTGCATATTTACACTATGCTACAAATGCCAGCAGCATGACAAGGTGCTGAGCGTCTATTCTGCGCTGAGCACTGCATGTTTGGTGTTTTTTTCTGGTCGAACAATGTTCAACTTTGGGTAAATCGCTGCACTTGTCACTGTCACTTTTTACCCAGCCATCCAATCCCAGTGGAGGAGAGGCAGGACAAATACGACAAAGACCAAGCGTCACATCCTACATGCACAAGTCCTGAACAACAACAATAATGGACGTTACCCAAGTTACCAGGCTCCATCCAACTTCAGCTCTTAAACCAAATGATGGTATTCGCAGAGATGTTTCCTCCACAAAATCTCATCAACCCACCTAGACTGGTGGGTCCGTCCTCTCTCCTTACATGCATCAGCCTTCCCTTCATCCAGAGCAAGGGCCTGAGCAAGTACTCTACCTTGTGCTGACACTTATACATTCAGTATTTGTTGATAACACAAACAATTAGCGAAATTAGGTACTTGCGACACATAAATTAACCATACTTCTGCGGATATTCTTTATCATAACAACCAAAGCGTCTCAGCTGAAAAAATGCTCTGCCTCCAAAGTGCTCTCAAGCGTTCCCAGCTGGTCATTTTCAGAAGAGCGCCTGGCGCTACCCAAACCTCACAAAATAGTTCAGGACTGTAGGAAAAGAAGGAAATATCACATTTTTCACGGGACCCATATGAGTGGCCATTTGAACAGTGAGAGGCCAGGCTCAGAGAGGAGGGCAGATGTTATAGTAAATAAGCCTAAAACCCCACAGTATAGTTAATTTAACTACATGTGTAATATCACTTGATAGAAATAAGTTTATTTGTATAGAATATTTCTATAATTGTTTATTATTTGCAGTACTTTATGGGTCACAGAATGTGGTGCACATTCTTAGTTCTTAGTGTACCACATTCCTAATGCCATTGGTGTCATCTAGCACGGAAACTAATTGCTGATTAATCAATTAGTTGTTTAATCAATGATATAACAAGAAAAAAATTCAAAATGTATTTTACATCATTGTGATGTGACATAAAATTGAACATCTCTGGGTTTCTGACTCTGTTGAACACTACCTTGTGCTTTTAGAAAAGTTGATGGACAGTTTTTGGAAAATAATTTTATTGAACAAATCCTTAATCCCTTATTGAAAAAGTAATCAACAGATTATTTGATAATGACAATAATTGTTAATTGCAACCCTACTATTATCTTTCAGTAACACTTACTAAACTCTTTGCCCAGGGCCTCAAAATCTCTGTACATGCTGTATTATTTACTATAATGTAGCAATGAGTGTTATAGTGTACATGACTCAATACACCAGATTCTTACCTTGAAGTTAGACTTGCAGATGGTTGCAGGCTCTGCCATGCCCTGTCCTAGAAGAGTAAACAGACAATGTTTTCATAACATACTTCTCTCTTCCTTTTTCCTTTTTCCTCTCCTCCTTCCCTCGTACGACCCTGAGGGGGTCCGTCCCTGCCCAGGTGCTGCAGCAGATTCCCCGTTAAGCTTCCCCACACTGCATACAACAGGCAAGCCAGTGGAATTCATTCACCACTTTTGCACGTGCCTTGTTGATGGTGTGGTCCTTGCTAGTGAAACAGTCATATTGTGGGGACTCCCCTCTCTTATGGGGACAAAAACCAAGTCCCCTTAACATAAATCATTAATTTTAGGGTGAAGCCTTGGTTTAAAGTTCAGGTAAGTTTAGGGTTATGTTAAGGTTAGGGTAAGGGTTAGGGTTAGGCATGTGGTGGTTTTGGTTAAGATTAGGGTAAGTCTCCAGGAAATGAATGTAAGTCAATGTAATGTTCTCTGTAATGGAAACATGACTGTGTGTGTGTGTGTGTGTGTGTGTGTGTGTGTGTGTGTGTGTGTGTGTGTGTGTGTGTAACTACAAAAGTACACAATGCACAATGAAACCATTGTGGTTTATTTGATGATAGTCACTTGGTGTGCAGTACCTTTTAGTGACACAAACAGGTTGATGTTGAAAGTGTAAGCATCTTGGTGCTGCAAGTAGGGGAGGGGCTCTGGATCCTGCAGGAAAAGGGGAAACAGGAGCTAGATGAGACAGGTCTATAAAGCTAAATGGAGAAAAGCAAAACAGTTTCTCTATGGTCTATTGTAGTGAAGATCTCACCACTAGTGAGACAAAAAAAATGTTACATTTGTCCTAATGCTTAAATTCCACCGGGCGCGTGTGCACCACGTTCCAGCTCCGACATGGCCACTGGAGCTGATGCTTGTGATCCCACCGGGTGCACTGCGGCACATTTCAGAGGCATCACAGAAGCGGCTCTCCGGTCTGCTGCTCCCGGTGGAATAGGGCACCGTGCAGAGGACGGAGCAAAAGCCGGAACGCGGCGCACATGCGTCCGGTGGAATCCCGGCGTAAGGGTAGCGCCACAGGGAGTCATGTGCTGCTAAATTGAAAGGGTTAATCATCTGTACATATCTGTACATCTTACACCTTGAATAAAACCATGGAAAAAACATGTCAGCAGCACAACAGTACCAGCTGCAATCTGCCATCAGTGTCAATCACTGGATCTGTACAGCCACTGCACTGCTGCTGCTCATGACTCAATACACAATCAATGTAAAGAACGTAAAGAACTTAATAAAAAAAAGCCTACAAAGAAACTTTGTGTCCAAGTTCTATGCAAAGTGCAATTGTGTATAACAATGTTAACTGATGTTAGCAACAGAAAGATTTTTGACGATGTGAAGCATCTTCATAAAGTGTAGGCCCTTATGAAGATGGGAGCAATTGTAGGAGCAACTGTCTGAAGAACAGAATGGTAGAATTGCAGCAATATTTGAAGAACGACATCTATGGTGTATGGTGACGTCAGAATTATGAATGAAGGGATTTTTGACAGCATGGTAAAGCTGATGTGACAGAGACAAATAGAACAGGAGGAAAAAGACATTCACCCGTAGTGGAATAAAGGCAAAACACGAGGGAAGAGATCTTCCTTCTTGAAATTTTGCTTCATTAACAATAAATATATATAAATGTGTTTATTTATATATATATTATTTTTTCTCAATACTTTCTCAATACTTATTAATACATAATGCAGTAAATTTTCATACCTGAGTAAAAAAAGCTCCTCAAAGTACTCACTACATGCTCACAGTAATAATTGAAGACTACTCTGATGAGCATATCAACATTTTCAATCTGCTCCGATCTTCTCTCACCTGGACTATGGTGGCAGAACAGTGAGTACACTGTTCACAAAGATTTTAGTAAGAAACTTCACCTCAAACAAATAAAATCAAACTAACAGACTTTCATAAGTATAACTTTCAGGAATGCATTTTTGTCCCATGATGGTCTAAATGCTTTTCAAGATATTTTTCTGCGTTGAGAGGAATAATATTTAGGTGGTTAACTCTGAATCCTAATACTTAGTTTTTGTCGTGGAAATAACAGTAACAGCTCTCCAAACTGTATACTGGTGGAAGTTGTAACCCTGGTACTAACCTGGATAGGGTTGGACTCTGCAAAGGGTAACAGTGCCTCCATGGGGACAACCCATGGTGAGATGGTCGTCCCGAAGTTCTTCCCCAGGAAAGGACCCAGAGGAACATACTCCCACGACTGGATGTCCCGGGCTGAAGATAAACACACAAATTTGTGCTTAAGTAGGCAGATAATGGTGCTTTATTGCTTATTAGCCAGGAAATAACAAGATGTAGACCTGAAACTTGAACTGCTCTGTTAAGCCAGGAAACAAATAATTCATATGATGCTCCTGTAATAATTATCCAAGAACCACAAAAGGTTGCTGTCACTTGAACCTAAATATGTGTAGTTGTGGTGCACTTGCTGAATCAACTGATTCTGGTGTTGTTTTTTCAAAAACAATCTCTGTCCACACAAATGTTTCAGTACTGTTTTAGAATTAATCTCTGTCCATACCAACACACCTGAAAACGCATATCACATCACCATTCACGTACACTGGGCATGCGCGAACCGGGGTAAACAGGAAACGGTTTTTATTGTCCCTCTTGTATTGTACTGTTTACTCCGCGGTTGATTGCTTAGTTTCAGAAAATACTACAGGAAGAACAGCAATGGCAAAAAGTAACAGCTGCTAGCATAGACAACAAGGTCAGCAACACCTATTATTCGTTATCCATGTTGAATTAACACTGGTAGTCAAGGCTGATGTTGTTTGTTTTCTTCTGGAAAAAGATCACGTGACAGGGGCATGTCAAATCAGGGAGGGACACATCGTAACTAATAAGAACCAATCAGGAAGTGAACATGGGTGTCTGCGTCATTGTTTTCAAAGGTCTCTGTTTTAGGGGTTTGAAAACGCCGGAGTAGTGTGAATCCTAGGTTTGAATGTATTAAAAGTTATGCATTTACAATGAAAACATATCAGTCTGGATGTAGCCTTAGAAGGACAGTCTCCATTGACAGTTCCTTGAAATGTCTTGCATATGTGGCACAAGTGGTTTGCTCACAGGTGGCTGGGCCCTCAACAATATTGTATATTGTATTGTATTACCTTGTTTTAACAATCCTTAACTTAAGCAATTGAAGACATGGCTGGAGTTCAGTACTTAAGTGCTTTAACCCACCCATGGGGACAACATGAAATTTTTCAGTTTCTGTAGTGTAGTGATTATCAAATTTGCCTAACATGTGAATGGTCCCCGGTTAGAAACTGGACGGGAACACTTTGTTCATGTTTACTGCTAGTAATTAATAAATTCAAGCAATGCTGACTCAGATCATCAACACACTGGGCACAATGTAACACTATGTAAAACTCTAGAAAACAAATAACAAATTAACCCATACACATGATGAATCACTATGTCTATTTATTCTTTTGGGCTAGCTTTCTGTTTAGCCTATTTATTGATTTCTGTATGTGAATGAGGGCAGCTCATATCCTGACTGTAATGCTCTGTTGGACAGCAGGAACATGCATGATGTTGATGTGTTACTTTTGTCTGGCTTGGTGAATAATAAAGCAGCTGGTAGAAAACTCAACACTCCCCATTGGGGAAAAAGAGGTAGTGGTGTGCTCGAGGACTGTCTTGAATCATATAAAACTCAAGAAAAAATGCAGGTGCTCTTCCCCATTGGGTAACTGAACCCCAGTCTTCCACTTGAAAGGTGGAGATACTGACCCCTATAATAACGAGGACTGTTGCATCACTATTTCTGGCACATCAATTGGCTCCATTGTGCTTAGTGAAAGTTCCAGATTTACATTTGGACTCTGTTGTCTTTCAATGCCAGTAAAGAGGTCTCCTATGTTAAAATCTGATGTTTTGTCATTGTTGACTCAACCATCCACTCCAACTTCCTCCCTAAGGTGACTTTGTTGCTCTATAGCAAATACAAAGAATTACATGATGTTACAAACAGCGCTGTGGCTAGCACTGAGAACACAGGGGTCATGTCTTTAGCATTTTTTATGAAAATTTTCCAGTTTTAGCAATATTTAAGTAGAGATTAGCATATCAGAAGAACTGTATTTCCCCAATAGAATTTTATCCCTGGCAGTGTAGCCAGTCATGTTAAATGGATAAACAAAATATGACAAATCCAAAACTAAAGCATTTTAGTAGACTTTATTCCTGGTGTTCTCTGAGTAGTGGGGTATGTGTTGGGAGACTTAGAGTCAGGGTCTCAGGATATCTGAAATCTTGGTTCCTGTCATGGCTGGAGGAGTAAATAAACTGGAAGAACAGGTTCAGTTCAAAATATAGTGTTTGGGGTGAGATGGTGACGAGCAGTCACTGATGCTCCTCTCTTTCCAAACCTCAATGTTGCATCTATGCTGCCACAAACTGGTGGGCATGATTAGCTTACTCCTTTGAGGACACAAGTAAAAATAACAGTTTAATTTACGTATCCAATGATAAGTCAATCCATGTTGTCTAGTCACTGCATTGATCAACACAAAAAAGGATTCAACCCACAAAATTAGTTATTTACTCAAAACTGCTCATATTGTTCCCACTTGATTCCAAGAATCAGATGTGTAATGCTTTTCACACCAAATACATACACATTCCCACATATATATCATTAAAAACAAATATAAATAAATCAATAAATAAGAATAATTATAGGAAAGTGTTATGTTAAAAGTGAGTTTTCAGAAGGGACTTAAAAGAAAATATTGAATCCCATTTTATCACACAGTAAACTGTATACAGGTCAGCCAACCATCACAATCTGACTCAGATTAAAGCCTCTCTCTCACAGACTGCAGTCTCAGCTACTGGGCTGAATTAGACAACTTTAAAACTTGCTTTATTAAATGTGAGACCTTTAACAGGACAGGCTGTACTGGTTAGTGACCTAATTACAGATCATAAGCTGGATGTATTATTTTGAACTGAAATTTGGCTGGATTCAAGTGGTAGTTTACAGAGGCATCAACGCGAGATTTTAACTTTTCAAATGTTTTTAGGTCCGATAGGAGAGCTAGAGGTGTAGCAGCACTCTTCTCTGATATGATTTTTATGTAGGCGACTGGTTTTTGGTGAGTACACTTCATTTGAATATCTTGCACTGATACTGAAATAAACAACTCATGTCTTATTTATTATAGCATATCGACCACCAAAAACAACCAAGACTTTTATTGATGAAGTCAATAACTCGTCCCAAACATCCTTAGATTTTGATTTTATATTGACTTCTGGTAACTTTAATATCCATGTAGACAACACTGGAGACTACTATTCTAGAGAGCTGAACAACCTGCTGGAGGCCTTTGGTTTCTCTGAGCATGTAACTGGAACCACTTATGAACTGGGCCATACCTTTTATGTCCAAAGGAGTTAATGTTCTTTCCGTGTCAGCACTTAACGTTGCTTTATCAGACCATTACAACATGTTCTTCGAAATCAGTCTTGATCCTGTAAGGGTCAACTTTGTCAAAACTGTCCAGAAACAGTACCTTCCTGCGAACTCAGCTGACATCTTTGCTACCAAATTCTGTAATGTTGTAACATCTAATATGTCATCCTCTGGTGACATGGCACTTACCTTTAATCAAGGTACTCAACTGGTTTTAGATGATATTGTTCCTGTTAAAATCAAAGTGTTTTCTGATAAAAGTAAAAGTCTGTGGCTAACGGATGAATTGATAAGGAGGAAGAAATAGACTGCAGAAGGGCTGAGCATAAATGGCTTAAAACCCAGCTTATGGAGCATCTTGATACTTACAAAAATCTATTAATTAGTCATAACTCAGAAATTAGAAAAGCGAGGCAATCATATTTTAAAATATAATAAACAATAATACACACAATTCAAGGGCTCTCTTTTCCACTATAGATAAACTTTTAAATAACTTCAATTCCAGGTGAGGCGTGAGGTTTTTGCAGCCTCCTTTCACAATAAAATAATGACCATTAGGGAAAATTTTCCGATAATCACTCTTGCTCCTCCCACCCTGCCTACTTAATTTGCTACTATATTGGCAAATTTTGCACCAGTTCTCTTGATCCCCTTCCCACTTTTTTTCCAAAAGCGTATTTAACTGTTTATCTAAGGATATTTTAACTTTGTAAACAACTCCTTACAATCTGTATTCTGTTAGCAAACAGTTGCTTATTTCCATATCTAGCAGTTACGGAGCAACATTATCATTCATTTGGAGTCGTGTTTGTGTCCACCTGGTGAATGTAAGTCCGATATTCATTCTCTTTTAGCTCTGCTTTTGTTCTTTAGCTGCTAAATGCTCCATTATGCTCACCAGCTAGTCGCTATCTGTGTCTGTTTGTTTGTGTCTGTGTCTGGTGCTGAGCAGGTAGTGTATAGTGGGTTTTTAAAGCTTTTTCTTTGAAAACAGCTGCCTGCTGCAGCCCAAAAAGTTGCAGCCAGACAGCTAAACAATGAGCTGAAATAGCCCTATAAAGCTCCGTGAAAACAAGCACAACTGATAATTCTCTGAAGGTTCATCACTACAAGTGATACCTCTCACATTACACATTGTCATTTCATACATTGTTATTATAAAAATATTGCTTATATCTGCTTTAAAGTGAGACTATGAAGCTAGTGATCAAGAACAAAAAAAAGAACTACTGAATGTAATTTTATGATGCTTGTCAGAGGGGTATGTATCACAAAGCAAGATTAGTGAGTTAGCCAGCTATCTTTTGGCTTGACTCAGTTTTCTGGGATCACAAAGCTGGATCACTTTTGCTGATACCGTAGAGTCTGTATTGTGTGTTTGTGAGGACCTTAAAGAGAGTATGTCATCTTTACCCCGTACATGACCACAGCAGAAATTTCATTTGCTTGCTTTTGTGAGGAATGTAAGAAACTGTGGAAGCGCCCCGCTGGCTTAATGGTTAAGACACATACCATATAACAGTGGCATCCACAGACCTTTGTTGCATGTTATTTTCTTCTCTATCCATTCTCTGTATCTATTTACTTTCAGCTGTGAAATAAAGGCCCCCTAAAAAGCCAAAAAACAACCTTAAACAACAACTTGACGCTTATGACATTTCAGATAATAACATTATTTCCCTCCACATTTAAAAACCTGTTTTCAGGACATTTTATCACATAATCCCAGGCTTTCCATGATGTGTAGGAACCGTAAATCATTTTCAAGCAGATACAACAAGAACGTTCGTGTGTTGTACGGAGGCTCTTACCACTCCAGTCATTCATGAGTACCATGCCAAAGATGTGTTCATGAGCAGTCTCGATGGGAATTGGCTCTCCGAGCCGGTTCCCTCCACCAACAAAGAAGGCCTAATCAGAGGGAAAAAAGCACTTTTAAATATAACAGCAATAATGTATGATGTTGTGTAATACTGAATAACACACAGATTGAGAAAGTTAACAGAGAGAGGGCAACTCAGGCCCTTCTCTCAGATAGCTCACATGTTGAAATTTCAAGAGCTATTCAAACATTACAAACACAACCGATTAGACAAATTAAACACTGTAATCACCATCTCCAGTTCAATGTCCAACTGCTTTGATGGTCCAAACACTGGGGGTTTCGCTGAGAGAAAGGAAAGAGCAAACGTGGTTATCACTTACTGGTCTCTGTATACTTGTACTGTTGTGTTTAAAGTGTTTTATAAGCCTATCAGGTTGAAGAATTTTCTCTAAATCCAAATATATATCTTATAATCACCCAACACATACAATATTTTAAACAGCCAAATGCATATTGGTTGCATATGCTTTTTTTCATCCAATGGTGAGTGCAAGCTTAGCTGTATTGAGTAGGTATATTATTGATTTTGAATTGAGTAACAATAAATGAATAATATAAATGTTCCATCAGGATCTTACTCTGATCAGGTCTCATCTGGCCTGAGGGACGGCGAATGGGGGTCCCAGAAACAACCACTGATGATGCTCTACCATGGTATCCCACTGGAAGCCTCAACCTGCACAGAACAATAATCCAGTTAACAATGCAAAGCTTTTTAATTTACATTTGCTTCACATCACCCACATCAATGTTGGTCTTTTAGCTGTGTATAAACAAGACTAAGAATACAAAATATTGGACAGATTAGTGCAAGGGGAAAAGTCACCAAAGTCAGGATTCATCCTAAGTGGCAACTATCATGGCTTGAGGCTGAAGCCAATGCAGAGCACCATAAAGCTCCACCAATGACTGCTAGATGCTCCAGCTGTCTCCCATTCAAAAAGTCTCAAGTTCTCTCTCTCTAAGTCAATCTTTTTTTTTTTTCAAAGAGTCATTATGGTCTCAATCTCTGAATTCAGGCCTCTAATAAGTGTGCTGGTGGTCATTTTGGAAATTATTGCCCTGTTAATAAGATTTGAAGACTTTTAGTAGCTTTGATGTCTGCCGTGTTGACAGTGATCGACAGCTGTGATTGACAGTTGGCTCACCTACTCCTCTCTCAAGCTCCGCAATACGCACTGAGTTGGACTATTGTTCCAATATTTCACTAAGTTTAATGTTACTTGATCATGATACCTGCCCTGTTAGCACAGTTTAGCTAAAGGAGCTAACATGAGCCCAGTGTGCAGCACTTGGTGTTCCCAGTAAGCTAGCATTAGCTTTGGTCTGAGGTAGCAGGGCATGTTTCCAGAGCAGGAAAGGCAACACCTAGCACTCATTATTTGGAAGGTCCTGGCTCCAAACGGAAAAGATGGCACTGATCATATAGCTTCAAACCAGCTCCAATGAAATCAACAGGTGATGTCACATCTCACTATATGTCCATCTTTATATAGGCTATGATTCATCCTCTGGGGACCGGGAATATCTGTACCAATCTATATGGGCAAAAAGCTTAGCGCAGTAATAACCAGCATGCATAAACAAAGAAAAGGCTACTTAAGGGAGACTCTCAAGGGACTACTCCAGCGTGCAAAGCAAGGGTCACATGACAACCAAGACACAAAGCCACTTAGTGGTATCCTCAGCATCTTGAAAACAAAGGAATTAAAACTAAACCAGTGGACATCACTAATCTTTGCTGATCATTTTGAAACAAAGACTTGAGGTCTAGTATGAATGATCACCCTAATCCTAACGGTCCATACCCTAACAGAATGGACTGTTGTTGTTTATAGTTATACAAATGATCTTTCTCTAGCTTTAGTTCATTCACATGCATGTATGTTTGCAAACGACAGAACAGCAATAGCATACAGGAATATCTAACAAATTACAGCAAAGAGAAAAATGAAGCAATTGTATTCTAATATTGTAGCAAGTTGAGGTTTTGCAGTGAAAAGAACTCAAGTGGAGAAATAGTCTCAGGTTTTGAAGCAGTCCCTGTGTCCCATAGACCACACAGCTACAGGAAAATGCTGTTTATTAGTAACAGAACCATCAACACCGTGCACGCTCCATCGCACTCATACTGGAGGGAGGTAATTAAATGCACACATAACTTCACTCATGGTGTAAAATGCCTTCTTCCATAACAGCAAACTGTAAACTACTGTTTAAAAAAACATCGTAGAGTTAGTGTGAAGAACAGTAACACTAATCACTGTGTACCAGATAACATCTGTGGTGATATAGAACCTATAAACCTATGTCCGTAAACACATCAGATCATGCTGGGAACTCTGCCCACTTACCCCAACGCTCTACAGTATGTTCAAATTGAAGAGGTCACCGAAGCCAAATTATTGGAAATCAAAATACAAAACAATCTGACGTGGACAGCTCATATTGCTGACCTTTCAAAAAGGTGATGAAAGCAGGGATGGTTGGAGAAATTGCAAGCTTCTTAACTAAATATATTTGTGAAGTTATATCTCACAATCTAATATATAGCCATATCAGTTACTGCTGTACAGCTCAGAGAGATATAAACAGATTACAGATTGCACTAAACATGGCAGCAAGGTTGATCCTATGAAATTGCCTGACTTGACATGGTGGGAAGCTCTGGCAGACAGGAAGAATCATCTGCTTAACAAAGTACGGGGTGTCCAACTCTGACAGAGCTGCTCAGGCAGCTTTGGCATTCCTCCCATCAGGGTCTGAGATGAAATTAAGTCTGTCTGTGTTGTGTGACTGAGATGTGCTGCAGGGATGCTCTGAAAGTCCTGCTGCTGTGTTCAAATGCACACTGATGTTCCGAGGCCCAAATCAATTAGAGAAACCTTTTGGTGTCCCTCTACATATCACTGTTTGCCGAGAGCCTTGAACAGTTGTTTCAGGATGTCGCTCAATATCTGCCCCCAACACTGGGACTGCATTTAGGCCTCTTGGCAAGCCTTTTTATTCACTCCATCAACCATTTGTCAACAGCTGTTAGTATAGTGTTTATTGACAGTGTACCAGTTTGGCATCAGAGCATTTTCCTTTCCCCGGAACATGATGCCAACGTTGGTGGCATGATCCTTGGAGGAGTAGAAGTCGGTATAATCACCTGTGAAGAGAGGGGAGTTCATGAGAGGAGCAGGCTGGAATATACCATCCTATTAGTGAAGTCTATCAGCACAAACTTGACTGAATGAGCCAAGTCATGTCCAATAATAGAAAAGTAACATGTCATTAAACAGTGCCCCCTGGTGCTGATGTACCTTAAATCCATTTAACTATGTGAATATTGTTTCCTGCATTTAGTTATTGTCATTGGGCCTTCTATAATGATGGTAATCTAACAAAAGAAATTCCTTTTTTTAATTACAATTGTAAAATTACAGTTGAATTCTCCGATAGCAACCTGACAATGATATAATGTACACAACATAACCAAAAGTATATGGACACTCCTGCCTACAGACTTCAATGTACTTCTGGTATTTGGGTTCACTTTTCCCTGGTTTTTATATTTCATTTCAATGAAGGGAAATATTAATGCCACAGAACACTGATAGAGTTTGTGTTTGTCCCTGCTCTTTGGGTGATCTCATGAATGAGGTTCCAAAGTCTGGCCTTCCCAAAAGAGTGGAGGTTGTTACAGCAGCAGATTACAGACATGTTCAAGTATCACATATGGGTATAATGTTAGAATGCCACACGAGTGTTAGTGTCCACCTACATTTGCCATATAATGTACTCGCATTTTTATCTGAAAAATCAATTCTTGTATAGAGAGGACTGTCACTGAATAAGCTCTGACTGAATTACAGTTTTAGCGTCTTTTTACAATTCTAGCACCTTTTAATTACACTTCTTCACCTTTAAATAGAGATAATTTCCCTCAAAAACATTGCAGAGGAGGGCATGGTATTGTTCTCAGCCCTGTGGAGTGTTTGCAGGACCTCCTGTCAGGCTTTTACAGTCCCACAAAGCTCCACTAATCAGCGGGTTAGGGAAGCCTAAGAGACAAAAGCCAGGACAGGAAAGGTGGTAACTTTTCTCTGTAATCACATAATAACAGTTAAAGGCCACCTTCATGATTATATCTGTATTTTTATTTATGTACTTTAGAGAGTCACTCAAACTGTGACTATAAAACTAGTTACCAGTGGACTCTTGGCTCCTGTTGGCATGAGGGTTAACAACAGTTTTAACACAAAGAACACAGGAGAGGCTCACCAATGTCTGCAGGAAGATGCATGGTGGCTGCACTCTGATGGATGAATGCTCTGTAGAGACAAAGACAGAAAGACAGTGAAAGGACATTTCCAATGACTTTATGAAAACATTTATTTTGTGTGCATCAGAGGCATTCAGAAGCTTGATAAGCAGGAACAACCTCTACTTTACTATTTTAAAATGTATTTCTTATACTGCAACACAATTTGTTTATAATGAGACAAAAGGACACAAATGTTAAATATGAATTTATTTTCAGTACATGCTACAGACCAAATTTAATAAGGAATGAATGAATGAATGAATGAATTAACTTTTTTTTATTAAAGTGTCCTGCCACTGCATGGCCCATCCCTAATGAGAAACATTTTCAAGAATCCATGTTTCACTTCCAATTGTGCTGATCACAAATGAATCTAAAGGAATATCACAAAAAACAAAAGAACAAACGCACAACCTAATAAAGAAAATAAGAATAATAACAAAAAATAACAACAACAAGAGTAAGCAACATCCATTTATAGTAATCCCAACACAATTTCAGCTAGTTTTAACATTTTGAGTATGCTTCTTATTCTGATATGCAGCTGGCGTGTGATTGTATTCTATATCATTATCCTCAGTGAATATTACTTCCAATAACCTAATTTCCCTAAAGTATAAACAGTTTCATCCTATGTCATGTTAGCTGATCTGTTGATGTTGCATGATATGATTGGCTTGTAAGAACTGCACAGCACATCTCTCAAGTGAGAGACTGGAAACTTGAATAATAATGAACCTCGCCCCCTCATTTCACCTTTTTTTATAAACTAAATAATCCTGACAGCAGTCATGCCTGGTTTTGCTGTTTTTTGCTCCTCTCATGACTCACAGCACAGCAGTTGAGTGGCGTAAAGCTGTTGCAGTTGCTGTTATGTTTTTGACAGTAAAAACAAGTTTATTTTTCAACCTTCTGTGACATCATTGATTGGGGTGTGACCAGAACTACACAAAGCATTAGCCCGGTGAAAACAATGAAAGCCTACTGTGTGGACTCTTGCATGAACAGACTGACCTGCTCCGAAGACTGACGTCATCTCTCAGTGTGGTCTCATTGGCTGACAGCAAGAACTGCAAGGTACTCCTGGTCTCCCTCCAGGCCTCATAACCCAGAGCCATGAAAGCATTTAGTGTGGGCTGGTAGGGAAGTAAAGACAAGGAATATGGCATATTAATATATATCACAGCACTGTGCTTGATTTTACACCTATGCCTACTTGAACAAGTGCTATGTAAAGCTGAGTGATGCCAGGATCAGACTACACAATTATATCTGTCCTCTGGGATTCTCACTGCATAGGCATAGATTTGGGTATGAACAGTAGGGTCAAGGTGCTTGTGAATTGTCAATATTTTTATAGATGTCAAACGATCTCATCATTTTAATTGTGGCTAAGTCTATGCAGGACTGCCAGGTTTGTGTGTTTTCTGTAAGTAGACTAGAGGGTGGAGGAGTGAGATATTTAATGGAGATATATAGGGGATACCTGACCTAATGATTGGGCAACCCACAGGCTGAATGCACACTGTAGGCTTACCTTACTGTGTCTGTGAGGTGATTGAACTTGCTGTGAAGTTGAAGTGGTATATGGCCTTTTAATTGATTCAAACGTCACAGAACTAAAAATTATTTGTTTGCTGGACATAAATAACAACAGTCAGTTGATATTACTTTTTATTTGAATTTCAGCCCTAAGGTGTTTCATTGCTCGAACATCATTTAACATTAATCAACATTATTGTTATTTTTTATTGTAACTCTTAATGAGAGTGCCCCCAAATGCAAAAGATGGAGGAAATATAGCTCATTGTTAAGAAGAGCCTAAGTGTAGGCAACATCTTATCAATCTGTAATCAATCCAAACATACTCTTAAACATCAGTAACTTGTGTAGCATTAATGTTTATTAAATGCCATCCCTGCCCCTTTTCATGAGGTGATTATGAGTTGAGCTATGATTTTATGGATCAATATACATTGGACTTTATTTATAAGGTCAATTAGCTGCACCTTGTCCAAGTGATTGGTTTGTCATTCATCATTTTATCAGGAAAATCCTGGTTGGAGCAACGTGACCATCACAGAGACACACAGACAAGTGTTTACTTTACTTGAGTAAAAGTAGCAATACCACAATATATGAATACTCTGTTACAAGTATAAGTCCTGCATTTGAAATCTTACTTATGTAAAAGTACATAAATACTATCAGCAAATTGTAGTTTAAGTATCAAAAGTAAAAGTAATCGTGCCACAGAATTGCCCATTTCAGTGTTATGATGTTATATATATATATTATAGCATTGGATTATTATTACAGATGCGTTCATGTTTAAGTAGTATTCTCATGTTGGTCAATCTGATCAAGCTGATAGAGGTGAGGCTAATATTCAGTTTTACTTATTTATATAGCACCAAATCACAACAGAAGTTATCTCAGGGCACTTTTCACATAGAGCAGGTCTAGACTGTACTTTTTAATTAACAGAGACACAAGTTCCAAGATTCAAGATTCCGAGATTCCGACTTCCTGTTAGACTTAGGGTATGGCTCCAAGAGGCTTTTTTGTGCATCTGGACATGATACAAGTGCCTCCCAAATTTCATTCATCTAAGTCTAGGGGGCGCCATTGAGCCGTTTTGGAACACCTAAGCCAAAAACCCATATCCGATATCAAGTTTCGCCACTTCTGATGAATGTGGAACATTTTGTGAGTTTTCGAGCATTCCTCACACCATGCCCCAGCCAATTTGTGATATCAACTCGAAATACTTACTAATTCAGCGTGCAAAGTTTTGTGAGTTTTTGCACATCCTAAAGACCTCAAAAATGTGTTTGTAAAATGAAAATTGAAACACAAAATCAATATGGCCAACTTCCTGTTGGATGAAAAAATTTCAGAAATTTTTTTTCAAGGTATAATGATGAGACCAATGACCCAACCAAATTTCATGAAGATCAAAGAAACTTGCCCGCTGGCCACACCCAGGCCCAATCATTATAAAAGATAATAGATTTCTGCAGTTGAAACACGGTATAGAACTTTTGTGGAGGTGGGATTTAGTTTAAAGGCTCCTGACATTGAAGTCCACCAACATTTAACTGAGCTAGCTTGTCTCACTCCAGTTATGCATACAGTGGCAGGGCCAAAGGGCAGATTTTGACTGTTAATCACAAATTAATTAACGTCATAAATGGTAGTTAAAATAGCAAGAAAGTAAAACCACCAAAGATGGACATAGTAAACTCACCATCAGTTTGCTATCATATATTGCCCAGTATTAGTGATTGATGCCAGATTAAAGATGACATGAGCACTACATGTGATTAACATTATAAATCAACATACCTGGTCAAAGACATCCTGATGTTTGGACATAACAGGTCCTCGAAACAAGGACAATATCACACTGAGGTCCAGTATCTGGTCTCCAATGGCAACCCCAATGCGACGTTTGGGCTGAAGAGATAAAGCACACCACAACAGAACTTCAGATGATCCATGCTTCGACAGCACTGAATCTATCAAGTGGATCTCTTCTTTCAAGTTTGCAGTATTTTTACTCAGTGACCTCATTATGTGCCAATTTGAGTATTATATTAGTTTTTAGTACACATCCTGTCTTTAATATACCTACTTCAATTTTAGTGCATTACTGTAGTTTCATTTATGGTGTAAGATCAGTCTTGACATTAGTATTTTGGGGTAGCATGATAACAATAGAAAGGATCAGGATCACTGGTATACTCATACCTGCCATGGTGCACTTCACCACACTATGACTAGCAAGTATAAAAAGTATCTTTTCCCCAGTAGACATCATCTTTCCTCAATGCACCACTTTTTTTCTAAAAGTTTTATTTTGAAAATTGTGAGCAGAAGTCCTTAGTATTGTATTCTGACTGACTGGCTTCACAACACATCACTGCTTGTATCCTGTAGAAAAGAAGCAAGCTGCACTTACGTTATCGGATGTGGAGAATATTCCATAAGGAAGGTTGTGAAAGGAGAAATCAGACGTTGCTTCTACTTTTATGAAGGACATCTTCTCTTTGGCTGTGGTATTCTACTCAACTTGACTGAGTTACTGAGTGACTGAGCGGCAGCAGTAAGCACCTCCAGATGTTTAACTGCAGCCTTTGGACAGGCCCGCCTCCCACTGCACAGCCAATCACATGCTGCCTGTAGTATCCACCCTAATGCAGACCTCTGGATGTTAATGTAAACCAGCCTGCTAAATGACTAAGCACAATTCTACTGATCAGTCTTATCTGTTTTTAGGAAAAGGAAGATTCTAAAATGCTTAATGTGAAAGCAGTTTAATGAGAAAAAATATTTTAAAAGTTTCAACATAAGCAGACAGCAACAGATATTTAGGAAAGTGTATTCGACATGATTTTGGATTATTCCTGAATAAAAGTTGTAAATAATTACAGTAAGTACAGAAAGTAAAAATTGAAAATAATTTATCTTTGATTAATTAAAAAACTTGTCATTACTGTATTTAAAAAAATGGGGAAATGAAGTACTAAAGAAGTGAACTTCAAAACAAGAGCTGACTGTAGTATAAGAAAAAAATGATACAGGCAGCATAAAAGAGAACAAATACCTTTAATGTGGACAGGCATTGACTGTTAGTCAAGTTAGGCAAGTATGCCCTTTTAATATATTTTGTCATTTCCCAAAATATTTTTTCGCTTCTTTAAGCTATTTTCAAATTTTCAAATCTCCTGCGAAGGTCTTTATCCTGCCTCGCTGTCATAAGGATCTCCTGTTTACAGTATATCTATGTATGATGCCTTATACCAAATCTTTTAATCATCGTTTAGTGCTTCCGAACCCTTTCGGAATTAAAATTATTAGTCATGATAATGGGCAGCACATAAGCTCTTGCATTGTTGCATCCCAGTGCTGTGAAGGTGATTAGGAGCATGAGAGGAATCAGAAGGGAATGGCAGTATCCAGTACTGAAGATGGGGGAGGAAGCAGCAGTGTCTGATGAAGAGAAGGCAGAGATGATAGCGAAGGCATTTACTCAAATCCATAGTCCTGATAATTTGATTGAGAAGGGTAAGAGAGGAAGGGAAATGACAAGATCAGCTCATCCTGGAAGTCTTGAGAGAAGGGACCATGATAACAGGACAGCAGATGCTCCATTTACATTGGAAGAAATAAAGAAAGCAATAGTAAGGTCTGGACTAACATCTCCTGGGAAGGATGAAATCTGCTATTAAAACATTTAGGTGTTTTAGCATCAATGAAGCTGCTAGGTTTCTATAATAAAGTATGGGAAGTGGGAAACTTGTCAACTGGTTGGAGAGAGGCAATGATTATTCCTATCAGGAAACCAGGGAAGGACGCATCAAATCCAATGAACTATAGACCGATAGCACTTATATCACATGTAGGTAAGATGATGGAAAGAATGTTTACAGAAGGTTTAGGATTTTGTACGGAAATCAGTGGAATTCTTTCACCTCATCAGAGTGGATTTAGGAGGGGTAGAGGAACTATGTCTGGAAACAGAGATTAAGAAAGCACAAGTGTAAAGGTAATGAAAGACCAAACAATTGGCTTATCTTTTTAATATACAAATGTGAAGTGAGATCATTACATTTTCTCTGTGACTCTGTGTTTGCCTTTGGACAGATATGTTCTTTTGTTATTGTCTTTTCCATTATGATAAATTACGTTTTTTCTCAAGTTCAGGACAATATTGGACAGTCGTTGTTTGCTGATGATGGAGCTTTGTGGAAAAGAGGGAAGAATATCAATCATATTATAACTAAAATACAAGAGGAAGCTAACATTGTTGAAAAAATGGTCATATTCATGGGGATTCCAGTTTTCAGTTGAAAAAACCAAAATATTAATGTTCACTAGAAAGAGAGGTGTTGACACACAGATAAAGATATATGAGCAAAGGATAGAAGAAGTGAAAGTTTTTAGATTTAGACAGAGTTAACATGGAATGAACATATTCATAAGATAAGCTCCAAGTGTAAAAAGATATTAAATGTGATGAGATGTTTAACAGGATCAGAATGGGGAGCAAGCAGATCTGCAATTAAAAAGATTATGTAGCGCTGATTAGATCAGTGGTAAATTATGGATGTATTACCTATGGTTCAGCAGAAAAAAAACTCATTAAAAAGTTGGAGGTGATGCAAGCTCAAACTTTGAAATTTTGTTGTGGTGCTTTCAAAATGACCCCTGTGTCCACTCTTCAGGTTGAGTGTCAGTTGATTTCTATATTCTGGAAAAAGTGCAGGTACATAAAGGTTTTGGAAATGTAGTTTTGATTGAAGATACATACAGTCATACAGTCCCTGCAATCAGGGGATTATATTTAAGTAGCCTATATCAATGATCATTTTACTATTTTCAGCAGCTAACAAAAACAAGTAATAAAAAATCACACAGTCCAACCCGTCGCTAATTGATCAGAGTAGCCAGACAGCGCAGTGAAAGAGAAGCCTCTTATTGGTGGAGCAACTCTGCCCCCCCCCCCCTCCATGTCCGTAGGTCTGTACCTTGAGGCAGATTACAGGCGCAGTTTTCCCACCTTGAACGGGTTGTGCAAAAGGGGCTAGAGAGAGCAGAGTTTTTCCCTACAGCGTGAAAGTGTCTGAATTAACAAACAGTCAGATGTATCCAAATCATATTGTGACGTGTTGTAAGACTATTTCATTTATATAAATTGTTTGTCCTTGTTTAACCTTGAAGATGGCCTATTAGCCTTCTACCTATCACCATTTTAGGCTGCATAATGTTTTTATAAAAATAATTTCAAATATGAAATAGCCATTCTTCTGATAAACACCCTCAATCTAACTAATCTAGACTAGTGCAGGTGACTGTTTCTTGATTTAGTCCAAGAGTTTAGGTGGTGTAGAAATGCAGGAAATTTGTTTTAAATTACAATTTTTTTATAATAAAAAATATGATTTTTTAAAATCATAACCAGGCACCCATGGTTGATGAAGTATATGAAACTGTACAGATTTAAATATATTAATATTTTGATAAGATTTATGTGGGTACTAGCACACAGAGGGATTAAGGGCAATGAAATTGTGGATGCATTAGCAAGCAAGCAAGCAGTTTATTTATATAGCACCTTTCACAAATACCAGTCACAAAGTGCCTCACAGTCAAAGAAATAAAATCAAATGCAATCAGAATAAATAAAAAACAAAGACACCAGATAAAACATACAAGGAGAGCAGATAAAACAGAGAAATTAAGATATAAAATAGCACGTACTACCCAAATACCTGTCTGAACAAATGGGTTTTTAGCTGCTTTTTAAAAGAGTCTACATTATCCAAGGACCTTAAGCTTGTTGGAAGACTATTCCAAAGCTTAGGGGCTGCCGACTGGAAAGCATGTTCTCCTTGGGTCTTAAAATGTGTACGAGGTACACTTAAAAAGCTCTGGGCGGAGGACCTAAGAGCCCCGCTAGTGGCGTAGTGGTGCAGAAGGTCTGTAAATTACTGTGGAGCCTGGCCATGCAGGGCTCTATAAGTGAGCACCAAAATTAGCAAAACAGGCACTGAAACACAAGGAGATCATAGACATTCCACTCAGTAAATCTGAAGCAAAAGGAATAATCAAAAGAAACATCATTAAAGAGAGGCAGCACAACTGGGACAACACCTTTATGCAGTACAGCGAGAAGAGGAGACCATCTTAACAAGGCTGAGGGTAGGACACACATGACTTAATAAAACACTGCAATTAATCAACAAACATCTCTCAGGATTATGTGACCTATGTCAAATAGAGGAGTCAGTGGAGCATGACATTTTGCTGTGCAGCAAGAATTATTAAAGAGGGAAATCAGGAGGTTTGGAGTGGAAGAGTATGAAAAGTGTATTTGCCATCAGGTTAGGGAGTCTATTCCACTACTTGAAAGAAACTGGATTGATCAAAAGAATTTAGTGTTCAGGAAATATAGTTTTTTTTTCTTTCCTTTTCTTTCTTTTTCTCTGATGTTTGTTTATTAAGTTAGATAACTCTGGTTCACACTCCAACATAGTAGGTGGCGGTAATGCGCTTTTACGGTGATTGCCACTCGCCGTAAAAACGGTAAGAAGCAGAAGCAGAAGAAGAAGAAGAAGCAGAAGAAGAAGGCGAAGAAGAAGACTGTGGGAGACAGTAGTTAAGGACACTAGCGCCAGTGTTTCCGACTCTTGCCATCTGTTTACACACCTGTTAATGTGTAACTATTGGAAAGTTGCATGCAGCGATAACGGTACAAATGTCGAAATCTTTTCTTCCACAGTACAGACAACCGAAGCAAACACTAAACCATAAAACGCTCCACTGAGCTTTTTGTTGAATCGTCTTCTGTTGCCACTGTTATGTAAAGTAGACAGAGGCAGAATGGCAGCTTTACGTGCAGCCAAGCAAGCTCTGAGAAAAGAAATAAAACGACGGGTTTCTGCGTTGAGTGACCAAGAGAAACATCGACAGTCTGTAGTCGTTTCACAAAAGGTAAGCGACAGTTAAAATGACGCTAACTGTATAGAGAAGGGTATTAGCTTAACTAAGTTACCTGTGTGCAAGAAACGAGAACGGAAGACAAACTTATTGAATAAGAAAACGATACAGTTTTCCAATTCAGTACTACCGTAATAGAAATGTTGGAAGATGACGAGATTTTTTTCATTCGTTCATTCATTCAGTTCAGCATACATCTAGTAGAACACGAAACTCTTAAGATCAAAAATTGCCTTCATTAGGTCTTCTTCCAGTTAACCATGGCATGGTGGGAGTGGGCAGTTACAGTCAGCCAGAGCTTTAAGTTGATAGTTTATTGAAATAAAGTGGTTTTGGTGTTTGAAAACAGTGCCGAAGTGATTAGTTTCTTATTAGTTTATAAAGTTTTAAGTTAAGTGCTGGCTGGTATTTAACTACTGATAATCAAAACAACTTTGGAATGACGTCTGTCTTTGCTAACTGTTGACTCTCAACATGCTCCCTGTCGCCACCTGATGATGCTCAATTACAAGTGTGCTAGTGAGCCAACTCAATAGCAGTTAATGAATGACATTATCAGCTTCACCTGTGTCCAGTGTTTGCAGATACAAGCCTCGACATAGTATAATGACACTATGAGATTTTCCGCTGTTAAATAACATAGAAAGAAGAGATGAGAAAAATATAATTATAATAATTGTAAATGCTGTAAACAAGGACACAGATTATGTGTCATTGAAATGTGTTAACATAACTCTCTCCTGTTCAATACAAACATGCTCCTTTATTTAGAGGCTTCCTAAAGGAAGGGAAATGTCACGTGCCTCAGTCACGTAAAACTCATCAGAATTCAAGCTAAAAGAACATGAGATGATGTTGTATATAATAATGACATTAGCCTGCACCATGGTTGCCCAGTAACAAGTCACTAACTCTAACTTACAAAAAACTTGTGATTGATTTAATTATAGCAACAAGTTTTATATAATTATGATATATATTTAACTTAGGCTACCTTCTGATGTAAGAGTAAAGAAGTTAGAAGAGCTGCTGTACTGTACTCACTGTAGTTGTGCATCCTCCTGGTGTTTATGTGCAGTGAGGGATTATTACTGATTTCTGTTTGTGTTTCTTTCCCAATCTTACTTTGGCAAGTACAGTCTTATCATTACCAATAGTTTGTTTACCATACACTGTTATAAGTGTTGAAGTGTGGTTATATGTCATTAAAATGCGAAAAAAGTATAAGATGGTCGCATTTTCAGTGATGTGTGAATTGTAATTACAGAGAATATCCGAGCTGTCCATTTAGTTGACAATCGCATTGGCAGATATCCGATTACTATCAGACTTATTTCCACATATGATTGAGGCCCGAAACAGATCTGATAATATCCGATTCCATGTGCTTTTTTCCTGTTTACACGTTCATAATGCATATCCTATGCCACATGTGAGCAAAAAATCGGAATTGGGTCACTTGTACCAGGCAGCGTAAATGCAGCCTTAGATGTAGGCTGTTGGGAGTGGAGTCTTTGGGAATCTTTAAAATTGTGCACAGCTGCCCTGTACACCCGCACACAGGCTTCTACCTTTTCCATTGTTGGTATAGTGCATTTATCAAAGAGAAACCATAGCTGTGTCTCAAATCACATACCTCCGTGTACACTATGCACTCACTGGCGTAGTGCGCAAAATTTGACAGTGTAGTGTTGTCTCAAATCAAACACAGCCATTGTGCACTTAGCGGAAAACGGGACGATTGCAAATTAGCATTAGCTAGCGTTAGCATTTGCGCTACCAAATCATTACAAATTGCTAAATTAACCCAAAAAACATACTGATGGCTTATAACCGACAAAAGTACAGTGGTGCTTTGTGCTAAAAACACATGTATAACTTACATTTGTATAATGTGGTGATGTTCACATAGTTACAACATACCCGTCCGCCATTTCCAGTTTGAAAATTGGTCCCTCCCCCTCCACTACGTAGCCAAGATGGCGACCATTGAGGACGAGAAGTGTCCATAGTTCCACACTCAACTTTTTGACCGTTTTGAGTGCACCATCCGGGTACTCACAGTGCACTGCATCTTTCCATACTTCTCAGTGTGAACGCACTTCTGCACTCAAAATGTTAAGTGTAAATACAGAAGTATGCGATTTGAGACACAGCACATGTGTTTACTTAATCCTGATGCCTCACCAGGGACCTAAAAGGCATTTAACATTTTATTTTTTCAATCATTTTGGCTGTGATTATGATGTAGCCATGATATTTGGCAAAGGTGTATATTTTTTTATTGAATTTTGAATTCAGCCACAAATCCTATATTAAGTCTATAATAAACTGTATAGAAACAATAGTAAGTTTCAGCCTGTAAGGGCCCTTTTAGGTCCCATTGAAACCCATTAAAACCACATTTTTTGATCCCCTGGTTGCTACAGCATAAATTCATGCTTTCTGTTTTATAAGACTTTCAAACTGAGGCCCTGGCTTCAAAATTGTAGTTTTTACTATTTTACAGTTGATTGAGCCATTTTCTCTTTTTTTAACCTTTTGTGCCAAATGCTCACCTTTCTGACAATATCAACAAAAACTGAAAATGTATAAGCTTTGTAAATGTAGAATTTATGGCAGAGCTGTTGCAGGCCTGGAGTTAAGTCATTTTTAGGGCAAGGCCACTTCAGCCCTTGATAAATACAAATATATTGGAGCATTGCGGCCAAAACCAATGGTGCAATAACAATAAGTGATAATAACATTGTATGAAGACGAAACAATATACAATCAACAATTATTAGTTAGTGTATTGAAAAACAGTACTGAGTTTCTTAAATCTGTACACTGAATGTTTGACTTGCCACAAAATGTCTGATTGTTTATTTTAATAAAAATATGAACAATTCATTATATTAATTGTTATTGTTATATTTTAATGATAAAATAAAGTCTATAAATGGTCTAAGGGTGATCAAAATGAATCTGAACACCCATGCAACTATTAGCATTTGAGTCTGCAATCATAGGAGCAGTCACAAAAATGATATAAAACACTTTTTTACATGTTAAACATTAAACACACTGATGACTAGACTAGGATGATAGCTGCGAGTCATGTAACAGCCGACAGACTCTCCTGATCTGTCTTAATTTAGAATTGGCTGTCTGCTTACAGGGAAGTGTGTGTGTGTGTGTGTGTGTGTGTGTGTGTGTGTGTGTGTGTGTGCGTGCCCCCATCAGATCTCACAGCAAGTTGTAAACTCTGTGTATGTTCGTAGTTAGCTAACATTGTGCAGCAATATCCTGGTTAGGGATGTCAACAGTTAACCACCAAAAATATTTTTGACCGGTTACACACATTGGTTTGTAGGTTCATTTGCATACACAATCCACTAACGGCTAGACAATTATGTGTTCACAACATCAGATGTGTAACACTGACTCTTACAGAGAGTGTTGCCATACGGGTTGTTTGTAGCATTAATGTTGCTAGGCTAGCTGGTGTCTTAAATCCTGTTTATAGTGAGTGTGTTAGAGTCAGTCGGCACTAAAAGTGTTTTGTTAGTCCAGTTTAACCTGCAGGAGTTTCTGTAGGCTCATGTTACATATTTTTCTGCCATGGAGGAAATAAATTCATTGCAAATGAAAGCAAATCCAAAGCGTCTACTGACATCTATACTGCAGAAATGGAATATATCAAACTGCCAGATACCACTGTCACAGACAGGTGTCACAGGCAGTCTTACAAATACTAACTGCCACAGAAAATGATTTTGACCACTTCCAAGAGTCTAGCAGGAGAGCATTTAAAAACACAACATTTATTAAAACTTCCACTGTACAGTGCTTAGCTGCTTGTGCTTATCACATAACGTTAACTGTTAGCTAATGTTAGCTAACGTTAAGTGAAGCTAAGTGATGTATTATTGTGTGCTTTATTTCAAGAGCAAAATAAGGTCATATGCTATTAGAAGTTAAAAACTTTGAAGGGTAATAGGAGACTTTACATAGACTATAAATTAACAGGTCAGATTCTTTACTTTAATCTTATACTTCATAAAAATAATAATGCATAAATATCACTGTTGTTGCTAATCATTGACATATCCCAGACTGTGATAATCAAAACAAATTCACCCAGCCTTTAGTATATTGAAAATATTTTCATTTATGTGTTTTTCTTTTATAAACATTATTGGTATCATCACAAAAACTGGCATTTAAAGGGTTAAAATTCTGAAAATGAATGACTATTTGGTAGTTATGATTAATGATCAGGCCTGAAGTTGGTTAAAAATGTAACTCCGTGAAAGTGGAATATTATATTAATATATAATATTTCTATGGCAGTTGATGAGGACTTTTTAGGTCCCTAATATGCTGTATTGATAGTATTTTAAAGTGAGGCACAACGGTCAAATATGAATCAAGCTTTGGCTTCTGTGAACAAATTCAGAATCATGGAAGACAAAACTCTTGATTCTTATGGGAATACTCTGTGATCCAAAAAAAAAAAAAAAACAACTTTTATGGGGCCTTTTAGGAAAAATGTATCTTAGGCCCCTCTTGTACCCAGCCACTTTCACCTCAGCCACCACATGGCAGCTTCATTATATTTTACCTACAGCCAAGGAAACCAACCTTCCTGCAGCAGGATTGCTGTGTATCAATTAGTTTCTGGTCATTTGAAACAGAATTTTATTTTTGAAATATGCATCATGTGAGCATAACATCAACTGAAATTATGAAGGTTTTAAAAAAAGTAGGATCAGCCATTAGACCCTTTACTGCTGCATATTACCAAACAAATTTGCAGTTCAAATCAAATCACCACAAAATAATTGCCACACAGTGACCCTTTGTGGTCCCTGGGGGGACTTTAATAATGCAGCCTTGCCTCTGCTCCTGGGCTATGATAACATCACTGATTCTAACTTTCCTTTCCTCTGCGTTTGCTTCTAGCTGTTCAGACACCCCAAGTATGTGTCCTGTAAGCGGATCGCAGTGTTTCTCAGTATGGACGATGAAGTGCACACTGAGGAAATCATCAAAGATGTGTTTAAAGGGGGTAAAAGCTGCTTCATCCCCAGATACGAGAGCAGCAGCACCCACATGGACATGCTGAAGCTCAACAGTCTGCAGGACATGGAGACGCTGCCTCTGACATCCTGGAACATCCAACAGCCTGCTGACGATGACAACAATAGAGAGGAAGCACTGGCTGCAGGTAAGCATGTGTGTGTGTGCATGTGCAAACACACACCATTTAAAATTGAGTCTTTATATTGCTGATGAACAGGTCACACAACTCTTCTCCAGTGTACTGTGCTTATTCTCAACATTGCTTTTGGTTATAATACATCGGAGCTAGTATTGGAGCAAGTTGTGCAAACTGTTTATCAATAAGGTTTTGATGGATTTACATTGCTCAACCTTGTGCTGACACTGTTGTGCACCTCGCTGTGTGTGCAGTCTCAGAATTAGTAATAATTGTAAATGCGCCGGCGACAGACTTGGATAGAATCATGTTTTCAGGTCGTCCATCCGTCCATCCCATTCTCTCGTGAATGCAGTATCTCAGGAAACACCTCGACAGAATTTCTTCAGATTTGACACAAACAATCCCCTTGGACTCAAAGACGGACCGATTAGAATTTGGTGGTCAAAGGTCAAGGTCAAGTTTCTCATAAATGTCTTATAGGATAAAATTATGAAGTGAATGCATTTTCTATTCAAAAGTTTCAAAGATCAACTTCACTGTGACATCATTATGTTTTGCAAAAACACTTTTCTGGTCTTTATTCAACGCAATAACTCAGGAACAGAAGGGGAAATTATGACCATATTTCACATTTGGTCAGATACTAAATTGGTGACACTAATCTCGGGTGCCCACCTTGAAACTGTGATGATTTTATTAGATTCCTTCTAATAAAGCCTTCACTACAAATATTATGAGTTTGGACAGACATGGTTGTAAACTGCAACTTGACTGGTTGGCAGAGGCATACAACCATGAGGTAGTATTTCTAGTTTTATTTAAGAAGGGACAATGCACATTAATTAACATGAGCACTTGGGTCCATCATGTAAAAGTGCCAGATATAGCCATACAGGCTAATCTACATCTGCAGTCTCTAGCACGCTGATGGCATATAAAAAAACATTAAAAGAAAACATACAAGAGCACATCAGCATGTTCAATTGTCCAGTAACCACTGTTTTGTAGATCTGGAGAAAGAGTTGAGAGATGTGATGTTCCGTAGTTCTTGTGGGTAGTTTCCAGGTATGTGCTACTCCACTGGGAAACGCTGACTGCCCAAAGGTACTTCTTCTATGTGGTATTTTACAGTCCCCTCTGGTAGATGAATTTTATACACAAGTAAAATATGTTTTTCCAGTTTAAGAAATCATATTTGGTGAAAATGTTTTAAAAGCCTGCCTATAAAGTGTTTCTACTGATTGTAATGTGGTCCTACCTGTCTTTGCCCAGCTGGTAAGACAGTAGTTCATGTGTGAGAGAATCATGGCATTGATGTTCAACTTTGAGGCCTCGGTAATTAAATTGTTCCTAATATGTCTAAACTTCGACAAATTGACTTAGACTTAACTTGTGTTTTGAATGCGAGTTGTGAATCTATTATTATGCCTAAATATTTAAAATTGTGCACTACTGATAGTCTTGACAAATAAGAATTTAAAAAAAAACTATGAATGTCCAGCTTACCTATAATGGAAGTCCATAGTGTAGAGGGGCAGTCAGAAAAGCATCCAAGGCACTGATAGTGAGTTAAATATCCTTTATTAATATATGGATATACCAACGTGTTTCCACTAAAGGAGTCTTCGTCAGTAGCGAATGACATTTGGGCCGAGAGTTAAGTTAATTTGAAACCAATACGTTCCAAGTCTAAACATATCGTAGCTGTGCACTTATATATCAGCAGCGTAAATTGTCGTGTAACCATGTTTCTGATAGGCATATGAATTTGATTCATATAGAAGATGTTGTAGTTGTTCACTTTTAGGAATGTTTTACAGCTCTGATCAGTCCGATCGCTGGCTGTGATTGGCCACTGCAGCGTGACGTCAAATCTCGTTTCTCCAAAAGTTGACTCTGATCAGCGTCCGCTCGGAGAACGCGCTCCACACATGCCGTCAGATCGCCGTCTACAGGAACACAACGTTGTGACCGCGCGGACTGGTGCGGACAGGTCCGCGCGGACACAACAAATTGCAGGTACGCGGATGTCCGCACAGAGCCCACGCGCACACCCTCTGATGACGAGATGTACGTCACGTGGACCCTAGCGGACCCTCGCGGACACGGCAACTATAATTTGAGCTTAATGGTGCGGAGGCACCAAATCTGTTGATGAATGTCAAATTGATGGGTCCCATTCATTTTCTATGCAGAGCCGGAGATCCTGTCAAAAACTGTTTTGTTCTCAGCTGGAGATAATAAGAATACTGCTGCTACTTTAGTCAGACTGCTCGTTGTGTATAATGAGAGATGGATGACCCTGAATGAACCAGATCTCATTCTTTAGATTGGAATATCACTGTCACTGTCAGCTGGGTTCAAAGATTAAATGTACAAGTTTTTAGTATTGAGAGACCGAACATGTGATTGTATACATTATATTTTGGTAACATTTACACATATTCAGGGAGAAGAATGTCTCCAACATGTATTTTTATCCTAAACCTCTCTTACTTTTTACTGTAATGTTTTGCCCTCACAAATGTCCCAAGCTGAATTCAGCAAAGCTTTATAACTACACAAACTTGCTCATTTCAGCTTGATGAATGTCATCTTTTAATGAACATGGTGCATGTTTGTGACATTTGATCATTAGCCTAATGAAATTCCCTCAAATTACCATTAAAAGCTTGGCTTTGTGAGCAAACTTCATTCACAAAAATGTCATTCATGACAAATGTTGCAGTGTCAGTAGTCTGTATTGGGGAAGTCTGGACTTTCATGACAACAGCTTAACACTGAAAGAAAAACACCAAAGTGGAAAAATGTGCAATTAATTACTTCTGTTAAATAGATAAATACAGCAAATAGAGTATATGGTGTTTACATCTAGGAAAGGGGGACACCAAGTGTTATACTTCTGTTTCAGTCTTGTTAAGAGCATGTGTTAAATAGTTAACCCAAATGAGTCATTTTCAATAATTCAATTGATAACACAATATGAATTTTCTGGTGACAAAATCTATAAAGTATTAAATGTAACTCTGAGATATCTGCAGATATAAAGAATATACACAGTTTTGGATAAGGTTTGGCTGTAGCTGGTTTATATATATATATATATATATATATAGGCAAAGACAGATATTTACAAGAGACCTTTATCACTGACTGCATTGTCTGTTCTCATTGTGCAGGAGGTTTGGACCTGATCCTGATGCCAGGCCTGGGTTTTGACATGTCAGGGAAGCGTCTGGGACGGGGGAAGGGCTTCTATGACACCTACTTGGAGCGCTGCATCAGACACCCCAAAGGAAAGCCTTACACCATCGCCTTGGCCTTCAAAGAGCAGCTGTGTCAGGAAATTCCCGTCAACGACAATGATGTGCTCATAGATGAAGTCCTGTATGAGGATGATGAGTAGCTGGTGAATCATTAGTGGTGGTCCATGAACTCAAAACTATCTATATTTACATGCCAAAGCCTGTTGAACCTTTCATTTCAGAGTTTCAACTTGCAAAAGGTCCCCACCATATATGTTCAAATACATATGAAATTTCAGTTCTATAATTAGAAATCCTCTACGCCTCCCTCATTGAAAAATCCAGAATCTATGAATATGCAAATATGTTCACTTCAAAAGTTTTCCTGGACACAAGATGTCTTCTAGTTCACTGTAAAGTCCATTCTCAGTGTATGTGCACTGGAGGCTTCAAGTTTCCACATCACACTTTGTGTAAGTTGCAAACTGGACCACGATTAGCTCCAAACTATTTGTGATGTCACAAATCATGCTTATAAGTATAAACCTTGAACTCAGATTTAAGGTGAGCACAGAGAAATTAATGTGAAAACAGCGTTCTAGTGTCAAGCAGTGGAGCTCAAATATCCAACTCAGGGAACAGTAAGCACAAAATAAAAACACATTTCAAGAGTAGGGGGGCTTTAACAAGACATGTCATATTTCTTTAGTCTGAAAATTATGTTTACATTCAAATAAAAACAACTGTATGAAACGAGGTAATGCATCATGTGTCAAGTTTATTCAGAGCACCTCAACATTATATATATATTTTAATGTTTGAATTTTAATTATTGTTGCAATCTAAAATAAAATGGCCATTATGAAATAATGCTGATGAACAGTAACTAATTCTCATCAAAACTGAGTTTGCAGTGATTACTTTTGACTAACTTTTAAAGTATTCTAATTGCAGTAGATGCAAAATTCAAACGAAATCACATATATTGTAAAACATATCAGTTGACAGGATTGTTTTCCCATCAGCTGAATCATTCAGACTCAGTTACCTTAAATGTTTTCCTGCCCAGGTTTAGTAAAGTCATCTATCTGGAGTCCAGCTTGTTGAGCAAGACCCAACCAAGCTCACTGCCTTAGCTCACTACATGAGCTACCTCTCTGAAAAGGAGTTTGACTTTCACCTTTGCATATTGCAATTCATCAGCACAAAATATGCTTATTTGAAATGTGAATTTCTAACATAATACAGCCGCTCAGGTCAAAGTCGTGCTGCTGTCCTTTTTTGATATTTGCAGACAACACCCTCAGAGATGCAAAATATGTACTATTAAATTCTACATTATCAAAAAAGCATGGGTGATTGCAGTGGAATTTACTGCACACATTCATGTTTCCAAGAGGATGAATCCTTTCCATTTTGGGCAGTTTATGAATAATGCTCATCATTTTCAGTTTTTACCCATTGATACTGTAGAGTATGAAGCCCCTGAAAGGTCATGGGAATTATTTTCTGAACTACTTTTGTGTTACCTCACAATAGGTTTTGCATTCCCTCTGTTGTGAAGTTTGCATACGACACCACCATCATCAGCCAGATTTCAAACAATAATGAGAGTTCATATCGGGAGGAAATCAACAATCTTGCAGAATGGTGGACAGAGAACAACCTACTGCTCAATGTCAACAAAACCAAGGAGCTGATTGTTGATTTTAGAAAAAAGGAGGCAAAGACACACAGCCCTGTCTACATCAGGGGAGCTGAGGTGGAGCAGATGAACAGTTTTAAGTTCCTGTGTATCAGCATCACAGAGAACCTGTCATGGACATCACACATCTCAACTAGTAAAAAAAAAAAAAAAAGAATTCTCAGAAACAACTGTATTTCTTAAAGAAACTTAAGAGGGCAAAATTCCCATCTCAAGTATCCTGACTAGAAACATCACAAATTGGCATGGGATGTGCACCAAGACAGGAAGGCTCTGCGGCAGGTGATTAAAACTGCCCAGAACATTATTGGTACCCATCTACCGAGCATCAGTGATATTGGTGAGGTGAGGCGACGGTCAAATCCAAGATGGCGATAATCAAATCACTCAATTTGAGGCTTCAAAACTGCAGTCCAGAAACCAATGGGTGGTGTTTTGGTATTTTTTTTTACAGTAAAAGCAGAAGATGGATTTAAACAATTCACCCACCCCATACCCCATATGATATGCCCTGGCATTAAAAAGTGTTTCTGTTCAGCAAAGTTGAAACCCATCAGCATCCTCTGGTGGGGAGGACAGATCAAACTATAATTTCACTAAAAGTGAAGAGAAAATGCAAAGGAGCTGCTGATCAGACAGAATCCCTCCAAGTCATCAAAAACAAAAAAATTGTATCTTGACCTCTTTGACCCATTGTTATTTAAAGGAGACATTACATGCTTTTTGTAATTTTCTGTGATTTATATACTATTAATGTTGGATGTCTATGTTAGACATGTAAAAGTTCCAAAACTTGAAGTGAACATATGTAGAAATTACTCTTTCAAGTCAAAAGCCAACCTGCTCTGAGCACTTTGTTAGCAGAGTTACCTCAAACTGATGTGAGATCATTCGCACATGCCCACAAATGGCTGTCCCTTCTGTAGCATTGGTTGCTAAGGTTGGTGCTAAGCTTTTTCCATATCATTCACTCTCATATTTTGGATCAGGTTCCAGCCCAAACATATATAGATGTATCTGAGAAGTTGACATTTTGAATAGAGAATGAGAAAAAAGTGAAATCCTGCTACTATTGTTGGCACAAGGATTATCTGTGGAAATTGGTGTTTCAGTGACTGCTCAGACAATGTGAAGGACATTGCATGAAGTCAACCTCTATGGGCGAGGTCCAAAAAGAAAACAGTTGCTCATAAAATAGCACAAAACTGCAAGATTAAACTTTGCCAAAGAACATGAAAATAAACCTGATGAATATTGGCAGCACATTCTTTGGTTGGATGAAACCAAAATGAATAAGTTTGGATCAGATAAGGTCCAGCATGTTTGGTGTGGACCTTGCCAGGACTGCCACAGTGACTGCATAGTGCTGACTGTGAAACATGCAGGTGGGAGTGTGCTGATCTGGGGCTGCATGAGTGCAAAAGGTGTAGGGGAGATGACATTTATATATGGCACTATGAATGCAAGTTTGTATACCTAAATACATAATGAAAAGATGACTCCCATTCTGAAGAAGGTTGGCAGGAGATGAATTTTCCAACATGGCATTGATCCCAAACACACTGCAAAAAATCACACAAGAATTTATAAAGAATAAAAAAGTGAAAACAAAGACCTGGCCAAGTATGATCCCTGACCTGAATTCAAAAGAACACCTTTTGGAAGGTGGAAGGAAAACTCCTCAGGCAAAGATCAGCTGAAAAGAATCATCTATGAAGAATGACAGAACATCTCTGCACAGATTTGTGGAAGACTGGTATCATCCGTGCCCAGGAGGATCCAATCTGTCATCAAAAGGCGGGCATACAAAATATTAAAAAATGAAAGAATGGAGTCTCACTAATGAAGGCTGTGCTGAATTTTGTTGCAGTTTGTTCTTAAATATGCACCTTTCCTTTTGACCTTACAATAAAACAGTGTATATACTTTGGCCAGTGATCAATTGGTGTATTTACAATTTTAAACAATTATTTGGCTGAGAACATTGTCATGCCTGCTTTCAAGCATTATATCTGGTCTCCAAATCATCACAGAGGCAGCTACTGTCGGCGAGTTACACCAGCTTTTCCTTTAAAATGCACTACAGGCAAAACACTTAAAACACTTAAGAAAGGCTGCGCACTCACATGAATATGCAGACATATAGCATATAGCTTGAGAGCTATATTGACATGTGCAGAAAACATACTGTAACAAGCACCTTTGGCTGGAACTTTGAAGAAACACAGTGTTTCAGTCTGTCAAATAGATTGTAACACTGTTTAAACCTGGGGTGAGGCTAAGCATGAAAACTAACCTGACCAGGATCAGGTTAGTCTGGAGGGATTTTTATGATCACTTAACTCCGAATTGAATTTACCAAAACAATAAGCCTGATTTACTGAAATAAGCCTGGTTTAACTGGTAAATGAAACACCCGTATGGTAGAATTCCATGGAGACATACAGCGCTCTGTTGATGGTTATGTGACCACTAGATGGCAGCATTACATAACTAATGAAGCTCTGATGAGGATGACACCCTGACATTAAAGGCCAATTCACTAAAACCTTCTCTTTATACATCCATGACTAAAACACTGCCCTACAAAGTAACCTACAGATGGAGATCAGACAGAGGAACCACTGATGGTGGACAATGGGCAGGAAAAGATAGAATTTTGGGGTTTTAAAAACTGTTTAATGTGCATTTCTTCTGAAAAATAAACTATCTTTTTTATTTTGAAATATCTTGAGTTTCTTTATGGAGAGACTAACTTGATGTAAGTATATTTCAAATAAACCAACATACTTTCAGTCACAATACTAAATACCTGGATTTCAACCCGTGACCACCTGAACCATTTCTCAGTGGCATTAATAGACTACAGTGAGCTTTAAAATGAGAGGGACAGCAAAACAGATAGAACACATCCACCCTTTAACACTCAGTAAGGGCACATCGAATCAAACAGTGATAGGAATCAATTCAGCACATACTTTACTTAAAGGGTGACTTCGACTTGACAAGTGAATTTTGACACCTGAAAATTATTTTTTCCACATTTTGGAATACCATTTTAGTATAACTTTATTGATGTGTCTATAAACATAGCATTTTCAAAAAATTCATGCTGGTGGTGTGAATATATTTTGGTGTTTTAATTTTATTAATGATTTTTAATACATTTGCAAAAATGTCGGAAAAACATGTTTTTACTTTGTCATAATGGGTTTTTGAGTGTAGATTGATGGGTATAAATAGCAATTTTATCCATTTAGAATTAAATCTACAACACAATAAAGTGAAAAAAAAAAGTCTGGATATTTTTTGAATGCACTGTAGGTGGTCTACCCCCAACTTCACATGGGTCCTTAGACTCCTGGAGCCCACCATGGCACACTAGACATGGTTATGGCACATACAAGTAATATTGCATGAAGCAGTCTCTTTAACACCTTTGTATGGCTACCATAGCAGTTAACTTCAAAGAAGGTAACTCATGTCATGGTTGCTATTACATTTCCAAGAAAGTGTAACTATAAAACTGCTATCACGTATTCTGATGTCTGTATATTAGCATTATATGTATATTTAACTACATAGTGTATTATGAAGAAATGAATTGTGTAAGTCATCTTGTGGATATTGTTTTTGTTCACCATATGCAGTGGTTGCTGGTAAATGCTGTTGTCTAATTCTAGTGTCCATTTCATCATGTGACATTCATGTTTTCCAAAAATGCATTTTAGACACAAATGCAGATTTCAGTAGAGAAATGAGATTAAGGTTAAGGTTGCCAAGCTAACAAAACGGTGAGACTTTTTAAAAACTAGTTGACTCCTGTTATACCTGGACCCTAGTAACGATACAGACGAAGTGTTCACCAGCAACAGGTCATCACCATCAGAGCAAAGATGTTTATTGTGGATCACCATGCAGTCATATCTACATTCAGCAACGTTCGCTCTGCCCTGTTGTTCTAGACGTTAACTGTCACTGTCACAACAGCAGAGATTCTTTTCACAGTTAGAACCAATTACTTGCACTATGACAGAATGGACAGACTATCCAGTGAGATTGATTTTATGAACATTAAGGATTTTGCCATTTGAATAACATTAACTTCACCTCAAGAAAGATGCAAGATTAATCAAGGAAGTCTTGAAAACCCCAGACTGATCCTATCAGGGAAACACTACTTCTGCCAAGTCTAAAAGTTCATAAACTGTAGACTTTATATAGCTTATCATCTTTGATGAACCTGACAGTGAAGGTTATATTGTTTCTGAGCAGTACTTGCCTTAGAAATCATTACAATTCAGCAACCCAGTTTCAGTCAGCTTTCTCCAGGAAGCTGATTTTTCAGCTGTCAAATGAGAAACCTGGTTACTGTAATCGGGCTGGGGGGTTAGAGAAACCTGCTTTCCACAAGTAGGCTTCTCCTGGAGAACACTGCTGTCTGTGTATGACAGCAGACTGCAGACAGAAAGTACAACTGAACAGCTGGATGAAAGGAGAGATCATTACACAGAGCCGTGCATCCTCATATCTAAAATAGTTCCATCTAACATCTAAAACTGAAACTAAGACGAAGTAGGCTGTAGAAGTCTAAATAAGTTTTCTCCTGCTGAACATTTTTATGTGAGGAAGAGCTCCATTCTGTCTGTCTGTCTGTCTCTCTCTCTCTCACTGTACTGTCAGGCTGCTCAGAAACAGATATACACACCAAAAAATAAATTAAAATACATAAAATACATAACCCAGTTGCTCTGAGTAACCTGGTATAGTCTTTACATGCTATACCATTGACCACTGGAAAACACTAGGCCTACAAATTAGGAAAATCGTATTAAAAGTAATATTTAACCCCTGTCAAGGCAAAAATGTTGACAATTTTTCAGTTTTAATTGGAATCTGGATGGAATTATTTTGAATAGGAGGATGCATCGCTGCTCTGCTGTGTTGTTCCCTGTCTGCAGTGTGTTGTTATATGTATATGTGGCAGAGACATCAGCATGTTACCTGGGGAAACCAAGTTTCCTGATCTACTAGCCCCATTACAGTAACCAAGTTTCTTGTTTGTATGACAGTTAAGTAATCAGCTTTCTGGAGAAAGCTGACTGTAAGTTAGTTACTTATGTGCATGTAAAACCACTACATGTCTGCTCAATGGGAAATAAACTTTGTGTATATCCTCTCAGTGATGTGTTTTTAAAAGCTCCTAGGCTGATGGAATGGCAACACTAGAATGTGCATTTCCTGAAGAGAATACATGTGAGAGCTGGAAGCTGTTAGCTGCTGCTGCTCCCAGCTGCCGTTGGGGTCTGTAGGATAAGTGATGTCCAAGAAGTTAAGTCTCAAAGTGACAAAGGTTCCAACTCAGTTCCACAATTCCTCCCATAGACTGCCATTATAAATTTTAATACTTAAAAAAAATTATATAAAATCACTGACACGTTACAATAAAGAAAAATACAGACATCTGCTGAAATAGCTGCACAGTTTGACATTTGAATGGTTTTTATAGCACAAAGTATGCAGCAGTTAAAAAAGGCCAAAAAATGTACAGAATGTGGAATAAGAATAAAGAGTGAGAAGAACAATGTGATTGCTTAAAGCAATCGCACAATAAACAACGACCATAGTGTGAGAGCTGTGTTCTAGCTCTCACACTAATTATCATTCTAAATAAAGTAGGCTAGGCTAACAGGTCAACTAGGCCTACTCTTCTCACAACAGGCACTTGTTTACTGAGATGCTCAGACATGGCATGGCATGGCATGGCATGCTCAGGGCTCTATGCCAATCAGGCCTTGACCTTGGCCTTGAGATCTTTGTTGTTGCTCTTAAATATATGTAAATATAAATTTAAATTTATAATTTAAAAATGTAGTGGGGTATAATTATGATCTTGTATGAATGTTTTGTAAAGTAGCCAATTTAATTACGTAAAGACATAAGCTTGGTCAACCAAGATATAAACATGGAGAATGTGCCTACAGTAGCATAGCCTCACAAATAAAAAGAAGAGATTCATCTGTGGTTCAGCAAATACTCCCTGAATCAATATTTTTCACAGGTGGAAGGTGACTGTAGTGTAGAGGTGCTAGAAGTTGCCTCCTGCAGATGACATGATGCATGCTTGCACTGGGACTACTAGCTTATGGGTTCAGATAGATGTTGGCTGCGCCCTCTCACATCGCTACCACAACACCAGGGGCCAAGAATGTTGAGGACTGTCATAGTGCAGTGCATCTAGTGTGAGATTGTACCGTGTGTACAGAAACAATAAGATGAAGAGAGAAGCAAATTTCAGATTTAATGTGGTTACTGATCGTTAAGTCAGCTGTCTCAGCCACAGAGTTAACGCATAAGCAACTCTACAATCTGTTTGGAGTTCTGCTCGTGCCAGAGACCACACCGGGTGGTGATGGACACAACTGGTGTTGAACTGATACATTTCATAGTCTGTGCTACATCTGATTTTGTTTCTTGAACAGTTACTTAGAAATTATTTGCATTATTCATGTGTGTATTTTGAGTCTTAAAGATGAATATGCTGTGCTGTACAAGATGTGTGTACAGCAAAACAGGCCTAAAATGTCGCTACATGTAATATCAAAATAACATCATTTCAAAGAGACACATGCGGTGTGACTGGGCTGCCCTGTGCTACTGTGCACAGGGGGTTCACACGCTGGTCGAGTGTAGTTAGGGGCTCATGGCGAGTTTGTGTCCAGGGCCCGTGGTCCTTATAATCCATCCAAGCAGACGCTCCAGCTGCAATGGCACTACATTCCAGATAACTGGTGAATCAAATCTTTCGAGTCATGGAAACAAAAGTCATTTTAGGTTAATATTTATATAAATACATTTTCATGACTGTTCTTGGTATCTGTCAGTCAGCAGCATATTCATTTATTGCAAGTATTAAATACAATAATATCGTACTTTACATGCAGACAAGAGTGATAAATGAACTATCTTGAGTTCTCTCTCATCTGATCAGCTTCCGTTACTCCTTTTCTACTGACAAACAGGCATTCAGTTGTCTGATGGGGCGTCACCTTCTTCAGTGTCTGGTGCAAGTAGCCATTATAGAAGTCAGCTGCTGTCAGCCTTTTTTTCAGAAGCACTGTCTTGAAGCCCACCCAGCCGTCCTGGAACAGGGAACCCAGATCAACACAATGAGCCACAAATAAATATCAGAATGACATAAATCTGAAGGAAAGGGTGAAAGGGAATGCAGTGCTATTGTCACTTCATTCAAAACATTACAAAAACCAGACCTCTATTTGAAGCAGGCCTTCATTCTTAATTTTAACTGTTCATTTGATCTTTTTTTTTTTGTCAAATTCACAATTTTCTTATCTGCTCCTATTTTAATTTGCTGGTGATGAGTTTCATGGGATGTAGCTTAACAGCAGTTTAAATACCAGCAAAGTAGAAGTGATTTGGAACTGGTTAGGGAATGGAGATGCTATTTGATGCTAGAATCTGACATGAATTTGTCGTACTGATAGAATTAACGCTGTGGAAATGTACATTACAACATGTCACATTATTTTACAAAGCTGATAAGATGCCACATTTACACAAGTTAGACCACACATGTGAAAATACTAATTCAAATGAATGAATCTGAGAAATATTTTGACATTACTCAGTTTATGCTTCTTATGCCAAACCATGTTAAATGTACGGAAATCACATCTTTAGCTCAAGTTTTCTTTACTATTTCTGTATGTTTTGGTGTTTATTACAGCTAAGATATTAGCTAAATTCATAAGGCTTCTTTGTGTTATCACTAATGCTAATGTTGCTTTTAACTGTGTAAAAAAGCTGAATGAAGCAGTCTGGAGGATGCTCCCCTGAGAGCCATGTATTACTTTTTTGATATCAATGGAAAGATGATTTGGTATTTGGCGATAGGGATGGAGTTAAAGAGGGAGAGGTGTATTCTCACTGAGTTTGACAGAGCTGGACAGACCTTACACAACACAGCCAGGGTGTTGGACTCCTTCTGATAGCTCACTGAGCCAGGAACTGGTTTCCTCCTTTGATCTGCAAACACATCAGTGACAGTTCAGGGTCATGGCACTCAGGTTACACATTAATGCAACGGACACTTGCACGTCAAATCTCTACGCCATCTGGCCTTTAACTCTTCTGAAAATATTGCTATTCAAGTCTTTGAAAAGGATAGTGAATAGTGATGAACTCAACCCAACACGTAGTAGAATATGGTTTATTGTGGCAGGAATGTTTTATCCTTTTTTCTGAGAAATTGTGTTCTTTTTAAAGTGTAATGCTGGTGATTTTCTATATTTTTCTTAAAGTCAACAAATGTCATATGCAGAGCCAAACCAACAATGAACTGATCTACTAACATGTATTGTGTGTGTATCCAAAGCCTGGTACATTTTATTCCTCTGTGCCATAGAGCTTCACTGTTGTCCAAAAATCACATCAATGAGTCACACTGCTGCACTGGGTGACATTTTCCTTTATCCCTGAAAACAGTGCTTTGCTAGCTTTTGTGCAACATAACACAACCTCTTGACTTTGTAGTGACATTCTTTAAGAAATGTATAATTCAGTACAAAGTCAAGAAGTTGTAATATGCAGCACAACAAGCTAGCAAAGCTGTAAACAGAACCACGTTCCTGCATATACTCAGTGACATACTGCCACACAAGGAACCTCACTCCTGAGGGTTATTAACATGCTGTTATAACTCTTTGGAGCTGTATCTAAACAAACTATGTTAGCCACTGTCTTCAGGGATGAAGGTAGATGTCAGCCAGATGTTAATGATTTTTGGACAACAACAGAGGTCTATGGAGGCTTTGGATACACACACAATACTTGTTAGTAGATCAGTTCATTGCTGGTTTGGCTCCAAACATGAGATTTGTTGACAATAAGATTAGAAACCTGGATCAGGTTCATGTGCCGCACTATCCCAGTTTCTGTCAGAGTAACTGTAAATTTCAGAACCAGAATAAATGCTTCTTTCTATTTCTGAAGCCAGGATATAAACCTGACTGGATAAAAATGCAAGTGCAAGTTCTCTAAATATTTTCATGGTCAAACAAAACTTACCTGATAATGAAATGTGACATTTTCCTACAAAATCAAGAAGCTTTATTGTGCTGCCCATCCATATGGTTCTCAAAGGTATCTGATGGCAGAGAGAGGGATCATTACAGTGATATTCAACAGAGTCTTGAATGGCTCATACTGAACAACAGTTCCAGATTAGTCCTCATTACCCTGGATCCAATGGCACGATATAAACGATCGATTTGGTCACAAGTCTGTTCCTCCCACACCATCCAGCTCATGGATGGATGGATTTTCGGGGCTGTTGGTTGGAGAGAAGGAAGGTGTAAGCTTGAAGGATTCCTCTTGATTTATATGTAGCAGGACTGTGTCTTTGTAGTTCAGAGAGCTACATACCAAAAGTTGCACCTGTCTGACTTTGCTCCATTTTATTTGCCATTCTCTCTGACAGTGTCCTCAACGTGTCAATCAGCTGTGGTTTAGAAAGAAAACACAGCAACTACGTTACCATCCTGTTAGTCAGAAGATAACGTACCAGGAATGTTTCAGCAACTCACTAGATGTGCTCCCTTAGTGGCTAGAGCAGCTCCAAGCTCATCAGCAGTACATCTCTCAGGGACAGGATGGAGCTCCTGTGCAAGAACAGGGCCCACATCGAACCTGGAATGTGAAGACATTTTGTTTTTGTTTAGCATGAAAGAGAAAACAGGAAGAACACAGGGTAGATTTCCTTCTGTTTACCTGTGAGGACGGATCTGCATGATGGTGACTCCTGTCACAGTATCACCATGCATGACGGTGTGGAAGACAGGCGCTGGACCTCGCCACCTCGGCAGCAGGCTGGGGTGAACATTCAAGATCCCGCTGCAATAAAACAGCATGCGCACGCACACGCACACACACAAAGAGTTTATAATTTCATGCTGTCAATGAACCACAAAAACTCGTGGTGTTGATTAGACTCTAGGTTTAAGTGTATGAGATTATGAGATAGAAATCATAGGTTAGTCATAGGTTCAGTGAGTTGAGGGTAAGAGGTCTGTTCCTATACTGCAGCCAGACCAGAGCAGAGAAACAGTCCACAGGTGTTAGTATGATTTTTATCTGACCCTATGTATTTTATTGATTTTGGGTGTTGGACATGTGACATAAACATTTCAGAGTCTGCATGTCACCTTAGGTAACATGGTATGGCCCTTCAGGGGGATCTTAGAAATAAAAACAATGGATCCATGGTCAAGTTTGGAACTGTTCCAGATGTGGTATGTTGTAACACATAATATGTTGTGAGGCAGCTGTCAATTACTTGATGGATGGCTCCCAACTGACCTAGTGCCCATGGAAAACCTATGTTATTCATGTGATAAGATACAGAGGTGTAACCCCATATAAGCTATGCACTGACAGTGGTACGTTGCCCAGACCATCTTAGTACATGGAATGGACCCGATGGCCATCGTCTAATAAACGTCTACAAAATAAGAACTTCGTCAGCTCTTCCTTTGAACGATATCATCACACATCCTTCCTTTCAACAGGTTATAGAATATATCACTTATAGACAATAAATACTCACTATGGAAACTTGTTGATTAGTCTCTCATGGAGTAAACAGCCAAAAGACACCACCACCCCAACATCAAACTGTCCATGCAGATCACCAAGAGGCCAGGTGTGGAGCGGTAGGTGGTTCTGTTGAGCGAACCTCTTCACTGGGATGTCACCAGACAAAGTAACAACTTCAAGGGACTCCACTATCCCTCCACAGGAGCTCCTACAAACACAATATGAAGGTTAGTAGCAGAAGATTAGGGTTTAAGGCCAGACACCATGTTGAAAATGGAATGTCAGGATAACAAAATAAGCCAAACTTCTTAAATGTTGTCTAAACACAAGACACACAAGAGTTTTGTCACAACAAAATTGTCTAATTTGGCAAAATTATAATTTAAATCTGAAACTAGCAGTTCAAATATTACAAACTGGGTCCTGTATCACAGAGCAGGATTGGAGGCTTAGCCAGCTTTTCAATCTTACACAAAAAGACAGCTCAAGCTCAAATTGAGTTCAGTTTGGAACTAATGTGGCAAGTTAAACCTGCAGAAAGCAGCTTTTCTCCAAGAATATGAATGAAAACATTCAAGGTGTTCAGTGTATGTACGAACTAATCTTTAACACTTCGTCTTTAAATTGAACTGACTATACTGAACCATCATCACTGATCATATCAGTAGCTGTTGGTGAAGGATGACTGAGAACACAAAACTCACATTACTTTTTAAAAGACTGTGAAACCCACAGAAACAATCATAATATAATTACTGTTGCAAATAAGTGGCTGTTGAGCTTTTAACCCTAAAAAATAGCACTGTATATCTCTAGTTTTGTACTGAACTGAACTGAACTGACTGTCCCAAAGTTTTACTACCCCCGATCCATTAATATTAGTATTTGCCGATGCCGAACCTGATCTGATACTTAGATTTACATAGCAGCAGAAGATATTTCAATATGCCACATACATATTAAATCAACATTGCATAACAGCTGTAGCACAAATTTTCACACGCTTCTTAATCCAACTGAAAGAGTTTCTCGTTGTAACGAGAATGTATTTCAGGGGTCAGCAATTAGGTTCAACCATGGGCCAGTTTTTTCAGCACTATTTATTGGAGACCAACGTCTTACAGGCACAGTGAAAATACAGCCCAATATGTTTTTAATACTGTATATTTGGTTTGTTTATTTCTTTGAAATCATGCAAGAATAAAACTGATGTCACGATTCTCATTAGTAAGTGACGGCAAACAGAATTGATAAAGAGTTGGCAAAAAAATGATTCAAACATGAACATACATGAGACTAGAAATGTAACTGATAGCTTTCCACACACAACAAACACTGGTCTGCTTCATTTATGGATGAAAGTACTGTTATTGACCCAAATTTGTTCTGGTCAGATCAGCCAAATGATGTTTTCTAACTGTCATAAATATCATAAGTTTATAAGAGGTTAACAGATCATATTCTTTGGGATTTACATTAGCCCTGTGTTTACACTGCTATCTGCTATAGATTTATGTAGCGTCATGTAAAAGATTTGATGTCATCTATAAAGGGGAAAAGCTTCAGCTTTTGTTACAGGGTCAACTGTTTTTGTTGGAGGGCCCGATTTGGATTTGATGTATTTCCTAATTATGAAATTTGTTATAATAATAAAGTTTTCTTATAATAGTATGTGTCTTTACTGTGACGAACTGACCAACCACTGGACTTTTAATAACAGATATTTGACCTTAGAATTCAAAATCTTAACTTCTGTTTAAACCACCTTCTGAGCATGAACTGCCCTTGGAACTGTCAAGGAAGTGATCTTTTCAAAGTAAGGGATAATCAGTGAGTAGGCGTGTGTTAAACGGTTCACAAGTGCCTTAAAACCGTTTAACGCAATGCTACAAATTGATTATCCCGCTTATTACATGGTTATTTGCCAACAATGTAAAATACAAGCATTTGCAAATTTTTGGTGAAAGTTCTGCTCTCAAAATCGAAAGGTTATGAAACAAGACTTTACCGTTGTCATGACAACTTGCCACACTGTACTCACTGCCAGCCTGAACCAAGGTATAGAATTCATGTAAGGTGTCATTAAGCATAACCACAGAGTAAAATCAGTGTTCTTTTGTTTTTGGTAGTATATTAACTGCCCATTTTGTTGCCTTTTTTTTATTCATCTCATCCTTCTCTTTCTCTATCATTTGAAGCTTTTCAGGTGTCACTTCCTTGTGCCGTCTTTCGCTTGGTTTCTTTCTTTTCTTCTCCATTTCTTTTTTCTCTGCTGCTCCCTTTCTTCAAAACTAATAATGTTGCTATGGTAACAAGTTGAGTTGCGGATGAATTTCGAACGGTAATTAAACTCGAGCCGAAATACTGTGTGCATTAAACGGTTTTAACGCACACCCACCGGCTAATCAGAGAGGAGTATTCACCCGGACCACGGTGTAAGTATACATATGTAACCATGGTAACACAGCAGCGAGTGAAACGCAGTCATGGCAGTAAGCAATATTCTTCATCCTGTCTCTGCCTGCCTGGCATTATCCATGTCAAATAATATCATCAATCATTTCCTCATCAGCTCTTTATAAATAAAAGAAAGGAAGGAGCCTGAGCTTCTTGTGCAGGAACCGCACCTGTTGGATGTGAGGAGTTTTAGAGATTCCACAGCGAACTCATCAGAGCCAAAGAACAGGAGCCTCCAGGGGGGTCCGGAGGACAGGTGCCGCCTCCATACCGCAAGCGGCTGGCAGTGCTGCAGGCGACGAAGGACGCTCCTGCAGGCAGTCAGCATACCGACCGCGCGTCCGCCGCGCGTCCACCGCATCAGTGCTGACTACCGAAATATCTGCGATGACGTAGATTTACCCTGAATGTATGAACATACCAATTCTAGGGAATTTGACGTATTATGACCCTTCCTAAATACATCCATGCTCCAAACCGACTGAGAGTGACACTGCTGTGGAGGCCGCCATGTGTCCAATTGCACTTCCGTCCCTTCTTCCTGACGTAGATGTTATTGCCGGTTGGCAAACGCTTACTGCCACCTGCTGGACACTGTGTGTGTGTGTGTGTGCGTGTGTGTGTGTGTGTGTGTGTCGCAGGAGCAAGAGGTGGGTTAAACAGAGAGATGGAAGGTCCGTTTTCCAGGAAGGCCCATAGTTTGATCTTTTTTTCTTTTATTTCTCTAAATAATAGGCAGAAATGGCTGAAGGGCTATTATATAGTCTATATTTTTAAAACATTTATTCATACATCATTATCTTTTGTTATTTATATTATCTATTGCAGTGTATTTTTACAGTACCACTCACTCACTGTTTATAAACATTTATTATCTGCAGTAATTTATGGCTTCATTATTAGTTAATACATAATTTACTAATGCTTCATTGATCATTGTCTTTAGTTCATCAGGAACCCCTCCGATGGAATGTTTGACCACATAACAAAATCTTTTCATAAGCAACTTATTTTAACGTTTACAACTCTAAACTTAATGGATTGCTACAAGAGCCATTTATTATTTAGCCTGTTTATTAATACTTATAATTGCAGGTGAATTATATGGGTTTGCTGATAGCTTATTTGAAATTGATAAACTTATAACTTACTAACATTTTTTTTAACATGCAGATATAAGACTTCTATCTGTATTATCACTGCATAAAAACACAAAGCCATGTCAATAATGAAACATTTTATTAAAACAGTATACACTGATGCAAGATAGTCTTTCTTCAAACAGAATGGGAACCAGACTTCTTAACCTTACAATGCAACACCAATAACTCCAATCATAAACTGTTACATTCATAGTCATTTAAGCAGCAAGCTAAACTCTATGCATGAGTCTGTAAATGAGACCTTTCTTATAATATTCCAACAGATACTCTGCATATCAAGTTCATTGTATAAGTGTGCAAGAAGAAAAATGCATACACGTATGATATACACTCTGATAGGCTAGCTAAGCACATGGCAGACAATCTAGTTATCAAAAGAAAAAACAACACAACAACATCATCATTACTCCTGTGATCGTGGCTCCCACGGCTTGAGGCAGAGAGGACCTTAAAGTGCCACCAACAGCTGCTAGATGCTCTGACTGACCATTCCCATTCAAAAAGCCTCAACTTCTCTCATGAAATACTAAGTCAATCATTTTTTCCAACAAGTCATTATAGTCTCAATCTCTAAAATTCAGGCCTCTAATAATCAATCAATCAATCAATCAATTTTTATTTATATAGCGCCATATCACAACAGAAGTCATCTCAAGGCACTTTTCACATAGAGCAGGTCAAGACCATACTCTTTAATTTACAGAGACCCAACAATTCCCCCATGAGCAAGCACTTGGCGACAGCGGTAAGGAAAAACTCCCCTTTAACGGGTAGAAACCTCAAGCAGACCCCGGCTCTAGGTGGGCGGCCATCTGCTTTGACCGGTTGGGTTGAGAGAGAGAAAGAGAGAGGGAAAGGGGGAGAGGGGACAGAAGAAAAACAATCACAACAACAACAACAAGCACAAGCGTCAATAGCCAGGGAAGGATGCTATCAGGACTGTGAAGGACCGCGAAGGTTCGGCCCGGGACTCAGGTTTTCCTGTGAGATGAGAAAGCACAAAAAACTCCGGGGAAGAAGCAAAGTTAGTGACATGCATTGATGTTACATGAATGCATACAGATGGAGAGGAGGAGGAGGAGAGAGGAGCTCAGTGCATCATGGGAAGTCCCCCAGCAGTCTAGGCCTATAGCAGCATAACTAAGGGCTGATCCAAGGCGAGCCTGGTCGGCCCTAACTATAAGCTTTATCAAAAAGGAAAGTTTTAAGCCTACTCTTAAACATAGAGAGGGTGTCTGCACCCCGGACTGAATCCGGTAGATGGTTCCATAGAAGAGGAGCCTGATAGCTGAAGGCTCTGCCTCCCATTCTACTTTTAAAGACTGTAGGGACCACCAGTAAGCCTGCATACTGGGAGCGCAGTGTTCTAGTGGGATAATACGGTATTATGAGCTCTTCAAGATATGATGGTGCCTGACCATTAAGGGCTTTGTAAGTTAGGAGAAGGATTTTATATTCTATTTTAGATTTTACAGGAAGCCAATGTAGTGAAGCTAAAATGGGAGAAATGTGATCTCTTTTTCTAGTTTTAGTCAGAATACGTGCAGCTGCATTCTGGACCAGCTGGAGAGTCTTTAGTGTGCTGGTGGTCATTTAGGAAATTATCGCTCTGTTAATAAGATGCTTTGATGTCTGCCGTGTGGGCGTTGATTGACAGCTGTGACTGACAGTTGGCTCACTTGCTGCTCTCTTACTCCAGTTGGACTAATGTCACAATATTTCCATAAATTTAAAGGACAGGATCACAATTTTTCAAGCCTGTGTTCAAACAGCAGTCAGGTGTCCACATGAGCAGTGAAAGAGGTTTTCCTCGCTGTAATCATTCCTCTTGTTCATACTGGATATTAAAAGATCCTTCAAATGTGCTTTCAATGTAAGTGATGGAGGCCAAAATCCACAGTGTGTCCACACAGTCATGATGTGAAGCTTATATGAGGCTTCAGCAGTCTGAGTTAGTCATATCAAGTGGATATCTGACACATTTACAGTCTTTTTAGCATCAAATTCCCTCTTTATGTTTCCTCAGACAGTGTTTCCCTGTTAAGCTGTGGTGGAAGTATAGTAACAAAAAGACATTGGCACTAAAAAGACTGTAACATTGAAAGATATCTACTTGATATGACTCATTTGGATGCTGAAGCTTCATATTAGTTTCAGATAAACGTTAATAAATTTTTGCACAGAAGGAGGACTGTGGATTTTGTCCGCCGTCACTTCCATTGTAAGTGCATTATGAAGGGATCTTCTAATGGTCAGTATGAACAGGAGGAATGATTACAGCAAGAAAAACATGTTATGTTTGTCAGTGTTAGGGTTAGGGTAGGACATTAAAACAACCAGCATTTCCATTCCAGCCACACAGTCATTTCAACACAATACCTTCAAACTCTCTGGTAACACCCTTGCAGTCAACCAAATCTATTCCTTTCTCTCTGGCTTCTCTGATTTTCTGACCCAACTATGTGCCACCTCACCTTCTGTTCTATTTCTGGGTGATTTCAATATTCACATTGATGCCACTCACTGTAATCGCCTCTGATTTCCTGGAACTTTTAAAATGCTTCAACTTCACACAACATATCAACTTCCACACTCACAGCCACCATCACATCCTGAATCTGGTTTGCTCCGCTGGTCTGACAATACATCAGCTCTATAATCTTGATCTCAACATCGCTGACCACCTGGCAATCACCATGGATATCAGTATCCAAATTTCAATTTCCATCCCCAAAGAGGACTGCAAAACATCCTTGTGCAATCTCAAATCTATCTCCCCCTCAGCTCTTTCAGCCTGTCTTGCCAATAAAATGTCTGTATCCCCACCACAAGTCCAGCTCCAATCTGTCTAAGAGGTTACTCAAAACTCCTTTTTACAAGTGCTTCTAATGTTTAATTTAACTTCTTGTTCTAATTTGTCCCTTAAGTGTTTTTAACTTCTTTATTTTACTGTCTGTGTAAAGCATCTTTGAGCATCTTGAATAGCATTCTATAAATGAAATGTATCATCATTATTATTACTATTATTATTAATTACTGTTAAAAACTACTTCACACCATTACTGACATTTTTTAATCAATTTTCTTTGACCATGCTTGTTCGGGGGTATAACAACGTGTAAATTAACTTTCTGATTTCTTTAGAAAAAATGTTATCAGTAAACAGTATAGCATCCGAAAGTCTGAGACCACTTAGGAGAAACTGATCTCAGACTTTTGGACCCTACTATATGTTTTGCTAACATTAGGAACTCCCTACTTGCATCAACAATTCTGGTTTCACAGTAAAGGCCTACAACTTCTCCGTCTTTATAGTAAAACACATTATTTGTAAGATACATACATGAAGTATTAATGCTATGCTACTGTGACAATGCTGTTGCAGTGGCAGAATTACTGCTCACAAATTATACATGAGGAAAGATTTAAATCCAACTGAAATTAAATAGCATCTTTTTGTCATTTCAGCATACATATCTGCTCTGTAAATCACGTCCTGTGTTCTCCTATGAAAAGAAAATTGCAAACCAAAAGGGAGAAATTTTTATTTTAAATTCTTTGGTTTCATGATGGCGCACTCTAGTTTTACACAAATTTGATGAAACACCATTTCATTATCCATCTACACAGATGAAGACCTTGATAGAACCTTGATAGAACACCAATAATGTGGCAATTTCTTTTTCTTACGAACCTTGAAAATCAAGAGGGCCTTGCAATCCCCTATGAATTCATATCCCTAGTAGGGTTCAGGACTACAAAACAAGCAATAAACAACCAAATTGTTATCTGTAATCATCTGGTATGGCTGCTATGTTTATCATCAAATCTAGAATTATAATTGAATGACACTTTAATCATTAACACTTCATGTATTTACTGTACACTATGTAACTCTTGACCTTATGTCCATCCTGTTTATTTACCAATTTTAACAATACCTTGGTTAATAACAGCAAAGGAGAACAAGCTAACACTAATGTTAATTATCACTGATGCTAAAGCCTCTTTAAATACTAACCCCTAACCCTAACCCTAACCCTAATTCTGAAGCTCAAAGTAATTTACAAATGAATTCTGGTAAAGTCATACTGTAGTCATGGTGTAAGCATGTTCGTGTGTATTAGTAATAATAAATAAATACAGTTTACTATGAACTGAAAAGAAATTTGCAACCGTTCCTTTCAATCTTACCATCTTAACATGATAATATTTTGGATACCTTCAGGGAATGTTTTGTCACTGAGAAACGTTGCTGTGGAGTTTTCATTTCTGTCACCATAAAAGGATTCCATTCAGACTGACTACTATTGGGGTAAATGCAGACATCTCAGAGACAGACTTCTAGAAAACAAGTAAAACAAAAACTCATTCCATGACTAGATAGCAGTGAGACAAAGTTTTTTTTTTTGAGATTTGGAGAAACTGATCCTTTAATGTTATATAAGGGAATACCAACACAAGCAAAAAAAAAAAAAGTATACTATACACAGAGGCATTCAAAGAGATATCTTTATGCAATAATGTAACAAGCTGTGAAGTCCTTGGCCAAGCATGAAAGAGATGTTAGTGGAAGAAAAAGCAGATGGTTGAATGCAGGATTCTCAGTGGAAGTTCACCACTAAGGCACAGAGTACAGATCAATGACAGCATGAAGGAACTACCTAGATGAAAATAGGAACACTGTTCCTCTCATTTCTCTATACTGTGTGTTCTCTTATTCAGGGCTTTGAGGAGAGGGCCACATGTCTAGACGAGTAGAGAACCCTGTGCCTCTTCAAATATCATCTGAGAAGGCACAATATTTCTGTTACACAAAACTCAAAGCAATATTAAAATCACAGAAACTGTCAAGTGTACGGGTCATCAGTCTGGTTGCTTTGACATTTGTCTGTGATGGTCTTGGTTGGTTATGGTGATCTGTTGTTCCTGTTGTGAATACTCCTCAAGAAATCTGAGGTGGAATTCCTTCATCTTCTCCAGGAGGACTTCTAGCTTCCCTGGGCTTGGTAGGATGGTCATTCTAGGAAACAAATGTGTTTTCTTTTAGTCAATGCATTTTCTGTCTTCATATTAAATCATCACTTTTACCATAAACTGCTTTAAAAGACGTGTTACGGCACATGTTAGATCTGGGAACGGTAATCTCAGAATACCATCTTATTTAGATTCAGTGAGCTATGATTTTATCACACAATGATCTAGCATGCATCTTGATGCCTCTCACTTTTTTTGTTTCCCATATTCTTAAGGCCCCACTCACATTAGCATTTTTGTGACAGTGAAACATCATACCAAATCAAATAATTTCCCCTGGCAGCTGCTGGTGGATTCATTTGTGGAGATGTGGAGGGAGTAAATCTCAGCTCAAACTTCAATTTTGGTGAACTTTGACACAATTTGCCGATGTTTAATAATCCGTGTCAGAGTACAAACAGCTCCACAACTGTGATGCTGTATGGTCAGCAGTCAGTCATGGGACAATCCGTGGTACAAAACTGTCTCTTGAATAAAACTCAGTCTCAAACAATTTTAGGCAATGAAAGAATATTGAGATACATAAATCTCATGATCTCAAATCATATAAAATAAACACTGTTGGTGGAAGAAAATATTCATATCTAACCTGAAGTGATAGGTTCCCTCTCTCTGGCCGAATCCACTTCCTGGAACTACACAGATACCTGTTTCCTCCAGCAGTTTGAGACAGTACAGCATGTCAGGAGCTATGGACAGGGACTGCAGCAGATACACAGAGACAGCAACGATACATTTAGTTGATTTCCATCTCATACCCACTGTGATCTCAGTCCCCAAATTATGCTTCTGTTCTATTCAGCTGCTTTCCATCTGGACACAGACCGGACACATGTTCAAGGAAATTCACTGCCTGTCGCTCAACGCATGCTGGGATCAGACGATTTATTCTTAAGTGTATGTATAAGATAAAGGCATAGCTTGGATTTTTGACACAAGCTAGCAGATATGCACAGACATTTCGACATGCAGTGGATGGCTATATTTAAAAATGGATGTGTGATTGACATCAGTCTAATTAGCGTTAACAGAAGGTGACTTCTCAACTTCCATGAACTGTCAGACAGTGCAGGACTATTACAAGTGACACATGTACATATGGTTTATTCATCACCATAAAGCTTCTGCAGAGTTTATTCACAGTGAGACAGAAGAAATTATGGATTGCATTTAATTTCTTGATATAACTATCAGTGTGTGTCTGTATAATGCGATTAGCAAATTTCAACCACAGTGAATACACCGGTGTTACATAAACAATTTGTGATGAAATATCACATTATTATCCAGTATTAACTAACCTTAACCCTTTAAAAAAAAAAAAAAAAGACAGGTTTCCTTATAGCCTCACAGTCTAATTTACATAATCCTCAACTGGGGTCAACTGAGCATCAGATTAAGAAAGAGAGATAGATGACAGATTTTCCAAAGACAGAAGCAATCACTGGCTCTGTGTCAATACTGTGAAGATACTTAAAAATGAGAAAGACATGACCTCACATCTTAATCATGAAATTAAGTGCATCACATGTCAATAATTGATGAAAATAAAAAAAAATGACATGTGCAGCAAACAGACTGTAAAAAGCATCTTTTACCAGACAGAAGCTTACCCATCTGAACTATTTCTCAGTGGCAATAAGAGACTGCAGTAAGCTGTTAAATACAAGGGAGAGAAAGAGACCCGCACATGGACAGAAAAACACTAAGGCAGCATGAGACCACTAAAGCTACGTAATATGTCTAAGATATAAGAAAAAAAATGAAAAAAATCTAAGGCATTAATACATTTCAAGAAATTTGACATTACTTGGAGAGCTAGTACATGTACACATGAATTTTGGTGTCAGTTGGTGGAAGTAGTACAAATAACTAAGTCTGAGACCACTTTCCCATTTATTTTTGTGAGAAAGTGGTCTCAGACTTTTGGACCCTATTGTTCTGTGAAGTGAACTTCTGTTGTTTTGCATCAATTAACAAAAAAAACACAGCACAGGAAAAATTCCATTACATTAAAGAGTGCCTAAAGAGTAACAGACCTGGGCTTCCTGAATTGCTCGTGGTGGGATGAAGATCTGAGGGAAGGCATACATGGCTCCTTGGACTGGGTTGCACTTAATCCCAGGGACCGAGTTGAGGATTTGCTCTGTAAGCCTGGCCTTGTGAGCCAGGGCATCCAGGACTGAGCTCTTTTCCTGGGCACCAACATAACACATAAAACAGTCAAGGTAACTCATGGTCAGGTACGCATCACATACACTGTACACACACGGGGTGGGGGTACCCATTACTCAGGTGAAAACTGTAAAGTGCATATATATATATATATATGTATAGGAAATTGTTGGGTCTCTGTAAATTAAAAGAGTATGGTCTAGACCTGCTCTATGTGAGAGGTGCCCTGAGATTCTCCCTTCTACTGAGAACTGACAGTATTCCACTGGATTCATGCAAAGACAGGGGGCACCATTGTGAAAATATTTTCAAATATTTTGTTGAAATAAAATGAATGAATTATTTAATTAATTTAATTAATTAAAGGTGAACTCACATCTAATCACGTTGTGAGGCATGTCTACATGTCTTCATGTGGCAATAGCAGTGTATTAAAATGTTGTAGTCCTACATCATCTGTATGTTTGTTCTTGTTTACTATATATATTCATATGTCAATGCATGTAGCAAATATAATAAGCACCCCCCCCCCCCCAACCGAAGTATTTTGACCATGTCCTTTTGACTGGACACTGTGAACATCTGCAGTTATTTTGAACAACAAGAGGCCAGAGACACACACCTTGGTAAACTGAGCATACGAGGGCTCATGCACTTTGGGGGGATTTACAATGACGTTCATAGCTGCCTGTCCAGAGACAGGAGGGCAGAGGCGAACAGACAGCAGTTTGACCAGCTGGGCCTTCACTTGTGGATCCATGTTCAACACCTCCATGTAGCCTCCACGGAAACCACACCTGGGTGGGAGACAGAAACACAGAGTAGTGGACAAATGACATGGAAAGTCATGGGTCAACAAAAAGGCAATCTACACTAGGAGTGTAATAATACAAGTATTCATACCAAACCACTTGGTTCTTCAGTGAAATAATAAAAAAAAAAAAACTGTCAATTTCTCCCTGAGATGTGTGGCTCATATAGAAAACATAAGTGAGTTGGAGCAAGTGATTCAGATCCACTGCTTAGAAGTTTTTTGGTTTTTCAGTCAGTTACAGCGACACTGGATAATGAGTAGGGGACTGGAAAAAAAGTTAGTTAGTTATGTCTCTGTGAACAGAAACAATCAGAAATACTGAATCATTGTGTCTGTTACAGCCCTGCTTAATTGTGCCTTCATGTGTGCATTAGTCAGTCTGTTGTGTCTGAACTTTATACATGAGCACAGGCTGCAGTTGTCCAGGAATTATCCACTGCCCTGGCAGCTGCTCTAACCACCGATGGCTGGACCTCCAGGATCGCAGGGAGCTACTGAACTGTGTAAAACCTGACTGAGTATGAACATAAACTGTGCTCAACGAATGTGAAAAGCCTGAACCTCGTGCCGACTCTAATGGTCAATTTAAGTTCTTCATAAATATACTGAACTTGTCTTAAAAGAACATTTCAACATTTTGCAAAATACACTTATTTGTTCTCTTATTATGAGTTGGATGAGGAGATTGATACACTGTCATGTCTGAGACTGGTATCAATCTTCTCATCTAACTCAACAAAGAAACTTGAATTGAGTTTCGCAAAATGTGGAACTATTCCTCTAAAGAACAATTTTCATTTTATAGCTTTGTATTTGATAACATGCAGGTAGGAGTCTTTTGGATAACAGTGGAGCCTTACTGACATGTATTGACATTTGTATGCTATATCAATACTAAAACGTCCCTCTCCCTGCTCAGCTTCACCTCAGACATGTCTAATAAATTGTGTTTCTGTTCCAGACACAACTGGACAGCCCAGGAATACACTCAAGAATTGTCTCTCCTAACTTGTCAGAAACACTGCAGAAATGAAGGTCTAAAACAGAGCTGAGAATGTCAGAAAACTGGAAGTCTTCTTAGAAAAAAGGCCTATCTCTAATAATAACCTAACTTGCATACAAGCCTAATGCTCTTTTCAGTGGAGTTAAAAGTAAGTTAAGTTGTAAAAGCACATTTTAATGTTCATTCAAATGTGAACTCTGTTCATGTGCAGGTACCCTGTGATGAGATAAGAGCTCAGATAAGAGGATACTCACTCTCCAGTGTAGCCCTTGGAGGTGGAGTGGAAGGAGGCCAGTTCCACATTGTTGAAGTACTCAGGGCCCATCTCACAGAGAACCTTCTTAAAGGAGTGGAACTGACAGTCTGAGGAGTACACGTTGTCCTGGTAAACCTGTAAAAATACCAGCCAGGTTGATGAAAAACTGGTATCACACAAAAACATCTTTCCAATTACTGACAAAGGAAGTCTGTTGGAATTGTTGCAGCCAATGTAAGCTGCAGTTTGTAGCCTTCATGGGAGGCTTACATGAGAGCCAGTGGCATTCAATATAAAAAACACAGATTGGTTCTTAACGTCAGATTATGAAGACCACTGTTGGGGAAAAAGAAAAATCTAAGATTTGGAAAATAAGGTCTGACTAATTTAGAAAAAAACAAACTTACTTTTATGGAATAAACTAGAGAAAAATAGAAATGATAATATCTCAATAATAAAGTTGTGAATTTGCAAGAAGAAAAGCATTTTATCTGTTCGCTATGTGCACAAATGCAAGCACTTAAAGACAAGGGACACAAAAAAGTCTGGGGATGCCAGACTAAGTAGTATATTATATTATATTAGTATTAAAATACACATCACACAATATTAGGACTTCATTATGGACATATATATTCTGGCCTTTTCCTGTTCATTTATTGCAGAAATCTCAGAGATACTGACATTTTGAGATATCTCAAAAAGCGGACAAATAAAACCAAAACTGTTAGCATGGAAACATACAACTAGAGGGAAGTGGACAAGTATGCCATTTGTAATTTGGGAGAATTTACCCTCTTGGTGCTCCCACTGAGAACCAAGTGTGAATACAGATAACTTTCCACATGTTGCTCAATCTGAATATGACCCATGATGCAGTACAGCCAGGCGCTGTGAAGACATTGATGTGGTTTGACAGTTATGGAATTTACCTCATCAGCCATGACAAACAGATTTTCTTCATAGGCAAAGTGAAGGACCTCCTCTATACACTTCTTACTCTGCACCTGACCTAGAGAACAGAGAGGGGATGTCAGAGGGTTAGAAAGACAGAGGTAACTGCTATGCACACTGGAAGTACATACCACACTGGTGTCATGGCAACAAATATGCTTTCATGTATAAGTGTCCAGGTGCAAGGTATTCAAAAATATGGCAACAAGCGATGGAAGTGTCACAGTAAAAAGCATTACATGCTGATACACTTCAGAACTTAACACAGTCTGAGAGTGACCCTGACCCAGCCAACAAACACTACTGACATAGTACAGTGGAAGCAACTGGGAGATTTTTGTGAATAGGGGAAGCTAGCTGTCCCACTGTCCCACTGCAGCATAATTGATGTTTACAAAACACTGAAGTAGGAGAATAGCTATAGTATGTTCTCATGCAACTGGCATGGATATTCACACACATGTCACAAAAAATGACTTAAATGTTAATATAATAAGCAAAATGAAATGTGAAAGTGGTCAAAAGACACAAAACTTGCATTTCAACCAGAGGCAGCAGGTGGGATAGTCCCAGGGGCTAAAAAAAGCTTTAGGGGTGGGGTTTGCAGGGATGACCGTGGCTGATTGGTCAAACACAGACACTTCGTTCATAAAGCAAGGAAGTACAGTGGAAACTGCTTATAATGATCATGTCCGTCCAGGTCAAATTGATCACTGTAAGTAGATGATTGTTATAACTGATTCTTTCTTTTTCTTAATTTCTAACGTAAATTACCATCTAATTGACATTTGTATATTTATTACATGAATATAAAGTAATGAAACAGGCAGCTTCGGTATTTACTGAATTTTATTGACTGTTTGAAAACACAGAACAGCTGTTTAAACGCTTGTTGTTGAGTGGTAGCGAGAAAGGTGAATGAGAGCAATGAAATGTTATTTTCTGATTGTTTTACAGCAATTACATTAATCACCCACATCCCGCACCTCCACACAAACCTGCAGAGGTGTGCGTCAACGCCTGATAATGGTGGTGCAGCCGCTAAATACACATCATACATGTATTATGTGAGTAAAGTAAAAAGAAAATAGAATTTCTGTAGTTTTTAATTTTTTTTCTCCATATTTTTTCATGTATGAAAAGACCCAAAATGAACACTGTTAGCTGACTACTTGATTTCTATAAGTGAATTATTCAAACAGCATTCGTATAGGAATGATTCTGTCCAGAGCTTTTTGATCCATATAAGCAGTTGATTAGTGTAACCGTGATCACCAAGCAGTTTCCACTGGACTCTAGTTTTGATATGAGGACAAGGGATTCTCATTGCCAATGCATTAAATCGAAATGTTTTCCTAATATTTTGTCCACCTTATTAACATACATGAGGGTGGCAAAATATTAGGAACACTTTTCAGTATAATACAAACCAGTACACCAGCACCACCTATTACAACCTCAATGATAAACATAAGGTAGAATTATCACCTTTCTGACAATGTCAACAAAAACTGAAACGTATAAGCTTTGTAATTGTAAAATTTATGGCAGAGCTGTTGTATTGGATTGCAGTATATTACACAGGTGTTCCTAATAAAGTGTTCGGTGTACATACGCACACACATAAATGCATCCTACCAGTGGGGTTTCCAGGGTTGATGATGCAGAGGACTCTGGGCTGGCAGTGCTGCTTGGCTGTCAGGTAAGCTCGCTGCAGTTCTTCAACATCTAGTGCCCAGCAATTGGCCTCATCAAGGTAGTAGTTGATCTGCACTGCCCCCAGCTCTGAGATGGCTGCAGAGTACAGTGGGTACTGAGGGATGGGAATCATCACACCCGTCCTGGAGCTGCCCTGACCCGACACTAGCAGCTTCAGGATGCTCTACAAAACAACAGATATGACTGATGTGGTTAATTTGTTTGCAGAAGCTGCTCCCCACAATCAAACTGACATACTGCTAACCCAATCAGACGTATGTTACAGAACTACATTTTGTGTCATTAAGAAATCACACCACACACAGTTCAGCACAGAATAATTCCGAACTCCTGCCAGAACTGATCCAGATTTCAGCCGCGCTCTTCCACCCTCTTCTCTGAAACCGCTTCACTTTGCCATCGCTGTTAGCCTTTCTCCCACTTTGGTAGAAGTGCAATCACTATTATGACAACTGTCATTCATGTCAAGCCCCTTGTTTCCCTGCCTGCCCCCTCCCATCATCTCAAAAGCAGTGTTTCATACCATGATGCCATCACTGGCCCCTGTGGTGAGGTAGATGTTGTTCCAGTCAGAAAGTACACCCTGGTCTCTGCGCGTGATGTAGTCAGCAATATCCTGACGGATGCACTCCACTCCCTGGCTGGCACTGTACGAGCCTGAACCAAAAACACACAATATACAATATACACCAAATAGTTTTTCAAATGCAATAATAACGATAAATATGAATAATAACTTTTATTTTAATGGAGATATTAGTCAGTGTAACTTCATGTTTTACATAGATTGCTGCACTCAAGGGTAAAATTACATGAAATCCACGAAAAAGAAGTTTCTCCCATGCTAAGCAGCACTATGTTGCTTGTGGTTAGTAATTACAGTTTGTTGTACTTTCTTTCCAAACACCAATGTCCTACACACAATTAGCAGAACAGAGCACTAGCCGCAGCTGATTACAGTAACCAGTAGGCTTGCCGCAGTAGTCGTAGTACTGGTGTTACATGGTGTTACATGGTGTTAGGGCATACACTGATTACATTATTTGCCCATCGCCCATATCATCATTTTGTTTATTTCTATATAAATAAAACCCATTTAGTTCATTCATTTTCATCAGCGTCCACATTCATCAAATAAAAAAAAGTACTGAGCGTGTTATCAATACTTAGTAGTTTATTATAAACTACTAGAGTTTCTGCTCCGTGAGTCAGCAGCAGCAGCATAGTCACAGCCAAAAGTAGCAGACTGAGACTTCTGTCCTCAGTACTGCTCTGTTCTGTAAACTAACATAACATTAGCTGTTAGCGAGCAGCTGCTCTCATGTCTCCTCAGGTCTAGGTGCTTGTTTTCGGCAGCAACTCTCTGCCTGCCCAGCCTGCTCTCAGTGTGTCTCTCTCCAGATGTCAGACAGGTTTCTCTGGTATGGTTCTAAGCAGCGGTTGTCCTCCGGCTCGTCCCTGCATCTGTTTGTGCTGCAGGCCGGCTGTACATGGAGGAGGACCCGCTGGCAGCGGCCTGAAGCCCACCATCACTAACTCTTAAGTAAAGGGAAGATCTAAAATAAAAATCCAACGTTGACAATCAAAGTAAGTGCTCTATGGATGAGCGTCAGACGCATATATTATCTTGCAAAATGTTCGGTGTTATCGGTGATACCGGTGTTGTCATGAGTTTATTAACTGGTGGGAGAAATTTCACACCGTGACATCCCTAGTAACCACACCAATAGAAAAGAAACTAACTCCTTGTCTGCATGTGATGTTTTACCTCACGAAAAGAGTAAATGCTTAAGACCTGCAGGCTCACAGACCAGAAATGCCCATCAGAAACAGACAAATTTAACCACGAACAAATGTGTGGCACACCATTTTCAGATTTCTCTTCCCTGCAAATGTGCATAATTTACTAGTCTGGCTTTTTATGGGGCTGAGCCCTCCTCGTGTGTGCAGTGCAGCAGAGTAGAGACAGATAGCAGTGGAGGCTTGGAGAGTTGATGACAACTAAACTTGTTAGGTTAGCAAGAGCAATAAAAACATCACAAGTAAAAAGCCAAGAAGAGTAAATCTGTGCAAAAGATGGACAGACTCCAAATAACCCAAAATATTGCTGTAAAAATGTGATTTGCGTCACAATGAAATAAACAATAGAGCATAATATGAAAGGATAGACATTTTTCTCTCGTCAAACGATACTAGTAAGTAATACTAGTAAGTAGATCAGTTCGTTGTTGGTTTGGTTGATTGGTTGACAATAAGAAAAATATAGAAAATCATCAGCCTTATCCTTTAATGATTCTTGGTAAATATGCCTCTATGTGCTATTGTATTATATAATCTGCCACTCCTCTCAAACACACAGTTTACCCATCTATAGCTGACAGAAACAGGAAAACACACACACACGCACAAACCTAGGCTCTGTCCACCACAGTCCTGAAGGATGCGCTTGGCTCGCTGTTTGGCATCATCGGGGAAAGCCGGACTATCCAGCAGTTCTGGGAAACAACACAGAGCCACCACCTACAGAAAGGCCAAATGAAAAAGATAAGTTTCCTTATATTGTATTCAATCAATCAGATCAATCATTTAGTTCATATATATGATCAGTTCATATTAAGACAAGCTCCTTTCAACAATTTCCATAGGGAAAATTGAATGTGAAACAGACGAGGCATTTTCATTTTTAAATTTTAGACCATATGCTTAAACTTTTCCTGCTGATGTATCTTATGGGGAATGTGAGGTCACTCTCCAGCACAGGTCAACTGACTGGTTTACTGAACAAACCAGCTCAACTACAGGTCCAGTTTGCTCACTCTTACAGAGATATGGCAGAATGGGAATATATAGTTCATTCAGAAAGTATTCAGACCCCTTCACTTTTTTCACATTTTATATTGCAGCCTTATACTAAAATTGTTTAAATTCATTTTTTCCCCCTCATTAATCTACACTCAATACCCTATACTGACAAAACAAAATTTTAGATTTTTTTGCAAATGAATAAAAGGGAAAAACTGAAATATCACATTGACATAAGTATTGAGACCCTTTGCTATGACACTAGAAATTTAGCTCAAGTGCCCTCCATTCCTCTTGATCATCTTTTAGATGTTTCTTCAGCTTGACTGGAGGCCACTTGTGGTAAAATCAATTGATTGGAAATGATTTGGAAAGGGGCATACCTGTCTATATGAGGTCTCACACTGCAGAGCTCAGAGACAGGATTATGTAGAGACACAGATCTGATGAAGGCTACAAAAAACAATTCTGCTGCGTTGAAGGTTCCCAAGAGCACAGTGGCCTTCAGAATTCTTAAATGGAAGAAGTCTGGAACAAACCAGATGTGCTTTTCATTACGCTAACATGCCTCCTCACTTCCCTCACTCGCATCTTAGCTCCTCCCAGTGAGGATATATGAGAGAGATGCGAGGAGGAGATGTGAGGACGGACATGGTGCCTACACACTTTACACATCCACAAGCTTAAGGCTGATGAGAAGCTTGAGAGAGCCTTCTCCTTTGAGTCTGTTTACATTATTAACTACATTATTTAAAAAAAAATAGATTTGGCATCTGTGAACCAACTCAGAATTGTAGAAAAATCTTGATTCTGATGTGAATTATGTTCACCAGTCCCTTACATAACGAATGCACAGAAATAGTGTCTTAGTTCTCACTGTTAGCAGAGACTACAGTCTACTGTGCAATTCATACATTTCGCTGATAAACCACAGATCTCTGTCTGTCTGTTTGTCTCTCTCTCTCTCTCTCTCTCTCTCTCTATCTCTCTCGTTAAATGACATTTAAACATCATTTTCTGGTCAAGAGAAGGGTCAACTGATGCGGGTTTAACCTGCATCACAGGGTGAGTCTAAACACAGTATACCTGAGCCATTTCCTCTACAAGTCTTCCAGCTTCCTTTCTATGTCATGAAGTGACTCTGTATCTGAACAACTCAGTACAAAGTGACATCAGTGTTGGGTGTACTTACAGGTGCAACAGAGCACTCTTTTGATCATACCCATCAGTGGTCAGAGGTGCAACACAGCTTAAAACTTTCAACCAGGAAGAACATGAAAACACTTTTAGACAATGTTGTGACTAGATTTAGTCTGGTGTTCACAGACAGTTGATGGTCTCTCCCCTCACGTGTTGTCATATAAGTACAAATAAACCACTTAATGACAATCAAGCAAACCCCATCCAATGAAAAAGGCTACTGGATGTGCTTGAAAGCTTCTGATTAAAAATTGGATTGGACCTTTTCAAGCTGCTGTTTCCAAGCAGCTTGAAAAAAGCAAATAATGTTGATTAATTGAGCTTGAACGTTAAGTCAAACTCAATGTCAAAGTGTGTTTCATTCAAGTGCAATCGAAATGTCTAGTAACTCATCAAGTGCCCATCTGTACTAGGTAGACAAAGACCTACAGGTGACAGATGCTTTAAGCAGTTAACACAAACAGTAGGTCTGTTGCTTCCTAATTCAACCCTTACCTGACGGAGGAAAGTGATTGGCTGCTGGCCCATGGCATGGGCATCACCAATGTTGGCTTTGATGACCTCAGTGAAAGGCTGTTTGACTCCCTGGAGAGACAAGAAGCAAATCATCATAAATACATCATCAAGCTAATTTGAGGCTTTTGAACCTCCTCAGCTTTGGCACTTAATTCTACAAGTCTTGAGAACTCTTCTAAAGGGATGAACACCATCCTGAAAGACACCACTCCCATCAGGATAGAAATGTTTCATCACAGGGTAAAGGTGGAGACCCTTCCTTCTAAGGGGACAAGTGGACCCAAACCATGCAAGCACAATGCCCCCCACAGCATAACAGAACCATCGGTGTGAAAACAATGCCTTTAACTATGTGTATTTATCTATGAAGGGAAGATGGAAGGACATTGGAATTTGTACACTAAATGATCATGCATACAGCTATTCCCACATACATCTTCCTACTAGCTACCCCACATACCATTTTAGTCCTATGAAAATGGCTGAAAAATGCAACCACACCTTGTTTTATTCTTAATATCTTCATGTCCATTAGTGGTAGAGACCTCAAATACCGGCACAAAATAAACAAAAGATTGTATTTATGGAAGAAATAATGATTGATACCTTAAGGGTACAAAAAATGGGTTTAAAATACCCTCAATATCACTCATAAAGGAATTTTTCACTTTTTTCTAAATCTAGGGCCTTATAGAAAATCCATAGGCATGCAGTACAAACTTTTTATGGTTGAGTCATACTGAGAACATGTTTGTCTTCCATCCTACAAACTTTGGTGAGGCTAGGAATAATACTTTTCAAGATTAATGCCCAAACATGGCTTCCCAGATCAGGTGTTGAGAGTGTAAAAATTAAAAAATATCAAGGGCCAAAAAAATATTAAAACATTGGAATTGAACAAAAATATTTGACAGGCCTTATTTATTTTTGGGACCCAAACATTATATACATTAACAAAATCTGAGAGGGTGCTGCAACCACTTTCCTAGATTCTGTCTGATTCGACATGGAATGACCCATATTATGTGTCATTTCTGGCAGTTTATTGGACTTAATTTCAACAGCAGGGTAACACCATGGTTTTAATGCCTCGACTCTCTGGGGGCAGGATTAATGGAACAAGTTATCTTCACACGGACATTGTATTTATTTCGTTATCTACAGTAAAATTGTGAAAATGTCTGTATAAATTTCGATGTCAACTCTGAAAGTCAAACATCAGCTTTCATCACGGGTGTACATATATGTGCTGGATGGCCGGATCTGGTCCCCTGCCTCTTTGAAGAGCTTCAGAGCACAAGCTGTGATAGTGAGAGATGATGCAACCTGTTCAGCTCTGCTGACATTGACAGCTGCATGTAGTGCTGCGTTTGTATGTTTGTGTGTGTGTGTGTGTGTGTCTGAAATTCAACCAGCTTTTTACAGCTTTCCATCCTCAGACAGAGCGCAGGACGGTAGTGAACGGAATCTGTCAGCTCTTAAAGACAAACGTAACTACAAACAGCGCATATCAATTATTTGCTGTAAATATAGATGAAAAAACAAATCTTTGAAACCAGTGGGCCAGTGACGTTAGCTATACTGTAGCTACTAACCTGCTGCAGCCTCCTCTCCAGGTCTCCCGCCTTGATAACGATGGGCCCCCTCACTGCGTACTCCACCGCTTTCACCTGCGGGTTTAAAGTTTCCATGGTCAGGGTCCTCTCTCTCATCCTGGATGGGTCCCCTGCCTCCACAGGAGCCTCTGCTGTGCTGAACCGTTTCAGTCCAGACTGAACTGGAGGCCCCTGCGTTTTAAGTCGCGCATCCTGCCATAGATATGAATTGATCGACTTCATCCGGTGGAGGACAGGCTGAGAGCGATGGACTATGTGTTGAAGACGAAACATGTTTCCTCTGGATCTGCTCGATGAGTCATCAGTCAACAACACCGATTAATATTTACAGCAACCCGATTGCGTGACCGTAACACTGTGCTCTTCTCATTTCTCTGCTTTGTGCCTCCTTGTCTCCTCTCTCCTCCATCCTCCTGCTCGTGACCCGGAAATCGATATCAGCGCGTCATATGTTTAAGGATGTCTCAATTCCTAAAAATGCATCTGGAGGAGAGAGAAGCGGGGAGAGAGGAGAAGCTTCCTGCAGGAGCTATGAGCGAGGATGCACAGGTGAATCCTTTGCGGGAGTCTTTTCAGCATCCGTGACGTATAAAAGAGGCGTGACACACAGCTGGAATATACAAACCATTTGTAGTGCGTCACACAATAAAATATATAAAGGATATGCGTGTGTGCACGCGCGTTAAATAAAATATAATAATGTGTGACATTCGCACATTCTTGTTATATCATACATATTATTACGTTGTGATTTGAATTAGAAGTAAATATATACGTTGTCATGAACACTGTTATGCTCATCTGTCAGAGAACAGAAAATACAGCGGTAGGCTGTAACCGAACAACGGACAGATGATGCAGCTCTGCCGCATGTTTCATTGACATGACGGCTCCGAAGCGAGGATGTCTCATTTTGTTAAATGCCTGTGACCTCGATTCCTCTCTCCTCGTGTCTCTTCCTCACCTCCTCCGCTCGCATCTCAGGAGGGAGGAACATGACATGACATGAAGACATGATGAGAGGAGGCGAGAAAAGGAATCGAGGATGTGCTGAACTGAGAAATGAGAAGAGGGAGGAAACTTCCTCGCTCACTAAAGCGTCATTTTAAGGAGAGGACATGACAAGTCATGACGCACTTCATCCTAAATGTCAAATATGAATAAGTCAGCAATATAAATTACTAAATAACAGTTTAAACTCTAAAGTTTGCATTTAAAATTCATGTACAATTAATTAATACTTTACACTGTTACTTAATAATTTATACATACTGATAGCTAGAAGGAACACCCCTGATAACTGCTCCAATGTTTTTATCATTTGATTGTAGATCTATAGAAGCATCCGGCTGTCACAGAATAAGACACAAACAGACCATTTAAATCTGTTAATTACTAAAAGAACAAAACCGATATGAACAATAAAAACAGCCGTAGCCTGAAGAATATGTCTAAATAAAACGTTGCTTATTTAGTTTGTGAAAGTCTGACATGCTTTTCAGGCTCAGGATGATTTTGTAGGAGACAAGTGACTGTGCAGCGTCATACTTTCCTGAAGGAGCTGAGACGCACTGAAACGGAGAAGAAGAAGAAAGGAGAAGCCTTTTGGCTTATGAAGAAAAATAGTAGTGTTTTTATGATTGATTCATGATTCAGTAATCTTTATTTTATAAATAAATAGGCTATGAGAAGCTGCTGTTGGTGCTTTCATTCCTTTTCCACAGGTAGTTTTGCTGATCTGCTGTATTATAACAGCAGCCCGACAGTTTACTGTCCTGTCAGATCAGCCGACCAATCAATACACACACTGGATCAAAGGAGTGTTGCTGTCCTCTCTCCTCTCTCCTCATCTCCTCCAGGTGCATTTAAAGGATTGGTATATCCTCCATGATGGTGGAGGGAGATCGGTTTCCGGGTCACGGAGGAAAGAGGATGTGAGGAAATATACAATTAGCATAATGAAAAGCACCCCATGACAGCTCCCTAAAAGTGAAGCCAAAACATCTTGATCGCCCCCTGGTGGTTGCATGGATGTATTACAAGAGCTGATTTCTGTCATTTTAGGAACTTCTTATTGTGGTCATGTTTATCCAGTACTCAGCCAAATCACAAGTTATCTCAGGGCACTTATTATGTTTTCTCCTGTTTTTCTCAATTAGAAGTTAGGTTAGAGCTTTGTCTTTTGTTTCAACTTTATTTTTCATTAGGGAAGTTAAGGGTGGGGTTAATTAATTCTTGTTTGTTGTTTTGGGCATTGCACAACTCAAAAATAAACTGCTACATAATGAACTTTGATGGTTGTCGGGCTGACCATTCTTGGGATTGGGAAGAGCGGGGGCTCTAAGCATGTTGCGTCTAGGTTTCCCCTAGACTGGAGACATAACAAGGATCAAATGGTGGAAGTTGAAGAAGGAAGACTGTTGTGTGGAGTTCATGGAGGAGTTAAGACAGGTGCTGGGTGGTAGTGAAGAGTTGCTGGATGCAGTGCCGCTGCTCCGTGTACACAGAGTACCCAGAGCGCGTGGGGCCTCAAGTACCAGGCAGGGGCCCCCAAAATTAGGGTTGATAAAAATGTCATGATAATTGTCACATTATTACATTTTAACACAATTTGAAAAAATATATAAATTAGTTATGGACAGGCCCACCGTTGTTTTTTTCATTGTATGTATTCTATCAGTCAATTCAGGCAAAGTAGATGTTTTTACCTAATATATAAAAAGAAAAGGTCATTTAATCTAATGGTAATTTAATTTCAGTTGAACTTTGACTTGTCAGTTTCTGCCATAAATGTACATATAGTTGGTTTGAACAGTTGGACATTTGCTGGTCTCACTTCATATGTTTTAACAACTTAGTAAGGTGAGTTGAAATGTTGATCTATAACATAAATAAAGAGATGTGGATGTGCAGTTCTTCTCTTCTTTGTTTACAACTTAGACCACACTATAAACACACAAAGCTGCTTTGGCCTGCCTCTTGTTTGACCATGCAGATGTATTGATCTTATGCGTTTCAGTAACAAGGAAGTGCTTAGAATCTTAATTTTGTCTTTTAACTTCCTACACTGAGGTGAGGATATGTCATGTTGTGCACATTCACTTCTGCTGTTTGTGCTCACTCTGTGCCTTCATTTTAGCAAATACGTGACCAGTTTTAAAACATAATATACAATGTGAATGCTCAGCAGTCTCACTATGAAGTAAGACCACACAGCACCAGGATCAGCTGTCATTTGACTGGTCAGAATGTGATGGTGTTTTATTGTGTCAATAACAATATGATATCAGAACAGACCGTTCAAAACTTGTGCTAATGCAATATTTCTCAGCCAGAATACAGAGTGCAAGTGGAGACTCATTAGAGAAATTATATTATTACACACACTCCACTTTTCCATTTTGTGGGCTTTTTTTATTATATATTCCAATTTATACAATTAATAAAATATGTTATATTACACGGTTGGGTGAAAAGATAGATTTTCTTGTTTTTAAATAATGGTTTTCAATTACAGAATCTTTTTTCTACTTCTTTTGAACTCATGTTTAGGATTTAGAGAACTCGTTCGTAGAATTTTCTTTCTTTTCATTTGGGATAGGCTGATTTCATCCTGACAGCTAGCCCGAATGTAAGTTTAATAGTAAATTAGCTCAAGTTTATGCAAAACTGCTTTGTGGACCTGTATTTTCTGAAACTCTCTTAAGAAAATATAAGAAATATATATTCCAATTATGTATATATTTCAAATAGCTTCATATAAATGATAGCAATAGGCTTGTTTGAGATGAGTCAAGCCTGCTCAGAATACCGTAGCTCAGCAGCATCACACGATGAACAGCAGTTAGAATTCTTGCTAGAGCTCGAACGACTCATTGGCTCAATGTCTGACCAGCATCATGTTCTACATACACACTTTCTGTTTTAATTGTAAAATATTTATCTTTGTTAGTCTTAGTTAGTACCAAGAAGGTTCATTCTGTTAAATAAAAGTCCCAATGCTTGCGCAAAATATTCCATCACAGAACTCAGTTTAGTCGATTTCCTTAATGTGAAGTGATAGAAACCCTCCGGTAACAAGTGGGATGTGAAGATTAAAAAAAAAAAAAAAAAAACCTGTAAAGATGGATGTTTGAGCCCCAACAATCTTTACAGGTGTGAAATTTCTGGCAGCAGAAGACCTCACCAGGTTCCACTGCTGTCAACTGAGAACAGGAAACTGAGGCCACTGTGGGCACACCAAGACTGGACAGTAGAAGACTGGAAAAACATTGCCTGAGCTGATGATTCTAAGATTTCTGCTGTCACATGCATGTTGGCATAAACAACTGAATCAGTGGATCAGTGGCCTTGTGTCAATAGTTCAGGCTGGTGGTGTAACGATGTGGGGAATATTTCCTTGGCACACATTAGGTCCCTCAATACCTTCTGAGCATGGATCCATCCAGCAGGATAACACACTGTGTCACAAAGCACACATTCCACCAAGCTGGTTCCACTTCAGTGTACTCCAGTGACCTCTAGTCACCTTGGCCTTATTTCACAATCACAGTCAATCAAAGTTAAGAGTGTTTCTATGAACACTCTTAAATTTCTACATGAATTTCCCAAAGCAGTACTTAAGAACAAGAGCACATGCACTAACAGCTTCTTAAAGTCAGCTGTCTTTTGTTATGAAGATGATGCTGAATATATATTTTACTTTGCATATTGAAAATATACACATCACAAATCATAGATGTTGTAAACTACACAAATCAATGTTTTATACTCGAAATTGTTGAGTATGAAAACAAAGCTTAATGTACAGTAAACAGTCACAGTCTTTATAGTTCATATTAGTGGGTGGAAGCTGGTTTTAGAAAGTATATAAGCGTGAAGCCAAAACCATACACACCATAAATAAAAACAAAAGAGAAGATATGGAACCTGAACCTATAGCAGTGGGGAAGTGACATTTCAGCCAGAAGATGAATGTATTATGAAGGAGAGGGCAGATCAATTGTTGAATTAATTTTGTGCGTGTGTTTGTTCAGTTTTATTTTCTAATTTAAACATCACTCAGTTTACATCAAACTTCACTTAAAGAACATCAGTGTTCATGAAAAAAGTAAAGACTTCAAAATGTACAAAAACAATGAAAACTTCAACAGAGCATGTGGATTTCGGTTCCTCCTGTGAGCTGCAGAGTTTCGTTAGATGCTTTTAGACTCACTCGCTAATCTGCCATCATTTCTAAGAGACTTCAGTTACAAAGCTTTTAGGAAAAACTTCTTAAACTTGATTTTTTTTTACAATCATCTTAGCCTTAAAATGCTTTTGGGGAAATGAGGCCCAAATCTATATCCAATCCACCTTTGGGATGTGGTGGAATGGGAGATTTGCAGCATGAACGTGCAGCTGACAAATCTGCAGCAACTGCATGATGCTATCATGTCAACATGGACAAGAATCTCTGAGCAAGGAGGTTTCCATCCCATTGTTGAATCTGAGCCACGAAGAATCCAGGGTGTTCTGGGGGAAAAAAGGATGGGCCAAGAAAAGTGACCATTGAGTGTATATTGTGGTGTTATCATGATAAATAATGATATATGACATTCTGCTATGGCCCATAAAACAGAACATCAATAAACCAACAATAACTGTTGACTGAATAAAAGTTGGACAGACTGATAAAATACTATTTTAAAAGAAAATGATTTCACTATGACCTATTCTGCTTTCAGAACTACATCAACAGTACCTTGCAATCATAAATATTTGACTGACTTCCTGTATCATTCTAGGAAAGCTGGAAACTGTCTTGACTGTGGCTTTTTTGTTACATAGGGGGATATTTACAAAGTTTTTGTGCAGAGTTGCAGTTCATCTGATTTGCATTAAGTTCTGCTTAGTAAGAGCTGATATTGGGTTGTTTTAAGTCGTGCTGCGCATACCTGGAAAATAATTATGCATTTTCTGCTGTTGAACTTGGAATATTGGCCCAAGAAGGTGGCTTTGTGTAGGGGAGACTGGGGGCAATTGTAACGTCTCAAAGTGCACCAATCATAAACGAGACAGAACCATGAAACTCATTATGCGCATGGTCTGTGATGATCCCTTTCTGCCTGCTAAAGGACAAACTGATATCTCATACGTGTCAAGGTTTTTCTGCCAAGACTCATTTTTGAGGTATGAAATTCAGTTTATTCATCTACAGTACTGTCTTAACCTTTAATGTCTATTAATTTAAATCTGTTCTGATGACCATTCTGTTGTCTAACATTTAATATTTTTTGTCAAATGTTAGCTTTGTTGTTTCTAGCTAGCAGGGTAGCTTAGCTCCTCTTAATAAGACACGAGCTCCCTGAAAACATGCTCTGTGAAATTTTGCCATACATTTCCATTTGTCTGTATGTTCATTATCATGGATCATGTGTATGATTAGGCTATTATTGATGTATGACTCATGCTTGAAGGTGATTCATCACTAATTCACCTAAATACAGATACCTGCATGCATGCTATTCTTGCTAAACCATAGGTGTGTGGCGGCACAATATCATAAACTTCACTCACTTTCCCCAATACTTTCTTAGTCCTACTCTTCAGTCTGCACACTGAACTTCCATCATTCATTTCTCTGTTTTGTAGTCAGCATACAGATATGTCAAAAAAGAGAACACGGAAACTTACTCGCAAATTTTGGATTTACCAATATATCTGAAACCAGGCCTCTATGTTTGCTTCTTTTTCAAGGTAAGGGCTATTCCCTGTGAACTGTATTATTCACTGTTGACACTGTATGTGATGGATGTTGATGAGGACTGGATCCCTTGTAGGCAGCCTGGCCTGTTTTTGTTGGTAATTACAATGCTCATGCATGTGTTAGTTGTTATAGGCTGGTTTGTCGACACGTGACCCTCACATTTGATGTCTTAATTGTACTACAAAATTATTGCACTCATCTGTATGTGATGGGTATCTTAACTGTTGTTGATGAGGATTCAATCCCTCGTAGGCAGCCTGGCGTGCTGTTTTTGATTTAATGCTCATACATTTCTGTGTTTATAGGCTGTTTTGCTATTTGACCTATCCGTGTCTTATTTGTGCCAATAAACTATAGAAACTATACTATACACTACTGTGCTGTTTGGTTTTGATACTTGTGTGGTAGTTTGTGGTTACTTGTTGTGGTCATCAACTGATGACTGAGTTGACATGAAGCAGGTAGGCCTACATGCTTGCAGCTGCACACGGGGGCAGATGTATCATTTGACTTTCAATCAATATGGTGACTAACATTTAACACTGATTGACTAACTTTGCGTGTAAAAATACAAGGTACCTACATAAAAAAGGTATTCAAATAGTTCAAGAGGTTTTTGAGTAATGACATCAAAATTTCTTTACAATTGCCCCTGGTCTCCCCTATGATGGGAAGTATTGAATAGCAAGCACAACAAAGACATCATGACTGAAAACTTTTCAACTCCTCTGACTTGCTCACTTCTGCAAGCCCACTTAATTACTGGTTGTTACAATTATATCAAACTGGGCTGGAACTGCTGTGAAACATTAAAAGTCAGGAAAATAAGCACAATGAGGAAACAGAGAGGAAATACCTGGTTGTTTCATTGTCGCTCTTTTGTCTTGTGTTATGATGCTGAATAGTTAGCGTCAGTAAAAAGAACTTTATAAGGCATCTTTTAATTTGTGTTTCTCTGTCTGTCACTCTCTGCTATAAAGCTGTGGCACAGATTTTTACACTTGCTTCTCCCAGACATTAAGTGTCAGACACTGGTTCTTCAACTGCAGTGGTCAGTATGCAGTGATTAATAAGCTGCTGAGGGTATTTGTAGCAATTTCCAGTCCCTCCTCCCATAGTTTGCACCTCTAAAACAGGAACGGCTTAAAATAAATATGAGACCAGACACACAGTGGTCAGTGGTGCCGCTGTTCTTCTGTTTAGCTGGTTCGAAACCTCGGTGCAGTCCTTTAGTAAAGAGTCAAACACAATTTGACTGTATAGCACCTAAAACACTGCCACAAATCGTTAGATTATAGACTATGTCAGGTCAGCTTATTTAAGATTAATTTCATCTCTCTTGGAACATGAATGAGACTATCTACTAAATACATGGCATGTATTGAACACAGTAATAAAAGGACAATATTTTTTCTTGTCTGTCCCAGTACTGGAGCTGGTAATGCTTGACTTGCTCAGTGAAGTGTAAGTTTGAACTCTACCAGGATGCTCTATGCACTCAACTATTCTGTTAGATCACTTATCAATGGCAATCCCAAAAATCTTTTATTGCATTTTCAACAACTGGTTTTTAAGTCTGAATAACAAAGGCATCATCAGTTGACAAGATAACACTTGGTTGATAATGTCTTGGTTCCTTCTGTTAATGTGGAGCTCAAGACATTCACTTGATAGCGGTCCGTTTATTTCAAATAAGATGAGTGTATTATTTGTTCAGTCTCTCACTCTCCTAAAATTAAACTCGTTTCATTTTCAGCAGTTTTCTGAATCTCGTTCAGTCACCCAAATGGAAACACATCCAGGTCAAAGTTCAGCTTCAGCCAGTTCTGGCCTCTTTGGTCATCCTCTTGCCATTTGGTAGTTTTCCTATGATAGGTCCTCTGTGCTGGGTTTCTCAGTTATTCAGCCTTTAGTCTATAAGATGAGTGTTTGACCTAGGATCTTGCGGTTGATCTCAGCCAAGGCCACCGAAAACACAAAGGCCTTCTCATCAGAAAGACTGGCGTAAATATCCACTTCCTTCTCTTGTTTCTCTGTGAACAAAATTAAACAGAGTCGATCACAGACAAAACATTGACAGAATGGACCAACTTCTAGTTAGTGTAGCAAATATGAGACAGAGCTGTACTGTGGGCTGGAGGGTAAACATATTGAGAATACAGGGTTAATAATGTTGGGTTCAATGTGGAGCAGAGGTTTTCAAACTATGAGACTACTGAGAGTTAAAGGGGGGCGCTGAGGGAGAGATGGAGGCAAAAGGAATTGTTGCACACAAGTGTTCTGAAAACAGTGAGAAGTTAGTTATTGTAATTTGGTCTGCTAATCAACAGTAGTGGCTTTGACACGTGGCAAAAAAGGTACAAAAAGGTGGGGGGTGGGGACAGTATCAGACTTTGATAACCCCTGATCTGTGGTATCTGATGTCACATACCACCATGCCTGCACACCTATAATGGTAACGTTGTGCATAACACCAACATCTGTCGGACCAGCTGAGAGTGAGTGATGGCAGGTTCAAGTGTTACTCCAGACTGACAGATGCCATGTAACGAGTTAGTTGAAACTCCAAACTCGCCGCTTTATTCAGTTCCACTGAAATACTGAAAACAACTGCTACCAAATCACTGGTGCAGAGTAATGATTTCATCTCCATAGTCAGTCTTTTCATCTGTTACCATAACCTTAGTGATGGTTGTAGGAGCCAAAATATGTTGTTATTTCTGTTTATATATTGCGTCACTTACGTTGCTTGACACATGGGTGTGGTTTCCTGTTATTTAACCTGTTCACTTAGGTGGTGGCGGGAGTTTTGGACAAACGGAGTTGGCAGAGCCCTGATATTTTCTGTTGACCGTCAACATTGTCACCATCGTCACCATCATTACTATCATTACCATGGTCCGTTCATCACTTTATTTTCTCAGTCAGATTGCATTTTTTGTATATTTTTTGTGCAATAGCTGCTTGTCAGACTCTTTCATTTTTGTTTATTTTTTCAATAAAACATCAGTAAAACGTCATCTGGACTTCGGGATGGTTTTGTATGGACGTGTCACATATAGGAGCCTACCAAGTCTATTAGTGGCCTTTTTGAAAAGTAGTTAATAAGAAATAACTTTGCATCTGCTCAGGCAAGTGGAACTCAACTCTATATTGTAACTAACTTGTATGATGCAACCCATTTATACTAAATTACAGCTCGACTCCCGTACAACATTCAAACTGATTTAAGGTGTTTTCAGACAGCAGGTGGTTACCGGTTTGTCTGCCACATTTTGAGTGTGTGGCAGCAGGGTGAAAGGCCATGGCGGTGGGTCCCAGCTACTTCCAGTCCTACCAGCCTGTACCATACACCACAGGATTCTGCACCTCCTATAATCTCATCAAGTAGCTAAATAGAACAGGTTGTAGCTTATTGTAAAGGAATGGTTAGCAATATGACACCATTACAATACCAGGTCTTGCTAACTAATGTCATAAATGCAGTTTATTAGTCCATAATCAAACTTTTGAAGCTGATGGTGAAGCTGATGATCCTCTTCATTGATCTGTGTGTTCACTGCTGGTGAAGAGGTGTGGTTACTATGCATGACCTCTGTGGCACGGCTGTCATTGCATTTGCATTGAAAACGATGGCGAACAATGGTGACGATGGCAACCACTTGAGGTCTGAAAACACCTTTAGGATCTGGTTTTAATGAGAAAATGGTTTGCAAATTATTCCTAATTTGGAGACTTGATGGGTTTTTGTTCTGATGTGACCACTATTTGAGGGAGTTTTGCCGAAATCGGGTTATTATGTGCTGCTACTAGATGAAGTATTATAGTCATTAATGTTGTAAACAGCCCTGCTACAAATATAAGTAGCAGGATCCCAAAGAATTCAATCAAAAATATCACATGTTGCTGACATGGACAGACATGAGAGTCAAATGAACCAATAAATTAATATAAGACATTACAAGAGTACACCTATAATATGGAACTGTAAATCATCACATCTTTTACCTTTCTCCTCCTCTTGTTTCTTAAGCCCTACTGTTTTTGGTCTGCCTCGTCCCCTCCGGATTGGATCCGATTGGCTGTTGGCCCGGGATCTTCTCCTGTTCTCCATGTCACTGGTTAAAGGAGAGTCGATCCGGTCTCTACGAATGCGCTCTGTCCTCCTCCGCTTAGAGTCCAGCTTGTCTGAATAAAAAAAACATATTACCATAATGTATGTGTTAGCCTGCTTCTAGACCTACATCTCTGATTTGTTCAGCAACTCAAAAAGGTCTGGCGTTGTACTGATTGACAGCTGTGTCCCTGCTTAAAAAAAAACAACTGAGCCAATCAGAGCTTTGTAGAAAAAAAAATTAAGAATGAAGTCATGTTCCTGTGCCAAAGCCACAAAAAAGGTGTGTGGATGAGATGGATACAGCTATGCAGAAATAAAAAAAAAAAAAAGCTTTAGATCAATACATTTAAGACTGTCCTCCACAAGTCCGTGTAGTTAGCGTGGATACAGCTGAGTATTTTCTTTAATAATTACTCCTGAACCTTGCCGATGTTTAACCCCTTAACATCCACCCTTTTTATAGAATTTTCGCCTATTTGGCATACCTAAATGGAAAAGCTCATAACAGAAGAACTTTAAGGCCATGATGCATGTATTAGGCTTCATTTGACAAGTGACATCATCTAGTTTCTGAAAATGTGCTTGTTTAGCATGTGGCTGAAACACAAACAAAACTACATCGGTTCAAATAAGTGTTTTTGGTCCTTGTCTATCATGACTCATATTTAAATAATAATTAAAACATGCTTTATGCCAGAACTATGCAGAACACCATATACCTTCTACATCTTATCAACCTGTATAATAATCCAGACCTCTAGGCCTAACCTTATGGGAGCTAGGGAGTTTTTAGTTTGTGGTGTCACTGCTGTCCCCGAACCTCTCCAATCATTTCAAATTGGCCAAATTGTGCCAATTGCTGATGCTACTCCTTACAACTGGCATAAGCAGGTCACCAGTGGATGGATGTTAAGAGGTTCATATCTTTTTACAGTGGATTCAGAAAGTATTCATCCCCCCTTCACTTCACTTGCTGTAGATTTCATTTTAAACGGGTAAAACTGCCATTTTGCTAATCGATTTAAACTCAATAACCCATAATGACAAAGTGAAAACATGTTTTTAGAAATGTTTGCAAATTTATTAAAAATTCAAAACTGAAATCTCTCATTTATGTAAGTATTCAGACCCTTGATTCAGTACTTTGTAGAATTCCCTTTGGCAGCAATTACAGCTTTGAGTCTTCTTGGGTAAGTTTCTACAAGCTTCGGGCAGTTTATCCTGTTCTTTCTGGCTCCATCAGACTGGATGGGAAGAACTGTCATCTTCAGGTCTTTCCGCAGTTTTAAGGTTTAAACAGGGTGTGATTTGCCGGGGGGGGGGGGGGTTTCTCCTCCTTTGGTCTATATATCCCTTCTGCTGAGTTAATTATATCCCTGGTGGTGACAAAAATATATCCCCCTCATAGTGATTTATGCTGCTTCACCCACAGACCAAATAAAATATCTAAAATAAAAATAGCCTTAAAAAAAAAAAAAAAAAAGAAAGAAAACTTTTACTGTCGGCACTTGCATGACAGTAGAGATGAGACGGCGTCTAGGCTATGTGATGATGCAGTAAATGGACCAGATGTTTCCTCCGTCCCTGCTGAGATTTGCAGAAATGTAGGTAAAAGAGGCACAACACGCCGCGGATGAGCCCTCAACAGGAGAGCAAGAAAAAGAAGACGGAAGTCTGTCAAAAGCAGACTGTTTGATTAGTCTGGCAAGTAGGCATATACTGAAGCATGTTTATTTTTATGATGACAGCATGTTGTGCTATTATGTGTGTGCTAAGCTAGAAAGCTAAATTAAAACAGTGACTTGCAAGAATGACATTAAGTGTATTGGCACGTCTGGCCGAGTATCCACAGTACTGAGAGGAGTGTTGGGGGATTTAATTCTGACGTGTTAAATGAGCTTTTAACCTCTTGTTTTATTGTATATGGTCACATCTCTGCATGTGTCCGCATGAGGAAAGGACAAGGCATGAACTTGGCGTTGTTGAAAGTACTGCGCTATAACCTTGATGAATTTTTTTTTTTTTTTTGAATGGATTAAAATATTCCTGCAAATGCAGTGGTCAAGGTCAAGTTTTGTAATTGTTAAAAACATGTTTTCAGTTCGTCTTCATGGGTTTTTGAATGTAGGATGAATTTTATTGATTTAAAATAGAGATGCACCCATCGATGGGCCGCTGATGGAAATTAGCTGGTTTGCAGCTGATCGGATATAACTGGTGACCAGCCCCATCAGTCTTATATATCCGATTTTTGGCCGATCGTGAAAATTTACACACATGTGCCGCACCATGGTTCAGGATGCACACACACAGCAGCACACACACACACACACAAACACACACAAAATGCACGTTGTATACAGTGGCACAGAGGGTAATAGGGTTGCTCGATTATGGCAAAAATCATGATCATGATTATTTTGGTCAATACTGAGATCAGGATTATTTAACATGATTACTCAATGACTTTGGAAACATCATGCATTTATTGAAAAAACTTCTTTTTAACAGTGGATTTCCTTGAACTCTAAATATAAATCAACTGAAAAACAAAAAATAAATGTTAAAAAGATAGAGAGTCTCCCTGAGCCCGTCTCTCACCAGGGCCGTACGGGGAAAATTAAACTGGCTGCATCTTGTGTCCGTGCTCCAAATCTGCAGATTCATCAACGCAGGAACCAAATATACACAAATATGCTTTGGGACAGTTTTTGGAAGGTGGTGAAAAAGTTAAAGTTTCACGCACCCTGCTATGAGTTAAACGTTTCCCTAAATTTCCTCAGTCACCGTTGTCTTTTCTAATGTTTACGCTTTTCTTCCATCATCACCAGGGCCGGGGGGAAAAAGTTCAACCTCCTGCTGATCAATAACATGTTATGAGCACGAGTGAAGACGACTCAAAGCTGTGAGTCCAGAATAAGCTGTGGAGGAACATCACTGAAAACATTTGGAACAACTAACTTCGACATCAGACACTTTAAAAAAAAACCATCACCCCAGTGAACATGCCCAATTTGAAGAAGCAAAGGCAAAAACAGCTAAAAAAAAAAAAAAAAAAAAAAAAAGCTAGTGAGAGCACAGAGCCAGCTACAAGTCAGCAGCCTCTGCTTTCTACCACTGGCATCAGTAATGAAAAGACCAAAGCCATTATAAGGAATATAAGGAATTCATGGCACTGGATGACCAGACATTTACCATAGTGGAGGACAGAGCTTTCAGAAATTTGAAAAATGATCTGAGCCCAAAATACACAACACCGAGTAGGCGATACTTCTTGGACGTTGCGGTACCAGAGTTGTTTAATATTGGTTCATTCCACACATAGAGCCTGCAAGCCAACTGCAAAGCATCAATCAGTTTTAGAACAGACATTTGACATCTAATGTAAACTTGATGTCAATGTTGATGCCTGACTGCTCAGCGGGTGGATGAAGATTTCCAGCGACACTAAGTCCCACACTGCTGCCAGCCACATCTGACACTACGTTACAACAGTGGGACAAAGACAAGACCGAGGTTCATGTGGTGTTGTGAGACAACGCTAGAAATATTACCAAAGCACTTGATAAAGGGCGAGTTCGCCCTGCATGGCGCACACACACACTACAGTTGGTGGTGAATGAGGGTCTGCTGTCCTGATGAAGCATAGTTGACGCCGTGGCAACTGGAAGGAAGATTGTCAAGATATTTTACTTACTTACTAGCGTATGCCGCTGAATGGTACGCGTCATATTTTGAAGAAACAAAACATGCTCGACATCATTTCTGAATTTTAATGCAAGTTTGTGTATCTGCATTAAGTAGTGTGTGTAATGAGAAGTGACAGTGCTGCAGAGACACAGTTAGACAGAGATGTAGGAGAGCAGGTACCTATTCTAATGAGCCGGCACTTCTCTGGTTAGAAAATATACATGGTATATTAGAAAATAAATGACAGTACTGCAAGATGCAACAGAGCTAATATTACTTTGCACAATATACATTCGGAAGAATCAAGCAAACATTATAAAAAAGGTATACTGTGGAGACTTTTCCTAAAAAAAAACCATATATATATATAGACTCATACAAAAGTAATCCCTCTCAATCGTCATTATGACTCACTACAAGTGTGTGGCGGTGTTTTTATCTGCAGACACTTTACTCTCTGCCTGTCATTGATTTGTTGTTTGAGACTTTGTGCTTTAGATCGTAACAGCTGCGAAACAATCAGAAAATAATGTTTTATTACTGATTCACAGCTTTGTTCTCGCCAGCACCGCTCGCTCTCTCCATTCACTCTCTAGCTCACTTAACCGTCTCTCTCTCTCTGCCAAGGAGGAGGGGCCAACTTCGAACGCTGTGTGTTTACAAAACACCGACTGACAATTCCTGCATAGTACACCTTTAAACACAAGGTCCAACTACATTTTCAGACATGAGTGAGAAGCTTTTATATGTAAGCTGAACCTTACCTGCTATGGTTGGAGAAGAGCGCTCATTTACCTTGGCATTTAGGAGTTTTCTGCTAATAAACACATAACCACACGGGCAGGACTTGCACGCAACTGGAATCTAGAGAAAGACAAACAGGGAACATACAGATGTTATTGTTTTGATATTTTTTTTAGGACATTTTTGTGCATTTATTATACAGTAGGGACAGTGGAGAGAGTTGACAGGAAACCAAGGGGAGAGAGAGACGTGGGGGGGTGTCATGCAACAAAAGGCCCCGCTGCTGGAATCAAACGCCGATGTTGCGGTTATGTGGCATGAGTATTAACTAATAGGCTATTGGGGCAGATGTTATTTTTAAGGCTTTGCCACTTAAGGGAAGAGATGGAGTGAAAATGTTAGCTTTGACCCTTGGAAGGCACTACAAAACAGCTCATTTTTATATATATATATATATATATATATATATATATATATATATATATATATATATATATATATATATATATATATATATATATATATATATGTGTCAAAAACAGACAACATATCACATGATTTACATGTGTTTCCTGTGTATTTTCTTAGTATACAGAAATATATAAAGTAGCACAAAGCTTATAATGTGATACAGGTTCAGATCAGTGCTGAATACCAGAAAGACTGAACACTAAAAACATTCACAGATCTAAAAGTATTAATGCATGTATCGAATACATGACTTACACACTCTGATCTTTGTGCACGACATATAAAATATAGTCTACAAAGCTGACATGTTAACAGTAGGGGTGCAACGGATCACAAAACTCACGAGTCAGATCGCATCACTGATTTGAGTCACGGATCGGATCATTTTTAGGATCAGCAAAAAAAAAAAAAAAAGAAATTCTGTAACACTTACAGCAAAGAACAAGGAAAAGGAACTTTTGCCCATGGTCTTAAATGAAAACAACATTTAAGATGTCCAATGTTAAATATATATAAAATGTTCAATGCTCAATTATTGTTAAATTAAATTGCAATATGAAGCATGATACCTTCCTCTTTTATTTTTTAATTGTCTTTTTATTAGGGAGGTCATTCACAGTCCAGGTTTGTAAGATATTTGAGTACATAAATCCCATTTACATAAATACATCTTGTCTTCCTTCTGTTACTCTCCCTTTCATTTTACTTTAAATAACTAACTATGAACATTTGTACAAACAATGTCACACACACTCATAAATCCATGGAGATCCTCTCCTTATATCACAGTCTCTGCAGTAGTCTATTAGAGATGGCAGTTTCCATTAAATCAGGTCAGGTCTCCGTGAGCTCATGTACTTCATCCATTTTAACCACATTCCCCCTACAAAATTTCCATTTTTATAGAAAATCTTATTCTTTCCATTATGTAAATTTCATAAATAATTTTGAACCAGTCTTCTAGTGATGGAGCATCTGGTTGCAACCACTTCCCAGTCAAGGCTTTTTTCCCCTCCAATAAGTCATATTCTCATTAGGTATTTATCTGCCTTTGTCTGGATATTCTGTATGACAGTACACATATATACATTGTCAGAGCATCAAATGGAAAAATGATGTGAAATACTGTTTCCAAGCATTTATGAATTTCCCGCCAGTAGGATGTGATT